>NW_027518242.1:0-300000 GCF_023851605.1 Tamandua tetradactyla
TCTTTTATTTCATAACAAAAAAACTTTGTCTAAATGTACAATTTTTATTTGGGATGATGGAAAGTTTTGATTATAGATGGTGATGATGGCAGCACAATGATGTGAACATAGTTAACAGCACTGAGTTACGTACGTGATTAAAGAAGAAATTTTATGTCATATGTATGCAACTAGAATAAATTTTTTTTTAATCCATTAAACTGACAATGCAAACAGTGAACTATGTTAAACTATGAACTATATTTGATAGTGCGATTATGATAATATTTTCTCATCAATTGTAACAAAGGTACTACAATAATGCAAAATGTTAAAAATGGCAGTGAGGAAAAATAAAAAGAAAAAATAAATAAATAATGGGGATAAAGGGTAAAATAAATTGGGTAAATGGAAATACTGGTGGTCAATGAGAGGGAGGGATAAGGTGTATGGTATGTATGAGTTTTTTCATTTTTCTTTTTCTTTCTTTCTCTGGACTGATGCAAATGCTCTAAAAAATGATCATGGTGATGATGTGATGACATTGTGAGCCACTGACTATACACTATGTATGGAATGTCTGTGTGTAAAGATTAATCAATAATTTTTTAAAAATATGGGTGAGTATATGGGAACTCAGCATTTTCTCCATAATCTTTCTGAATACTGCCAAGTTCTCTAATAAAAAAAAATTATTTGGGAAGGAAAAATGTTTTTTTTACAACTTTAGACAACCTTGTAACTCTAGAGCACAACTCTAAAGACCTATGATTGTGGTGCATCTTCAGCTAGACTGGACACCCACCTGGCATGCACTGTTCCCTCCTGCTGGTCCCCCAGCACCTCACCATGCACCTGGCACTTAGCCAGTAACCTACAAATCTTTTGGGAAGAGAAGAACAGAACCTGAGTTACTTCTGGGCACCTGGAAGCAAGGGACAGAGGGACAGGCATTGACAGCAAAGGCCTTTCTCTCCAGATGGGAGTGACCACATCGGTTCACTGGGTGCCCAGGCAGCTGCTGATGCAGGAGGATGGGGGCCCTGCTGGAGCAGGGAGACACTCACTGGGGACAACCGTGCTCTCTCCAGGATGGCCTGTCAGCATCACTGTGGTGTGCGCAGTAGTACTCGGGTCCGAGGGCTGGCTGCTCATCCGAGAGACATTTTGTTGATTGTCAGCATCCTCCGGCTGCTCCATCACCTTCTGGAGAGAGGTGCTGGGCAGTGCATGCACAGGGCCCACACCCATCTTCCGACTGGCCTCCACGTCGCAGTGCGGCTCCCTGCAACAAAGAATGACATCCCAGGGTCTGACACTGCCCCAGACTCCTGTTCAGTCTGCAAACCCAGCTCCTTAGTCCCCTACCCAGACTGAGAAAACACTGACCACCTCCTCTACTCCTCTAGCATTTCATAAAATTCTTATCATCTGTGCACTTCTGTGCCTTTGCGTGTGGAAGGTAGCAAGAGCAGCATCATCACACATGTAAGCAGCAAAGCCGTCTGCAGGATGAAGAGGCCTAGAGTTTGATGCTTCCTAAAGCACAGGTTAGGACTTGCACTGACCTCCCAGCTGTGTATAGGGCTTATAAGGACGGCTGGCTTAGCCAGGCCTCCTTGACCCAAAGTGCTCACAGACAGGACCAGCCCACTGGGGCTGCCTCCCTCAGACTACTTCTTTCCCACCGCTCCCTTCTCCACAATGTTCCCTCAATTTCTCTTCTCCCTGGCCACTCTATTCTCTTCTCCTACCATTCACAAGTCAGGGCCTCCCAAGCCAGTCCCAACAA
The DNA here is from genome assembly GCF_023851605.1 of Tamandua tetradactyla. Classification (NCBI taxonomy): domain Eukaryota; kingdom Metazoa; phylum Chordata; class Mammalia; order Pilosa; family Myrmecophagidae; genus Tamandua; species Tamandua tetradactyla. The sequence goes on from NW_027518242.1 coordinate 1,772, forward strand.
TCTCTCCACAAGCCCTCTTTTCCTCCCAGGCTCCTTGCAATGATCAGACCCTTCTGCCAAGCTCCATACCTTAGCCCTGAAAGGTACCCGCGGACCACCGCAAGGGATAGGGCGAGCTGCCTGTAGATCTCCACCCCACACCCGAGCTGCCCCACTGTCTCTCTGACTTGCCCCTGTGGGCCCAGGGGCTCACCTGGGCTGATGGTTCCGGCTGGCGTCCTGCTCCTTGCCCAGAGCCTCACCTTCCTTCTCCGTGACCTCCTTCTCCAAGGAGTCATGTGCAGACAACGCCTTGTGCCGCGGCCGGTGCCGCCACGCAGGCTCCTCGGCGCTCCCTGGTGCCCGCCCGCGAGCCGCCGCGGTGCCGCGCCCATTGCTCAGCCTTGGCCCCGACACCGGGGACATCCTCGCCCCGCTCGGGCGCATGCCGGTGGGTGTGGTGGCGCTGCGGCTCCTTTTCAGGCGCTTGCTCCCGAGAGCCCCTACAGTGATGGCGCCGGCCTCCCTCCAGGCCCGGTCCCGAGCCACGCGCGCGCTCACCCCTGCTGTTGCAGGAGCCCTCGGCCTCCTTGCTGTGGCTGTGGCGCGGCCGAGGCCTCTCCTCCCGGACACCTGGCTCCCCGCCCTCCGTCCTGGGGCCTTCGCTCCGCTCCTGCTCCCCCGCCGCGGGGGTCGGGGCCTTGTCCTAGTCGTGGTGGCGGTGGTGCCTGCGGGGCGGGTCTGCCGGGGTGCACGGCGGCCGGGCGGGCTCAGCAGTGTCGGAGCCATTGGCACCAGGCCGGGCCATGCCCCCCGTGGGAGCGCGCGGGCTGTCGCGGACCGGCTCCACCAGCAGGGGCCGGTCTAGGTGGGTCTTCATGTCGGGCCGCAGGTGGAGCGTGGTGGCCAAGAGCAGCCGCTCCTCAGGGTCCAGCTCGCTGTAGAGGCCTCGCAGCTGGCGCGCATGTTCTGCAGCCGTAGCTGGCTGGCGCGCTGTTCCCCCACAGAGTGCGCCTTGGCCGAGTTCTGCTGCCAGCTGTTGGGAGGATGACGGGTGAGCGACGGGCACCTGTGCCTGCCGGCTGCCCCGCCACTCTGCCTAGCATACAGAAAGCCACAGATGGACACACAACAATGGATGGAGGGTGGTGCCAGGGAAGGAGGGAGAAGGGGCAGCAGGAGCGCTCAAGACCCCCTCCTCAGAGTCGAGGCAGAGGAAGATCTAGAGAGGCCCACCCAGAGCTCTGGGGAACCGGCTTCCAAACTCCCTTCGTGGAGTCCCTCACCACCCCCCAGACTGACTGCCTGCCTCGGTGGGTGCAGGCTGTGGGGATAGCAGGCACCAGCAAGATGGCACAGACTGGCTTCCAGGACTTGCACCCTCAGCCCAGAAAAGACAAAAAGGGGGAAGGAGGGAAAGCACCATTCAAATGGAGCAGAATGATGGAGAGGCAGGAGGCAGCAACACTTACCCAGCCTGCCAGGGGGACGTGAGTGGAAAGGCCCAAAGACGCAGCCATTTCTCCAAAAGGCACTCCCCCATATCCCCCCCCCCAGGAAAAAAGCCACAAGCCAGAAGCAAGAAGGCATTTGTGAGGGGATCAGAGGAGAGATACGTCCTAATGTGAAGGAAGCCGGGACAGCCAGTCCCAGTGGAACTGACGCGAGGTACGTGGTGTACCAGGGCACTCAGCACTGCCTGGCAGCCACCACTTTCAGGAGCCCAGAGTTGGGACTGGGGCAGGGATAGGGACATGGATGTGCCCCTCTTGGCCACCGATGTCCCCTTTCTTTGACCCACATAGAGCCAGCAACACCGGGTCAGCCCCACTTCCAGGCTAGTAAAGGCCCTTACCCCCTTCCCCACCCCATGTGGCCTCCACAGCCCCAGTAGCCAAGGGAAGCCCTTGGCATTTGGCTCCTATTGAATAAGCCACCCAGGTAGGCGACCCCAGCCCACGCCTCCCTTTCGGCCAGCATCACAGCCTTCAGCCTAGTGAGGAACTCTCCCAACTGGCACACAGGTCTCAGCTCCCTGCACCTCCCTTCACACAACCCTCGCAGCAAACCTGAGCCTCAGGCACTACTGCTGTCCCCATTTTACAGAGCAGAGGACTGAGCCTACAGAGGGGATATGTGCTCAGGGCCCCTCAGTGAGGCAGTCATGGAGCCGGGTTCAGGCGAAAGGGAAGACACCTACCTGACGGAGATGTGTGGTCTAGCCCGGCCTGGCCACACCGGTCAACAAGGCAGAGCCACAGCCCAAGGAGGCCACAGGTGACCTGCAGAGGGCTGGGACGAGCTGGGCCTCCAGTCGACCCCTCCGAGGCTAATAAGTACCAACCCTGGCCCTTTCTTAGAGAAGTCTGGGCCGCAGGGGTGTGGGAGACTATGTCGGAGGGCAGTGCCTCACAAGCCTGTACAGAACAGAGAAGCCCAGTCTGGGGGCCAGGCAGGGTAGTGTGTGGGTCCTTACCTGAGAGGTTTTGCTAGCCTGGCTGCCTGGCCCACCTGCCTCCTGGTGGTGGGCCCTGAGAAAAGAGGGTTGTAACTATATGCAGTGTGCTGTGTGCCGGGGTGAGGCTGGGTGTTGGGGAGAGTGACTGCAAACAAGGACTCCTTCCCGGAGCCCCTTCCTTTGGCACCAGGATGGGAAAGTGAGAGTAGATGAAGAGGCTGGCAAGGCTGGATGACAGGGTCAGGGCAGGGTCTGTCTGTCCGGCCAGTTCTGGACGTCAGAGACAGGACAGACAAACCACTCTGAGAAGGGGTAAATGAGAAGGGGAGGAGTCCCAGAGCCATGCTGCCCAGTCCCCCCAAAAGGAAAGCAAAGAAAAGAGGGAGAAGGAGAAGGAAGAAAAAGAAAGAAAACAGGAGAAGGGGGAGAAGGAGGAAAAGAGCTGGGAAGGGGAATTCTGCAGGTGGGAACTGTGGTTGTACCGAGCCCTCCAGGCCCCCTATGGCCCTTGCTCAAGGTCAGTGATGACCGACCTGGCAGACTCCACGTTTGCAAGCCTTGCTTGTTCGGAGGCATCACTCTGGATCTGGGGCTGGTGGGGGCCGGGGTCATGGCCAGGCCCCCGGTGCCAGCCTGAGTTCTCCTCACTGGCACGGAGCAAGAGTGAGGCAAATAGTGCCTCTTGGACTGTTTTCTAAGTTAGGGCCAGTGGCGCAGTGGTAATGGGGACGGGGCAGAGGGGGCGCTCTGGATGGCTGCAGCGTGGGGGCGGCCCGAAGAGGAGCTGGGCGCGCGAAGGAGCGCGGGCGGGTGGGGTCCAGGGTCTGTGGGGCGGGGACCGAGGGTGGAAAGGGGCCGGGCTGGTGCTGGGGGCGGGCCCGGCGCGGTGGCGGTGGGCGGGGCTGCGGCACGGGGGGCAGGGCGGCTGGCCAGGGACACCCCTTCCCGGTCCCCTGCCGGGGCGGCTTCGGCTCGGGCCGCGCTGGAGGCAGCAGTGGCTGGAGGGCGACTCGCGGGGCGCGCGGGCCGCGGGGGAGCCGGGACGGTCGGCCCCCAGGAACGTGGGTGCCTCCACCGCGCGGTCGCCCAGGAGCCGCCAGGACCCCGCGGGCAGCACCATGCGGCAGACTTGGGGTGCGCTGCTGCTCGGCGCCCTGCTCTGCACGCACGGTAAGCCACCCGCCCGCCGGGAAGTTTGTCGCCGGGTCCGATCGTGGCAGGATGACTCTCCCGGGGGGTGGGCCGCGCAGGCTGCTGCTGGGGAACCATTGTCCGGGCTCAGAGCTGTAGCCCGGAGACTGCATGCCAGGGAGGGGCGCCAGGGGAGCCAAGAGGGGGCAGAGGTGGACGGTACCCCTGCCCCAGGCTCGGCGCTCCCAGGCTGCCCCAATGCCATGGCCAGAGCTGGGCAGGGTTGCTCGCCCTCCCCAGCGGCTCTTGGAGAAGTTGGGGCTGTTTCTCTTTTGGGTGAAGCCAGGGTCTGGGTGTCCTTGGCGCAGGGGCATGTGTGCAGAGAAAGGGAGGCAAGGAAGGGTGGTCGCGGCGAGACCCATACATCGTAAATAGTGCTCCTTCCCGGGGTGTTGGATCTCGGGCGGATTGCGGCGCGGGGCCCGTGTGCAGTCGGAGGACCTGAGCCCGGGATCCCTCTGCCCCGGGAGCAGTCGCCCAGACCCCAGACCTCCCTCCGCCGAGGGTCTCGGGCACTGCGTGCTCGCAGCATCTCCCCTCAGCGGTGTTTTGGGTTCCCTTTCCCGGCTGCGGCCAATCAGCTGCCTGCCCTGGATCCTCCTCTGGGAAGGTGGGGGGCGGGGGCGGGACGGGGTAGGAAAGGGCCACCGGAGGGACGCGGGGAAGAAACTGCTAGAAAGATCCCGCGATGCATCCCGGCCGATGCAAGCCTCGGACGTCTGTGCCCGGCGCGGAGGGCCCCGGCCCTCGGGGAGCGGGACGGCGGCCGCATCTGCTCCTTGTTAGGAACCGCTCGGCGCCTGTGCGCGGCGAGGGCTCCGGTGTGCTCCGTTTCCCGCAGCCGCCGCGGGTGCACCCCCTCTTGTGTGCAGCCATCAAAGAACTTTGATCCCCAGACCTATCCCCATCCTTCCACTGCCATCCAGTGGTGGGGGGGGGGGTTGGGAGTTCCCGAATCTGCTCGTCCTCCTCCCAACCCGACTGGGAGTGGGGTTCCCAAGGAGGGAGGGGTTCATAGACTCCGGCCTTGCATCGGTTCTTTTTAGAACACGGGGAGCTCTTGTGAAAATAGTGCAGATTTCGGAACTTGCCTGGCAGGTTGCGGAGATGCCTGGGCACTTGTGTTAAAGATCGGTTTACACCCCAAATCCAAAACAGAGGTCCTGTCGGTTATTTAAGCACCCGTGGATTTAAATGGCCTTTTCCACGTCTTCTCTAGCGCGACCGAGCTCTCCGCGCTGCCTCGTCTCCGAGGACTCCAGCCTGGCCGCCCCTCGTTCCTCCCGCGTCCTCCCCAGCCTGCTCCCCCCTAGAAGGTTATTTGTAGCCTGTGTGGCGTGTCGGGACAGCAGCCCTCCTGGGGTAGGAATGTAGCTGCTCTTCCCAACACATGGGCCTCTTAAAGGGACAGCTATGCTTTTTGTGGGGGAGGGTGTCCCTCCTTGGCTGCCGGGAGGGGATGGAACTTTCCAACTCGGCCCCCTGGAGGAAGTTTTGAGAAATATCTAGGGAAATGGCAGGGGACCTGGGGGGTGGGGGGAAGGTCTAATACAGATACCAACAAAGCCAGGGAGGGGATTGTCGCTTAGTGCCCCTGGGAAGGGGGAGCTGGAAGGTTCTGGGCTGAGACAGACTAAGAGGACTGTACTTCTCCAGAGCTGCCAAGACTGTCCACCCTGCCCTGAGAGGCTGTCCCTGGCCCGCACCTCCTTCCCAGCAGATGTGGTCTTCCCAGCAGTTACGGACCAGGGTGTGAGAAGACCCTGCAGAACCAGGATCAGACGGAGCTGGGGGAGTGGAGATGGGGCAGCTGGGCTACAGCCACTGGGAAATTCTGCACTGAGGTTTTGCACCCGAGTGTGCGTTGCACCAAGATTGCTGGGAGGGCTGTAAAATTAAAAAAATAATAAGAAAGAATCCACCACCAGAAGCCTGATGAATTATTAAAGCAAGAACTACAGTATGGCAACAACATATGAATGACAGCCGTTTCATGACAGAGGCTTGGGAGGGACAAAAAGAGATATAAATGGTTGATTACTAGATTAATAGACCCCAAAGTGGAGTGTGGAGTACGATCTGTTAGGATGCATGGAGAAATTATAATTTCTACTTGTATGTATTAAGTGGGAAAAAATTAAACTTAAGAATAATTTTTTAAAATACATTCACACAGAGGCTGGAGGTGAGAATGAGGGTAGTGGTTTAACTCCTTTGGGTCCTTTTTTAAGAAAACTTGTTTTGAGTTAAACTTTGAAGCACAGGAAGTTTTCTGTGTGCAATTCATAAGGATAGTCAGTGGCGTCAAGATTTGAAATTTACCCAGCTTGGTACTGAGCCCTCCTTGTAGGCTGTGAGGTCAGAATCCTGGTTCATCAGTGAGAATGAGCAGTTACAGAGCCTGGAAACAGTACAGCCCAAACTTACCCCACCAGGATTCCTGCCACTGTGTTCCAGAGACTTAGGGAGAAGACATGGTGCTCAGCAAAGGAGTAGATCAGTTAGGCAGACCTGACCTTAGCTAGAAGTGAATTCAAGACACTGATGTTCAAAGTGCTCATCTGGATGCTGCTAGGCTCCTTGGTTCTTCCTGGCGCTGGAGCGTTTGGCCCAAGCTTACATAATACCCCAGCCTTAAAGCTTTTGGAGGAAACTTTGATTGCTCTTAATAGCAACAAATGTCGTCTTCTTGAGGGTTGAGGTGAGGCCACAGGCAGTCTACCTCTACTTTTGAAGAGTGGAAGAAAGTGTGTTTGTCCTGGAGATCACTTCCAGGTAGATGAAGAGATGAGAACTGTTGCTCAAGAGTGCTTGGGTAGATGAAGGGTTGTTTCTGAGGATGAGTGCAAAAGAGCCGAGCTGAGACTGGTCTCCTGTCCATCAAGCTGTTGTCATGGTTGTCATGACCAGTTGTCATGGTGCTAGGGTGACCTTGCCCCTGATGTTATTGGACTTGTGAAAGATACTTGGCTTGTCACTGATTTTGGATTTCCTCTTCTGTCCCTTCTGGAATATCAGATAACATCTTTGGGATTGGCTCATGGTATGAAGAATGACAGTTGCAAGGGAACCAGGTCTGGCCATGTCTGATGCAGAGCACATTGGGCATGTCCATCTTCTGGGCAGTCAGAGAACATAGGAGGTCACCGAGGACATGGGTGATTTACAGGTCTTTGCTCATCCTTTCTACAGATTGACCACTAATCTTCATCCTCAAGAAGGAAAATAGGAGGGATTGGCTATACAGCTTCTTTGAGGAGATCAATACTAGGGACTACAGAATTTCAGGGTCTTCCTTAAGAAGCTCTTGGCTAAAAATTTCCTCTGGCCTTGTGTGTTTTACGTTTGGGCAGTCTCACAGTTATGAGATGGTCTAATGCCCTTGGTGCCTAGGTCTGGTGGCCTCTTACAGCCATGGTCTCCCTGCATTCCTTGAGGGCCTTAGACACGAGGGCCTTGTCACATTGGCCTGGGCATGGGGCATCTGGGCCCCAGACTCTGTGCGGACTGCCATCACATCTTCAGCAACAGAAGTGCTCCTCCTCTTCTCTGCCTAGTGGGATTCAGCATCCCAGGGATGACTGGCTGACTGAGGAGCACGAGTAAGGCCCTATAAATAGCTCTGATGAATGCCTGTGCTTGCCAATCTCCTTCCAGCCTAGAGCCAGCAGGATCAGGTTCTATTTCCCTGGTATATGCAGAAGTATTTGGTAAACTGGGCTCTGCACCCATTCATTTGTTCATTCATCAGCAAACTCATCTGTCCAGCACAAATCTAATCACTGCACACACAGCTCAGTGATTAAGAAGGCAGACCTCAGTTTGAATCTGGCTTTGAAGCTTCCTGGTGACCCTGTGTAAAACATCAATCTCCCTGAACTCCAGGGTTCTTCTTGTTTGTTGCTGGGGGGGAGGGGGCGGGGGAAGAAAGGAAGGGCATGCAGATAATAATAGCTTACCACATAAGAATACTTTATCTATTAAATGAGATAATAGTATGTTCAAGCCATCAAGCACGGGCCGGCTACCATTTTTGCTTAGACAAATGTTACCTATTTATTAGTAAGATCGCATAAGTGATGTGAAGATATCTTGATCAAATTGCATTAAGAGAAAAAAAGGCTATAGAATTCAGGTTTCAAATGAAAAGACTGCATAAGTGGATTGGAGATGGTCCTTGTCTTGGAATATGGGAGCCAGGTAAATACTCATACTGTAGTGTCATGTACTAAGACAAGTTTGTCATTTATTCCAGTTGGTTTTTGCTTTTCTTTTAAAAATCTTGTTCTGGGCCACAATGGCTCAGCAGGCAAGAATGCTCGCCTGCCATGCCAGAGGACCTGGGTTTGATTCCCAGTGCCTGCCCATGTAAAAAAAATAAAAAAGATCTTGTCTTGTTTCCCTGCCCCCTCAAAAAAGAACTTAAAGCCTAAGCCTGTCTCCTTCCTGCCCACACTTCCTGAAAGGAGGTCTGTTAAGCCATGCCACAAGCGCAGGGAGTCCCCTCCACATTAGTTGTGGGAGAGGTGCTGTGAGAGGGGCTTTCCTGGCTGAGCTACCCTGTAAAACAACAACAGGATGATCTGCACAGCTGGCTGCAGCAGGTAACCTCTCTCCTTGAGCCTGAGTCCTCATGGAACTGAACAGTTGGGAATTCCCAGCTGTCCAGCCCATTGGCTGCAGAGGGCGTGGGGCTTACTGGGTAGCGATGACCCAATTTCGGAGCCGGGCTCTGGCGGAGCCTTTCCTTCGCGACCACCGTCTGCGCTCAGAAATCCCGTCCGTGTGCAGGGGATAATTGATGTGAGCCCCTGACTCTCCCCCAGCCCAAAGTCTGACCCCTGTTGTCTCTTTGTTTCTTCCTTTTAAGCTGGCGGTAGCAATGTGACACTTTGGGGAGCTGCGGGACGCTGCCGATAATCAGGAGCAGCCGTTAAAAGGAGCTGCTTCTCTGGCTTCCTAGAGGGCCTTTGAGTCCATTTTCTTTTCTCCTGCATTTTTGATTTAGAAGGAAGCAAACACCCTCGTTGCTCTCAGGCACCTCTTATACCCATCAAGCAAACTTCATTCTTTTCCTGCAGGCAGGCATTCCCTCCTTACTCTCACGGGAGTGGATGCCTGCACGCTGCTCTGACGTTGTGCTCCCCGAACACTGTGAAAGCCCCCCCAGCACTCAGACTGGCCGAGAAGGGAGGGGCACTGCTAGAGACCCAGCTGAGGACAGCCTGGCTGGGACTGGCTGCAAGCCCTGACTTGGCTGCCGGAGCTCCCCTCACCTCTTTGCAGAACTGGGGATCAGAGCTGGGAGCAATACCGGAAACAAAAGACTGGGAACAAACCTCCCATCTGGCTGCAGCTGGGGCACAGAGGTTCTGCTGCATAATTGCGTGCCTGAGGTTCACTGGGGCTGGGGAGCTCCTGGCTCCACATGGCACCTTTTGGAGAAGAGGGACCCTCCCAAGTGTGGGTGTGGGTGTGGGGCCAGGCAGGTACCGAGCAGGGTTTGGGGGAGGCACTTAATTAGCACGTGAGAGTAAGGAAGCTGCGAGGCTGTAAATGCTTCCAGTGACCTCTCCAAGCTCAGCAGCTCCACTTCCTGGCAGGCCTGTGGGGCCGGGGCTGAGGGGTATGGCCTCACATGAGGCCCGATGTGGCCCTGCCCGACTGCTGCGGCCTGGGCGAGGGACAGCACCTCCGTTGGGTTGGGTGCAGCCCTGTGGAACCTGGGTGGAGATGCCAGGGCAGGACGCCTGTAAGCCTGGCAAATGTGGGGCCCACCCTGCTCCTCTTTCCACTTACCCCAGCCCAGGCAGCTCAGAAAAGGATTTTCCAGGACTGGATCAGAGAGGCAGTAAAGGTGAATTCCCTGCAGTGCATTGCCCCCAAACCAGACCGTCTGTTCTTCCCAGAAGGATCTGCTCTGGAGACCATCTTTGCACCACAAACTGGGCCACAAAATGAGGTCAAAAACATTGGTGAGGGGCCGTTGGCATTTGTGAGTGCTTTGGCCCTCCCTGCGTGGTGATGAGTGTGCAGCATGGGGGGCATATGTCACTCTCACAGTCCCTTGCGAGGTGGGTGCTGTGTGCTCCTGCTTTACAAATGGGAAACTGGGGCTCAGAGCTCAGGAGTGGCTGAGGCTGCATCTGACCCCCAAGCCTCAGCTGTCAACCCTAAAACCTCTCAGGACAGAATATTTTAAATCCAGGTCATCCCAGAAGGTCTGGGGTGTCTCATCTTGGATTAACCACCCCTGTCCTTTCTCAGGCCTCTTCTTCACAGGAATCCCTGTGCAAACGGAATTAATTACCTTCCAGGTGTTCTTTGGTGGAGACATGCTTCAGAAGGCCCCACCAAGCGGCGTGGGGTTGGCCCTCTCAGAGGCCCTCACCTGCTCCGGGTGGGCCCTGTGCTGTTAAAACATAGGGGTGGGGGCGGTGCTTGGAGCCCCGCAGGGCAGAGCCAGGTGCACGCCCTGCCAGTTGGTGGGATCATCTGACAAGCTCCTGGGTGGGGAAAGTAAAATTTTGAGGACTTTGTGGAGGCATCTGGCATCATGGCTGCATTCTGGGTTGAGAGAGTGGGCACATCCCAGTGAGGATGATGCTGTCAGTGCTCATAGCTGCTTACCCTGTGCTGCGCATGTGTGATCGCATTTAAACCACCCACCTGTAACACAGGTGCTGCTGAATTGCTCCATGCTTCAGGTTCTGAGTTCTCTCTTCCATACTTGCACCCTAGGAATTCGTCGATGATGCGTGAGATGAGGCTAAAGGCTGCCTCATTCCCTCCAGAGAAAGGCAGTAAAGCACGGCTCTTGCTGCAGAAACCCCACTTCCCCTCTGTGGCTGTTCGTTCCATGTGACTCACACTAGCCAGCCTAGCCCAGGGTGCTGGCACTGCTGCTTGGCATGCAGTAGGGGTTTCTAGACACCCATCCCAGGCCCTGACAGAGCAGGTCTTAATTGTGGGACAGCTAGAAAAGGCAGTTGGGGGGAATAGTAACTTATAATGGTAATAACAAGAGTCATTTTCTGTTAAGACCTTAATATGTGCCCAGCACTATTCTAATTGCTTTTTTCTGTAAATTTACTAATTTAGTTCTCATAGCATCCATGTGAGGTACGATTCCTTATTATATCAGATTTCCTAGTGAGAAACTACTTTATAAAGAGATTAAATAATGTGCCCAGGATCAGACAGCCCGGAGCTGGTTGAGTGGGGATCTGCACCCAGGAAGTTCTGTTTCTATGTTCTTAACGTCATGCTCTTCTGTCTCAGAACTTTGAGGTTGGCCCTTGAGAACTTCTTTGTTTTTTGTTTTTTTTTAATTAAACTTTATTTTGAAATCATTTAAATCCTACAGGACAATTGCAAAAGTAATGCAAAACCCAAAGAGAGAACACCCACATATTGCCCCCTAAACCCCTAACTTCTACTAAACCCCTAAGATCTACTAACTTCTAACATTTTGCAACATTTGCTGTGTCCTTCTACCTATCCCTTCTGTTTTTGTTTTTAAGAGTGGCAAGGAAGGGCCTACCTTGCTGGGACCAGTACCACCGTGTCTGATGGGGTCCCTTTTGAAGGGCCCACAAGGAAAAGATGTCACCAGGTAGATGTCTCAAACTACCCAGATGAGCATAGCCTCTAGGGACCTCAGGAATAAAAGGGACTGTGGGACAGAAGTAAGTAAAGTGATGATGTTGGATCACAGCCTGAAGCCACAGCGAGTGAAAGGAACTCCTGCAGGAGAAGAGGGCGAACCTAACCCAGGGTGGACTGGAAAGCTACCTTAAAAAAGGACAGGCCTCCTTTTCTCTTGGGTAGGTAGGAAACTACTTTGATTTCTGGTCTTCTGCACCTCTTTTTTCCTTTGACCCTGACTCACAGCCTCTGAAGGAATGGATCATTCATTCATCCATCAGACAAGCTTGTGCTGATCCCTCACAAACCACGTATCGAGCTGTGCTCCATGAATACAGAGGTGTATCGCATGCAGTCCCAGTGGCCAGAAGCTTTGGTCTCATGAGTGAGTAGTAAGGCTGGTGTTGAGCAGGTGCTGCCGTAGAGATGCACCCAGACCCTCTGGGGCTCAGAGGATCTGCCACCTGAGCCGGGGCCCAGGTGGAGCCAGGCAGGCACGTGAGGGAAGGGCTCCCTGTGGGCTCTCGTGTTGCCATCCACTGACCCTTCTTGGTGTTGGTCCTCCTGCCCCTGGGACAGCCCTGCCCTGTCCTGGCAGTGACGTCTGTAGGCCCCAGATCTCTCCAGATTCCAGGTGTCTTGGAAGAGGCAGGTCCATTCCTCTACGGCTCCTTGCTGCCTCCCCTTCTGTAATGCCATTTGTCTCGCCACCTGTGCGTCCCCTTCCCGGAGAGACGTCGTCTGTGGGGGTCGACAAGGAGCTGAAGTAAATGGACCTACCCCTTGATTGGCCTGGGTGTAGTTTAGGGTGATCTCTCATTGCTTATCCTCATTGAATAAGTCACATCACTGCCCCCTATGGGCGGGAGGAGAGAGGCAGACAGGCTGTAAGCCAAGTCCCGGCTCGTGGGATGGCGGGCAGCAATGCCATGGCTGCTGGAAACCCAGAATCTGACACTGCCCTGCGCGAAGACTGGCCGAGGCTCTGTGGGGTCCCATTGGGCTCCCCATTCACCCTGGACCTGGTGATAAGGGGGCCTTACCTGTTAGGCCCCAACGTGACCACTCAGACGGCCACAGTGACTGACCAAGCATGCAAAGTGTGTGCGGAAGTGGCGTGGGAACTCTAAAGAGAACCTGCAAAGCATTGTTACTCATAATCAGAAGTCCTATTCTTCCCTGGACTATTCAGCACCCAGGGCTCTAGTTCAAAAGGCCCGGGCCCCCCACTTCCCTTGCTTCACTGCTTTACCTTAGGGCATAGGAAATTGGTCTTCAGCCTGAGCAGTATCCAGGAGAGTGACCACTGCTTCAGACAGAGACATGCACTGCACATCTGCTAATTGAAAATCGTAATAAGAGGACCCTGACCGCCTGGTGCTTTTTTGACCAAGGTTTTAGAGGTTCTCATGATAGCAATACCATTTGTGGGAGAGGACATATGAAATGGTTAAGAGCAGCGGCTCTGCAATCAACCTGCCTGGCTCAGCCATCCTGCCATGTGACCTCCCTGCAGATGTAACCTGTATCCTCAGCTCTGCAGGGCTGGTGGAGGTCACAGCACCACCTCCAGGGGTGGCTGCAAGGGGTCAGCGATGGTGCACCAGGAAAGCACCTAGCGACGTGCTTGCAGGACACTTGGTGCATACTCCATATGCATTAGTTGCATTATTAAAAAGCATTTGCTGTGTGCCAACCCCTGCTAAGCATCTTACATTAGTCAGGGTTCCCTAGAGAAACAGAACCAACAGGAGAGATCTGTAAATATGAGATTTATAAGGGTGTCTCAGGCCACCATGGTAATGGAAGAGACCAAATTATGCAGGGCAGGCTGTGAAGCTGGTGGCTCTGATGAAGGGTCTGAATGAACTCCACGGGGAGGCTCGCTGACTGGAGAAACAGGGACAGTCTCTTTTATTCCTCAAAAGCCTTTGACTGATTGGATTATCTCATTGTGGGGACCCATCTTAGTTGATAACAGATGTGATCAGCCACAGGTGCAGTTAACTGACAGATGATTTAATGTACCAGCCTCCGGTTTATCAACCAGCCAGGAAATACCCTTGCTGCAGTGGTCAGGCCAGTGCGTGTCTGACCAGACAGCCGGGCAGCATCACTTGGCCAAGTTGACACCAGAATGTAATTATCACCCATGGATTATTTAACGTAATCTTTATGAAAAAGCTTTTAGGTAATACCCTTCCTCCCATTTTACAGATAAGGAAACTGAGCCTCAGAGGCATTAAATACTTTGTTTCCAGTTGTACAGCTGCTGGCAGGCCAGGACTGGAACCCGCATTTGACTGCCATGCTGAGCTCTCAGCACCCTGCTAAACTGGGTCTTGTCTGTCCGGGACGGTTTCCGTTCTCTCCTCAGAAAGAAGCAGTGATGGGGTGGAGGTGGCTGGGGAGGTGTGGGGGTGCACATCCGTTCAGCCCTCAGACGCCCCAGTGAGCACATGGGCATGTGTTCTAAGAGCTGGGTGCCTTGGTCATCGGAGAGAGCGAAGCCAGGGGAAACCCTCCCCTGTTGAAAACGTTGGCCCCAGAGTGAGGGGCACCCTTGAGTGGCTTTCCAAGCCAGAAGCGTGGCAAAGGTGCTGAGGGCCAGCCCTCCATGTGGGGGCTGCGCCTCGCCACTGTGTCCCCGTTCTCTTGCTTCAGGCACTGCTCTTGCATTTGGAAAGGGTTGAAAGCTGTCCTTTCTGATCGCAGCCCAGCCTCGAGGACAAAGGCAGCCCCTCCACCTCTGGGACCTTGAGGGCCGTGGCTGTTGAGGACCGCTTGCTTTTGGGGCGCAGTGCATCTCTTTACTTTAGGAAAGGCCTGGTCAAGGGCCGGCCTGACCCGGGGCTGCCCAGCCTTCGCAGAGCCAGCCCAGGTGCCGCTGGGCATGTGGGAAGTGGGGTGCTGCACTGCCTGTGGCTCTCCTGACACCCCTCGCGTGGAGCGCTTTGTTCCCGAGTGAGGTCAGGAGCTCCAGCACCACTCAGCCAAAGGCAGGGTGGGGTCCTGGGGATCGCGGGCGAGTCTCCTCTTCACCTGCAGCAGCCCTCTCACCTGCAGACAGCCGGCTCTGCTCTTCCTGCTCTCCAAGCCCAGTGCCTGTGCCTTAAAACCAAGGTCCTCTGGGGAAAGATTAGACCCTGCATCTCCACACCCCTGTGCCTGCATCGCTACACCCTGCACCCCTCACTGCTGTGCCCCATGCTCCCTGCACCCCCCACCCCCGGCTCCTTTGTGCCAAGGCATGAGGTCCGTTTCTTCTACACGTATTTTCCTGTCCAGTCCTTGTGGTCTTTTTACAAATGTGGAGGCCGAGACCTAGGGGGTGAAGTGGCGTGTGCAACGAGGTCAGGTTGGTGGCGGAATGTGGGCCTGTCTGGTCTGGGCAACCTGCTGGTCCTCCACCCCTGCCTTCCCCTCTGCTCTGTCCCCCCTCTTTACTGGACCCTGTGCTGGGCACCCCACACTCTCCTGTGTGTGGCACCATTGGCATTTGGGTTCCCTGCGGTGGGGCTGTCCATGCAGTGTGGATGCTTTCAGCCCCTCCTGGCTTCTGCCCGCTGGGCGCCAGTCCTGACCACCTGGCTATCTCCACCCCTGGCCAAGGTCTCCTGGACAGCGAGCAAAGTCGTCCCCATTGAGAACCACTGACTGAGCCTCTTTTTTCCTCCTCACTGTTCTTCCCTGGGCAGGGTCCCTCCTGGGGAACTCCCCCTTGTGCAGCCCCTGAACGTGTCTTCTTTGCTGTCAGCCTGGCCAGACCTCCCTAAGATGGTCTCTGCAGCTGTGGTGCAGAGGTCTGAGAGGCCATGTCTGTGGCCCAGGTCTGAGCGAGAAGAGCCCCTGTCCCTTCTAGTGCTTTCTGAGCAGGCCTGAGAAGATGGGGCAGGGGTCTGCAGGCTGCCCTGGGAAATAATCTCCCACCCTGAATTTGCAAAGTGACTTGGGGAGGCAGAAACTATGGGGTTGGGTGAGCCTGCTGGGGTGCGGAGCTGCCCCACCTGCCAGGGTCTCCGGGGCACCGGTGGAAGCCCTCCCCTCTCCCTCAGCCTTTGGGGAGGGGGTGATGCCTCGGCCAAAAGCCTGGCGAGTGCTGTGGCCCCTGGCCTCAGAAACACACATTTCTCTGCCATTTCAGGGGTTCACAGATCCCCATCTGGCCATCCACCTGCAAGAAGGGCCCTGCCTCGTGCTCATTCTTGGGTTGAGGCCAGGAGGGGTAGGGTCTCAGGCGCACCCTGGAGGGGTGGCAGCTTGCCCTCTTGTCCCGCCCTGAGCCCTAACTGAGCCAGGCCAGTGATTCTGATGTGAGGTAAGGATGTGCCTCAAGGAGCTGAGCCAAGAGAGGGGAGGCAGGCCAGGGAAATGGTGAGGGCGGGGGGCAGTGGGGTGGGGGCTGAGCACTGCTGCCTCAGACCAGGGGGGACAGGGTGCATGGGGAGGGAGCGGGTGGGGAGGGCGGTGGGGTGGCCACAGGCCTGAGCGGTTAGATGAAGACTGGGAGCCCGAAGTGACCCTGGCAAAGCCCCATGTTCCAGCTGAGGCTGGGTCGGGGACACTGTGCCCTTCCCACACGACCCCGGGCATCCTGCCGGGCACGCTGGCGAGGACTGTGGCAGCTGGTCATGGAACTCAGCGGGCAGAGTGCTTGATGCGCGCTGGGCAGGCCCCTCCTGCTGAGGCGGGGCAGGGGCTGCCTCTGTCCCCCTTCTCCAGGCTGCCGCCTGCCCCTTGGACAGGAGGGCCCTGGCTGTCCCCGCCCCTCTCCACCCCTTGACCCCCCTCCTGGCCACCCTTCTCCCCAGGGGCTCCTGTACTAAAGGGACTTCCACCATTTTAACCCCACTCATGTGTCTTGCGTCCGTGACCAAGTCCCGAGGCCCTGGACAGAGGTGGAATCTTCTGTATCTCAACCCGGGTTTGGGGGGGAGGAATTGGAGACCTGCTGATAGCACACTTTCTCCTTCCTCCACACCTGCCTGCTGCCCGGATCACCGCATCTGGGCCTAGAGGGAGACAGAGGGACCCTGCCTGGCCATTTCTGCCCAGGGAAGGGGTGGGGGGGTATGAGGGGTGTCCCCTTAGCACCATGCCCACCTGGGCTCCCGGCCCTCCCCCTGTGCAGGCTTTGCATGGGCAGGAGCCGAGCCCCCACCTACCCCCATCCCTTTTCTGCCCAGGCCTGGCCTGCAGCCCCGAGTGCACCTGTGGCCGCAGCCACTTCACGTGCGCGGTGAGCGCCCTCGGCGAATGCACCTGCATCCCCGCCCAGTGGCAGTGTGATGGGGACAACAACTGTGGGGATCACAGCGGTGAGGATGACTGTAGTAAGAAAGTGTCCCCGGGGCTGGGGAGCCAGCCAAGGCTGGAGTGGGCCCTGTGGGTCCCCTGCAGCAGGCTCAGAGGGCCGAGCCCACAGAGGGAGGTTTCTGGCCCGCCACCCCTGCCCTGCCTCTCCTGTGCTCATGTGTGCAGCCCACCCAGCCTGGACACAAGCGTGGGGGAGAGTGCCCCGGGGCAGCAGGCGGTCCCTCCGGGTAGCTCTCCCTGATGTTTATGTGCAGAGGCATTTGTGTATGTGTCCTACCTACTCTGCATTTTACATTTACAGACTCTACATGGATGCAGATGATTTCCATTTCTTGTCTTAGCTATGCAGGCATAGCTTTTTTAAATATCATAAATTTTGGAAGAAATCTTACATTTTCTTTAAATCACCCTCTGCCCTTCAAAGTAGTGGCCTGTGCCCAGGTGGCCTGGGTGCCCTGGCTTGGATGTGTAGAGATGCCGCTGCTGAGCCAGCTGCTGGGGTTTGGGGAGGCGGTCTCTCACCTGCAGCACGGTAGCCGCCGGTGCTAATTAATCTGATGAGAATGAAACTACAACCTGAGCCTTATTAATTAACCCGTTCACTAATTGTGATGATTGTAAATGCCTCACTTTCATATGCATTATCTCAAAAGGCCTCTGTGAGCCGAGTATAATTATCCCCATTCTACACTCAAAGAAACTGTTGCTCAGAGAGGGTAACTGACCTCTCAGTGTAAGTAATGAGTTCTGGAAGTGGGGTTTGAGCCTACATGTGTTAATCTTTGTTTAGTAAGAGAAGAGAAAGAGACAGTCCAGCTCTCTCTTTTTCCCACTTCTGTTCCTCTTGCTCATGTTTTCTTTCTCCGTTATCCATGGTTTGACTTCCTGGGGTGGTTTTTCCCCGGCCCCGGGACCCCTGGCCACCACTCCCCTCTGGTGGGGCTTCCGTCCGCTGGGGCAGGAGCAGGGTGTGCGTGGGGGCCGGGGTGGCCGGGAGACCTGGGACCAGGCATGGGAAGGGGTTCGGGCTGGTGCGCGCAAGCCACGCATGGGATGGACGAGCCCTTCTGTCCCCTCCTGGACTCAGTGCTGCCCACCTGCTCCCCACTGGACTTCCACTGTGACAACGGCAAGTGCGTCCATCGCTCCTGGGTGTGTGATGGCGACAACGACTGCGAGGACAACTCGGACGAGCAGTACTGTCGTGAGTGCTGCAGACTGGGAGGGCTCCCTGGGCTCCGCTCCCCACTGACCGCTGACCACTGACCGCCCCCATGCCCGCAGTGCCCCGTGAGTATGAGGAGGACGAGTTCCCCTGCTGGAATGGCTACTGCATCCGGAGACTGTGGCGCTGCGACGGTGACAACAACTGTGGCGACAACAGCGATGAGCAGTGCGGTGAGGGGGCTCAGGGGGGGGGGCAGGCAGGCGCAAGGGTGCAGCCATGGTGCCACCTCAAGCCCCGGCTGCAGGAAGGCAGGGGGCGGCCCCCCGCCCCAGAACCAGACCATGGGGCAGGCCTGGGCTCCCCAGGGCCCAGCTTTCCCCCAGACCATCCACCCTGGGTCTGCAGGGCCTTTGGGTGGGATCACAGCCCGGGGGCAGCAGGCACCTGTGGGGGCCCTCAGGAAAGCTTCTGCCCCCCAGACCTGTGCAAGTGCTTCGACAAAGAGTTCCACTGTAGTGACGAAGGCTGCATCGCTGAGCACTGGTTCTGCGATGGCGACACCGACTGCAAGGATGGCTCTGACGAGGAGAGCTGCAATGAGTGGCCCTGGCCTCGGGCTCTTGGACTGGGACAGGGCATGTGCCCTCAGTGGGCTGGTCCGAGGAGTGCGCTGTGGCGGGCAGGGCGGGTGGAGTCCAAGAGCTCCCACCCTACTGCAAGCCCCCCAGTGGGCAGGAGGGCCCCTTTCTTTCCCTCATGAGGAAGCAACCTGACCGGACACCACCCCGGCAGTCAGAGCACCCCTCCACCAGTCTGAGCAGAGCCCCTTGCCCCACAGCGTCCATGGTGCGGGCCGCCCCTGCAGCCTGGAGGAGTTCCCGTGCGCCTACGGTCACTGCATCCTTGACACCTACCGCTGCGATGGCGACGACGACTGTGGAGACTGGTCAGATGAGTCTGACTGCTGTGAGCATTGGAGGGGCCAGATGGGGCCGCAGGGGCCGGTTGGGGCCCTTCCAGGGAGGCGCGGGGCCAGGCATGGGTGCCTGCGCTCCGGGTGGCTGGCATGGGTCCTGCCTTCTGGCCTGCGCTGGGGAGCTGTGCGTGGGCCGGCTGTGACGGGCGTGGTGTATGCAGCCTCCCAGCAGCCCTGCCGCTCCAGGGCGTTCATGTGTGGCAGTGGCCTGTGCACCAACGTGGGCTGGTGCTGTGATGGCGATGCCGACTGCGACGACCAGTCCGACGAGCACAACTGCAGTGAGTGGGGCCAGGCCTGGGGAGGCACACGGGGCCAGGGGCCAGCAGGACAGGACATTTTGCATGGCACCTCTGTGCACGTGGGCAGGTCGTGCCCGGCTCGAGGCACCAGCCCCAAAGGCCATGCCCCTAGTAGCGCATCTGTCCTGGCCGTGTCCCCGCTGAGGGTCCTCAGGTGTCTCAAGGGTGGTCCCTGCCTACTGGTGATTTGCGCTGCAGGTGCCACCAGGGCCAGCCGTGATGCCAGGGTCAGGAAGACTGGCTCTGGCAGGGGCGCTGACATCAAGAGCCGCTTTGGGGTGCAGGCGGAGACTTGGAGGCCAACCTGTCACGAGGCCTCCGCTTTACCCAGCCGCCTTGATGTGCACAGCGGAACAGTTCCGCTGTCGGTCATGCCGCTGCGTTCGGCTGTCCTGGCGCTGTGATGGGGAGGAAGACTGTGCGGACAACAGTGATGAAGAGAACTGCGAGAACACAGGTGGGGTCTCGCATCGCTGCCCCAGACCCCTGGCTGTGGTTGGGTGGGGTGGGGGTAGAGGCAGGCCTGGCTGCCTGTCCAGTGGGGCCGAGGTGGGCCTTTTTCAGTCCTGGACCATGGCCTGGGCCGCACCTGCCCTACCCACTTATCAGGGCCAGACACAGGTGTGGTGCGGCCTGCAGCCCCAGCCCGGAACGTGATAAAGGGCTGCGCAGTCCGGTGGCCACTCACATTGCTGCACGCGTGCAGCTGCCTTCGCTGGGGCCGCGGCGGCTGACAGCCCCTCGACCCCCGGTCCCCGACCCCCGCTGCCAGTGCCCCTGCATGTCCCCTTCTCTTCTGCATGCTCCGCTTTCCCTCTGGGGCGTCATGGGGAGAACAGGGCACGCTGCCATGGAGCTGCTTCCTGCCCAGGACCCCAGCCCTCCCGCCCCAAATCTCATCTGTCTGGGCAATAACGGGCTCCCTTCCTCTGCGGACCCCAGCCTGCCCTGTGTGACCCTCCCCGCCCCCTTCCCTCCCCAGGAAGCCCCCAGTGTGCCTCGGACTAGTTCCTGTGTGGGAACGGGCGCTGCATCGGGTAGCGGAAGCTGTGCAACGGGATCGACGACTGTGGGGACCACAGTAATGAGCACACCCCACAGAGCTGCCATGAGTGCCCCGAGGGCAGGTGGCCGAGCAGGGGCCCTCACAGCCCAGGAGCCCTGTCTTTGGCCTGGGGAATGCCCAGGCAGCCATCGGTGGGGGACTGTGGTCTGTGCCCCCATCTCTGGCATGGTTGGCACAGGGCCCCAGACTGGAGAGGAGAGCTGCAGCGTCAGCAACAGCAGCTGCACCCACAAGTGCCAGCTGGTGCGGGGGGCAGTGCAGTGCACCTGCCACACAGGCTATCGGCTCATGGAGGATGGACAAGTGTGCCAGGGTGAGCTGGTCCACCGGGAATGGGCTGCAGGCAGGTGGCTGGATCCCCTCAGGGTCAGGCCTTTGCTGGACCAGGCCTCATTTAATCCCCCCGGCAACCCTAAGAGGTGGGAACTGTCCCTCCCATTTCACAGATGGGGACACTGAGGCTCAGAGAGGTTAGGTAATTTGTTGAAGGCCACACAGCTGATGAGTGGCAGAGGATGGATTCCAGCCTAGGTGGAATCACTTGTAACACAGCCTGGCCAGGATGGGGGCACATGGGCGGGAATGCAGCTGGTGGCTTGCGGACAGTGGAGGGGCATGCTCCTGACCCCGCCTGCCCCTCCCAGATGTGAAAGAATGTGCTGAGGAGGGGTACTGCAGCCAGGGCTGCACCAACAGCGAGGGGGCATTCCAGTGCTGGTGCAAAGTGGGCTATGAGCTGCATCCTGACCAGCACAGCTGCAAGGGTCTGGGTAAGAGCGCTGGGTAAAGGGTGCCGTGTAAGGGCACTGGATGAGGGATCCGGGGCAGAGGGCACTGGGTAGAGGGCACTGAGTGAGGGGTGCTGGCGTTTGGCCAGGCTGGTACAGGGCTGGGCCTGGACGGGCCCAAGAAGCTGACTGAACGCCTGAGCGACATCCATCTCAGTGTGGCGCAGAGGGAGCTGCCTTCCTGGCAAGAGAGCCCTGCATGGGTGAGGGGAACCATTGGGGTCCCTCTCTCCCACTACTCCTGGAGAGCACCTGCAGCCCGCTTGGTGGCCAGCCCCCCCTGCCAGCTGGGAGGGGGGGCGTGCCGAAGTGCCCCAGGGTGGCTCTGGAGCCCAGGCCCATTTCTGTGCTGCACCGCAGGGCTGGAGCCAGTGCTGCTGTTCGCCAACTGCATTGGCATCCAGCAGGTGCTGCCGCACCGCCCCGAGTATACGCTGCTGCTCAACCTGGAGAACGCCATCGCCCTGGACTTCCACCACTGGCGTGAGCTCGTCTTCTGGTCGGACATCACCCTGGACCAGATCCTGCAGGCCAGCCTCAACGGCAGCAGCGTGGAGGAAGTCGTGTCCACGGGGCTGGAGAGCCCAGGTGGGGTGGGCCCTGGGGATGGTATGGGGGCCCTCAGAGCTCACAGAGCGGCCACGGAAGAGGCCGAGGGGCAGTTGGTCAGTCGCGGGCAGCAGAACCTGTTTTTTCTTCCAGTGAAATCTTAGATGGACTACAACATAGGAAATACTGGTCAGCACGGACTCCCTTTGTAGGTCCAGAGCTGGACGCACAGCCCACGCCTACATCTGCCCATGACTGAGCTCAGTCCATAAGCTCAGGAAGGCTTTTGATGAGTACAGTGATTTGAAATCAGAAGATCTGTGTGTGATGGTTACAATTTCCTATCAGGCTTAGCATCCAGTTTGTTCCCGAATTTCTTTTGCTAGGTCAGTTTTGAGAACATTCTGGCTGACCCAGATAATTGTATCTCAGTGTTCATGGAAGAAAGGACATTGGCACTCACCTTGCGGCCTCAGGCTGTCATACGCGTGGGTGAAGGGTGTCACCTTTGGTGCAGCTTCTGCAGTGCCTCTGCAGGACCTGAGGCCACAAATTGCAAACCCCTGAGAGAGAGCAGGGCAGACCCGAGCCCGGGTGCAGCATGGTCGGCAGGGACGTGTGAAGGCATGGCCTTGGTTGGCTGCTTGACTTCTCTGCCCCCATTTCCTCCTCTTCATGGGAATTAGAGTCCCCACCTCACAGGGTTGCAGTAAGAATGAAATGAGTTAGTATATGCAGAATGGCTACAGCGTTCCTGGCCTCCTGTGGGCATTTGCTCTTGTTAGAGTAGCACGGGGGGCCCAGGCTGAGCGGCTAACTGCCCCTGCCTCTCACAGGAGGCTTGGCTGTAGACTGGGTCCACGACAAACTCTACTGGACTGACTTGGGGACGTCAAGGATTGAGGTGGCCATCCTGGACGGAGCCCACTGGAAGGTGCTGCTGTGGCAGAACCTCGAGAAGCTCTGGGCCCTCACCTTGCACCCCATGGAAGGGTGAGTTGGGCAGTCAAGCTCCTGAGTCCCTCCTGTGACTTCTAGGGCATTCCCCAGGCCCATGGGCTCCCCCAGGGTGCCTTGGCGATGGGGACCCTGAACCGGACAGAGCTGGGTTGGGTCTTGGGTCTGCAGTGACCAGCTGTGTGACCCTGGGCTCATTGACCACTGTTTGCCTCAGTTTACTTATTTCTTAATTGATGCTAAAAGCATGTACCTGCCTCATAGTTGTATGATGATGAAATGAGATGATGTATTTGAAAAGGTTCATAATGCCCAGTAGGTAAGTTTTAGGTGTTCAGTATTTTACCATCAACTTACTTAAGGCTCCCCAGCTTAGGACAGTGTCCTCCCGTGCCTGGTACTCGGGAATTTTTTTTTGATAAATGAGTGAATGTCCTGTCTAAAGACCCCTGAATTCAAGCTTTTGGAAAGCACCCTGTGGGTGAATGAGAAGAGTCTCCCAGCTGCTGGGATCTGGTGTCTTTGCCATCTGGCTGCTGAGCCACTACCCTTGGGTGGCCTCTCGACTCTCCCACCCAGGACCATCTACTGGACATACTGGGGCAACACACCACACATCGAGGCCTCCAGCATGGACGGCTCTGCGTGCCATGTCATCGCTGACACCCATCTCTTCTGGCCCAATGGCCTCACCAGCGACTGCGCTGGCCACTGCATGTACTAGGTGGACGCCAAGCACCATGTCATCAAGAGGGCCAATCTGGACGGGAGTCACCACAAGGCTGTCATCAGCCAGGGTAGGCCTGCCCCACCACAGCCACCCATCCCAGCTACCCCTGCCTGCCCGCCAGCCACCCAGCCTCTGGCTACACGCCCCCCCACCTTCCCACCACCCCTCTGGCCTGCCCACCCACCCAACCCCGGCCTGCCCACCCCTCCATGGCACACTGAGATCCGGCACATCTCGCTGAGAACTCACTGGGCCTCCCCAGGCCTGCCACTCCCCTTCGCCATCACAGTGTTTGAGGACAGCCTGTACTGGACAGACTGGCACACCAAGAGCATCAACAGTGCCAACAAGTTCACGGGCAAGAATCAGGAAATCATTTGCAACAAGCTCCACTTCCCCATGGACATCCATACCTTACACCCCCAGTGCCAGCCTCCAGGTAAAAACACAAAGCGCCGCCCAAGGGGTGAGCCAGTGAAGCCCAGGGAGAGACGGGGTCTCTGGTGCCCGAGAACCTCCCTTGCACCAGTCCCGGCTGCCTTTGCCTCTGCTGATCACTGAGGGTGGGACGTGGGCCACGCTCCCTCTGCTGGGCATGCGGGGCGGTGCAGCATAGAGACTCATGAGACTGTTGACTCACCCTGCATCACTGCCCCACCTAATTCCTGAAAACATTTGTAGGACAACTCCTGGGTGCCAGGGACTCCCCGTGCTAGCAGCTGGGGCAGGTTGAAAAAATAATAAGACCTGATTCCTGTCTTCTAGCAGTGCATAGTGTGGCTAAACTCCTGCTTCCTAGCCCTGGCTCCATCTCACAAAAACTTGGTCTCACTCAGTGCTCTTGCTCTGGGCTCTTTGAGCAGGAAAAAACCACTGTGGAGACAACAATGGAGGCTGCATCCACCTCTGTCTACCCAGCAGGCAGAACTACACCTGTACCTGCCCCACTGGCTTCTGCAAGATCAGCAGCCATGCCTGTGCCCAAAGTGAGTGGGTCTGGGCGCTGGCCTCAGCGTGGGGCCTGGGAGGGTGGGTGGAGGAACAAAGGACGGGGCCTTGAGGGATTGCCCGGTGTGGGAGGAGCCAGCCTCCTACCTAACACCTGGAGAGGAGGCATCTGGGGGGTGGGCTCTCCTAGGGCAAGGCTGAGACAGAGGCCCCAGCATCACTGAGGCCTCAAGCATGGCTTGTCTGTCATTTCACCAGGTAGAATCTAGAAGCAGCAAGAAGGTACCAGGCCTTTCTAAACCAGGGCGCCAAAATCAGCATCTCCCATGATGCGTAGTATACATAGGTCTGGATAAATCCATGCCCAGTGAAAGACAGTGGACCTCCCTGCCTCCTGCGCCAGCTCCCTGGTCCTGCCCAGAGTTGCTGCTCTGACTTGCTTTGGGCTCCTGCAGGGTTGCTGCTCTGAGGGGTGGCCTGGTGTAATTCAGAGCCATGCAGGTGAGTTTTCCTAGGACTGTCCTAACCCAGAGAGGTGTGATTTAGCTTGTTGCATGACCAGAGAGGGGTCTGGGTACTTCCTCACACATCAGCAGCTGCTGTTGTTCTACTTTGTACCCCACTGACCCTCTCATCTTGGGTTAAAATAATATTCTCTTGGGATCTGGGTCCTTTCCAAAGAGCAAGATTAGGGAAAAATTCCAGAGGAACCGGACAATATTGTTTCAACACACATGGATTGAGAACCTGGTGTCCTTCTCTGAGGTTTTCCCTTGTGTTCTTTTGTGCCCGGCTCATCTCATGCTGTCTTAGTGAGACATAAGAGATTGTCCCAGGAGCTTCCCCTTAAGGGTTTCCCAGAGCTTGAGAGAAGAGGATTGATATTACTAGGCAGAAATTACCTTTCCAGACAGAAGTCTTCACTAGGAGCCCACTCAGAACAGAGGAGAGGCAGATGGTAGGGAAGAGCAAGGGGGAAAAGTTTCAGGGGGAGTGGCCAAAGCTCTGTCGCTGGAGCCAGACAGACTGGATTCAAGTCCCAGCTCTGGGGCTTTGTGGCCATGTCATGCTGGTCCTGTTCGCCTTCTCTAGAAAGTAGGAACAAGAATAGTACGTCTCCCAAAGGGTTGGTGTGAGGGAAGGAGACCAGACAAGTCAAGCAGCAAGCACAGGGCATGACAGAGAGTGTGTGCCCAGAAAATAGTCACTCTTGGCTAAAGCTGTAGAGAGAAAAGCAGGGAGAAGGGTTCTAGCTGATGGAGTAGAATGGCAGAAACTCAAAGCAGATACCAAGGCCAGAGAAGTGGTGGGGGGGTGGGCAGTGAGCCGGCCAGTGCACTAGAGGAGATGGGAGAAAACAACTAGGAGAGAGAAATGGAGAGGAGAACCACCAGACATGCTTCGGGGCCCTGGGCAGAACCTGTTTCCCTTTGATCCGAAGTGCTGACTCTGCCGCGTGGGCTGCCCGTGTCCTGAGGGGCCTGCAGTGTGCCGAGCAGGGGACCAGAGGGGCCGGCGGTGTGATTGAACCAATTTCACACAGGCCAGCACCTGTGTCTGCCACTGTTACTGTATTTAGAGCATTAAAAGGAGACCCCTTTTGGCCTTTGAACAGGTCTTGATAAGTTCTTGCTTTTTGCCCAAAGGATGGACATCCATCGGATCAGCTTTGACACAGAGGACCTGTCTGATGATGTCATCCCACTGGTCGACATGTGCAGTGCTGTGGCCCTTGACTGGGACTCCGGGGATGACTACGTGTACTGGACGGACATCAGCACTGACACCATCAGCAGGGCCAAGTGCGATGGGACGGGCCAGGAGGTTAGGGCTCCACAGGGCGGCCCGCGAGGGCGGGTGACCATGGGGATGGCAGCCGCCCTCCAGGACGAGGGCTCCCCTGCCTTCTCCAGACCTGGGGCCAGGCTGAGTGTGTGCCCAGAGATGGAGCGAAAGTACAGGTGGTGACAGAGCTTTGCTTCCTGCCCAGGTGGTAGTGGACACCAGTTTGGGGAGCCCTGCGGGCCTGGCCATTGACTGGGTCACCAACAATCTGTACTGGATGGATGCAGGTGTGTGCAGGGCGGCACTGCCGGCTGTGGGTGCCCGCCGCTTTGGGAGTCCTCTTATTTAAGATGCTGGCCTCGGGCTGAATGGACCCCGTGCCCATCCTGACCGCATTTCTCGGCCTGAGTCCCTGGTGGGTCAGGAACGACTGGGCTGCTACAGACCTGCAATCAAAGCTCAGTCCTGGAGTTGTGGCATTTGCCAGTCGAACGGCAGATACTTCTCCTGTGCAGATGGTGAAGGGGGTGAGAGTGTTTTAAAGCATTTCAGAGGAGGAATCTAGGGCCCTGTGGGTTTTCTGTCCCTCGCTGTCTGGGTAAAACAGGTATTTATTTTCTCACCTGGTAGGCATGGCAGGCATGGAGACACCTCAAACCACGGCTATTCCAAGAGTGATCCCTGGCTCAGGAACACCAGCAGCACCCAGGAACTTGTTAGAAATGCAAAATTTGGTGTCCCACCCTAGACCTACTGAATCATTATCTTGAGATTCTGAGCCCAGAGTCTTTGGGTTCTTATGCACACACGAGTTTGGGTGTCATCGCCTTAAGTGAGAAAGCAGGACCAGTTGCTGGAGCTGGGGAAGCCTTGCGTTTCTAAGAAAAGGACTGGTCACCTCCCTGAATTTCCTCTTGCAACTGGATTCCCTAGCTAGCCGGGCCATCTGTGAAAGCACACTTCTGTGTATCGCCTGCACAGCAGGTGGGAGGTGAGTGAGGGGCGGAACTGAGGTCACTGCCTTTGCTTCCCCAGGTACGGACTGCATTGAGGTGGCCAGCACCGATGGCAGCATGCGCACCGTGCTAGTCTGGGAGAACCTCGACCACCCCCGGGACATAGTGGTGGAGCCCGTGGATGGGTGAGCACCTGCTCCGCCACCCCCCGTGGCCCGGGGATGAGGGAGGGCGCCCCGAGGCTGCGAGGGTTGTGGCGGTAGCCACAAGGTTAGTGGCAGCCCTGTCTCCTCTGCAACAAGGAAACCCTTGACATTTCTTCAGCTTTTGGGGGGAAGGGGAAGGGACGTTGGCTCCCAAAAGTAACTCATTGTAAAAAAAAATAATGTTAAACCTGTAGAAAGTGAAAATTCCCTATAATCTCATTCTCCAGCAATAACCATTGTTAATCATTTAGGGTATTTTTCCAGCTTTTTTTCTAAGTGTACATGTACATTTGGTGGTGGTGGTCTGGGTCTTACAACTTTTTCACTTTTCTGTGTCTTGGTTATCTTTCCATTTGATCATATTGGTGTGCCTTGTTCTTTTTAACTATGGCTTATATAGTGTTCTGTTAAATCCCTGCGTTGTCATTATTTAACAGATCCAGTCGAGAAAATATTTCTTCCTCCCCATTTTCACCTCTCCTCTTTCTTTATTCTGAAAAAGGCCTTATTTGCTGACCACTCCCTGAGCAGTGGGTGCTGCCTTTCTAAAACCCTGGGTGCCTTTGGGGAGTGGCAGAGGGTGTGAGGGTGGCAAGGGGTGCCTGAGCCAGGGCTGGGCTGGGAGCAGAGCCGGGAGTGGGGGCAGCTGTGACGGCAGAAGCCCTGCAGCCCTGACTCCCCACCAGGTCCTGACACGAAGGTGCATAAGGCCTCCCTTACCTGTGCCCAGGTACATGTACTGGACTGACTGGGGGGCAAGCTCCAAGATTGAAAGAGCTGGCATGGTTGCATCTGGCCGCCAGGTCATTGTTGCTTCTAATCTGACCTGGCCTAATGGACTGGCCATTGACTACGGGTCTCAGCGGCTGTACTGGGTAGATGCCGGCATGAAGACAATTGAGTTCTCTGGGCTGGATGGCAGCAAGAGGAAGGTAAGTCTGGCACAAGCAGCCTCCGGGGCCCTGGTGGACTGCAGAGCAGCCCCCACTGGCTAGCAATGATGGCAGCTTGGGGACACAGGTCCTGGGAGTAGTGTGGGTGGGTGTTGCTTCCTTGGGGTGCTGGCTTCCCGGTGGGTGCCATTGGCTGCTGGCGAAAGGAAACGGGGGATATGTCTGGATTGTGGGCGGGAGACCACTGCACCGACTCTTCTAATGACCACCATAACCAACACTAATTAATCACCAACTGCATATTGGGCCCAGGATCTCAGTCTCTCTCCACCCCCCCCTTTTATTTTTGTTTATATTACTGTGTGTCTTGGTATAATTTCAAAGTTACAGAAATGTTGTAAGATGAGTAAGAAAAAAACCAATAACTAACATTTTGCCATACCAGCTTTACCATTCTCTCTCTCTCCCTGCCTTCCCTTTTCTCTCTCTGTCTCTCTCTATATGTATATAATTTTTTTCTGAACCATCTGAGATTAAGTTGGAGACATCTTCCCCTTGATCCTAAATATTTTAACACATATTTCCTATGTGCATAGATTGTTTTACATCACCACAGTACAATTTTTAAAATCAGGGAATTTAGCATTGATATGACTCTAACCCATACTCCACATTTGAATTCACCACCAATTGTTCCAGTGTCCCTTAGAGCTTTGCTTCCCTTTCTTTCTGTCTTCCTTGGTCCAGGATCCAGTCCAGAGTCACCCACTGTTTAGTGGCCGTCTCTTTCTAATCTCTAATCGGGGACACTTCCTCAGCCTTTCTGTTATGTCTTTCTTGACTTTTGAATTTTTAAAGAGTAAAATCCAGTTCTTTTGTAGAATATCCCTCAATTTAGATTTTCCTTATCCCGATAAGATTTAGATGATGCCTTTTTGGCAGCAGTGAGTGAAGTTGTGTCCTGATGTCTCAGCCTCCTCATAGGTGCATGATGCTGGTTTGTCCCATTGTTGGTGATTTTATCTTTGATTGCTGGATTAAGATGGTATCCACTGGAAATTTGCTCTTTTTCCTTTTAGAATTAGTAATGTGGAGAGCTTCTATGCTGTAAACTGCATACAGTCTCTTTCCGTCCACCCCACCCCCACCCCCACCCCTTATCCTTGGTGCCGGCCTCTACCAGTTAAGTGGCAGGTTTATCTCCAGCGCCTGCTGAAGGCTGCCCTGTGGGATCAGGGCAGAGCTGCCTTTGGCTCTGCCCCGGACCCTCCTGGGGTCACCCTGTCCTGGGCCCGCAGGTGCTGATCGGGAGCCAGCTCCCCCAGCCAGCTTCATGGGGAGCGCATCTACTGGACTGACTGGCAGACCAAGAGCATTGAGAGCGCCGACCGGCAGACGGGCTGGGAATGGGAGACCCTGCAGGAGAACCTGGACAGCCTCATGGACATCCATGTCTTCCACTGCTGCTGGCCCCAAGGTGGGCAGCCCCCGGCCAGCTCTGGCTTTGAACCCAGCTTCTCTTCACTGACTGCCCTCTTCTCTTCTACCCAGTGTCCACACCATGTGCGCTGGAGAATGGCGGCTGTAGCCACCTCTGTCTTTGGTCCCCGAATCCCCCTGGCTTTAGTTGCACCTGCCCCACAGGCATCAACTTGCTGCCAGATGGCAAGACCTGTTCGCCAGGTGAGTCAGAGCATCACACACCTGCAGGGAGCCTTCTGGGGGGGGCGGCGCTCTTTCGTTGCAGATGGGCTCTAGGTGGTCTGAGAAGCCCTGTGGTTCCTGGAACTTCTAGAGGCTTAGGGGAGAGACTGGGGGGGGGGTGCATTTAGAAAGGGGGAGAGGCCCAGAGGAGCAGGTGCACTGGACTGGAGGCAGGGGTCCAACTGGCCCAGGTGGTGATCTTGTGCCTGTTAGGAAAAGGTGCGCCTTCCTTAAGACGTTTTCCTTTTATCTGTTGGAAAAATGTCATAATATAATGACTTGATTAAAAGAAGACATTTTACTTTCACCTGCCCCAAAATGGTCATAGTAAACATAAAATGCACCTTGTGTGCAATGAAAGTGGCACCCTGCCCCCTTGGATGTGGCCCCTTTGTGGTCATGCAATAAGCACAGCTTAATGGCAGCATCTGCATGGCTGCATTTGGAACCGGACATGCTGGAGAATTTGGAGTAAGAAAGGAGCTGTGCATCGTGCCTCTCAGGCTGTGCAGAAAGTCTTCTGGGGTCTTTCCTCCATTTCTGAAGCTCTGTAGCAGAGGGTCCTTCCTCGAGACCTGCTCCCATGACATTAGTAAACAGCGGCCATCTCCTGAGCCCTTTTGTGCCAGCGCCGGGGCTAGGCACTTCCTGCACGTGAATTCTTTCCATCCTCAGAGCCACCCTGTTCTAGTCTCCATTTGAATAGCTCTCCCTGGATCGCAGACCGTTGGCTGGCCTGAGCCCAACTCCTCTCGATGGCCACAGTCAGGGGCATGCCCCCTCCTTCTGGTCACCACGCAGGCATGAGCAGCTTCCTCATCTTCTCCAGGAGAGTAGATGTTCGCGTGGTCTCCTTGGACATCCCTTATTTTGCCGACGTGGTGGTGCCCGTCAACATTACCATGAAGAACGCCATCGCCATCAGGGTGGACCCCCAGGAGGGTCTGTGTGGGTCCCTCCTGCCCCCATCCCACAGCCGCCACAGCCCTCTGCCTCCCGTGCCCCTGGCCCCACCCTCCCCTGCCCCGCAGGTCTTCCTGCCCATCTCTGCCTGCAGCCACCCCACTAGCCGTCCCACTCCGGCATTTCTGCACTTCCCTCGGTTTCCCTGCCTGAGCTGAGCCTCCTCCACAGGCAAGGTGTACTGGACCAACAGCACACTGCACCGGATCAGCTGCCCGGGCCTGGATGGCTCATGGCACGAGGACATCGTCACCACAGATGGGGCCTCCTCACAGCCCGGCCCCACCCGCCGAGCCCCGCAGTGCCCTGCAGTGCCCGCCCATCAGAAGTGGGAACTAGTGTGCGCGCTTGACTCCCCACAGGGCTGCAGACCACAGATGGGCTCATGGTGGACGCCATTGGCAGAAAGGTGTACTGGACGGACACGGGAACCAACCGGATCAAAGCGGGCAGCCTGGACGGGCCCATGCAGAAGGTGCTGGTGTGGCAGGACCTCGACAGCCCATGGGCCATTGCACTGTTCCACGAGATGGGGTGAGGCAGGGCCAGGGAGGTGCGCACCATGGGCCGTGGGGGGCAGGCCTGTTCCTGGAAAGCCCTGGATGGACCTCCCTGGGCTGTTTGTTCCCTGTGACTTCTGTTTGGGTGGCAGTGGAAAGTACAGGGGTCAAAAGTGTGGGCCTTGGAGTGAGGAAACCAGAGTTCAAATTCCTTCTCTGTTTCTTAGCCGCATCCCCTTGGGCCCACCATGTAACCTCTTGCTGGCCAGCTTCCGTGCCTGCGAAACAGGTGCTGGTGAAAGTGCCTCGTGTGCAGGAGCTGCAGAAGAGTCAGGGAGGCAACCATGTAAAAGCACTATGTGCAGCATCTCAGGCACTCCCCATGCTCCAGGGAAAGGGTGGCCATGCATGTCACCAGTTGCTTTCCTTCCTCGCCCAGGCTCATGTACTGGACAGACTGGGGGAAGAACGTCAAGCTCGAGCAGTCTGGCATGGATGGTTCAGACCGCACTGTGCTCATCAGCAACAACCTGGGGTGGCCCAACGGGCTGACTGTGGACAAGGCCAGCTCCCAGCTGCTCTGGGCCAATGCCCACACTTAGGTGAGAGACTTGCTGGCCATGGCTGGGGCCTGGGAGCCAGGCTGAGGCAGGCATTCTGATGGCCACACCTGTCCTCCCCTTCCTCTCCAGCGAATCGAGACGACTGACCTGAATGGGGACAACCGGCATACTCTGGTGTCCCCCATGCAGCAATCCTATGGCCTCACCCTGCTCGGCTCCTACATCTACTGGACAGACTGGCAGACCCGCAGCATCCAGTGGGCCGACAAGCACATGGGCAGCAACGTCATCCTGGTCAGGTCCAACCTGCCGGACCTCATGGACATCCAGGCCGTGGACCACGCCCAGCCACTGGGTGAGCAGACCCCATGGGATAGGCCGGAGTCTTGGAGCATTCTAGGGGCAGCGCGATGTCACAGATGTCCCAGAGCACAGGGGCTCCTTCACCACCAAAGGCAGAGCCCCTCAGCCCCTCCGGGGTCTGTGCTCCACCTCGGTGCGGCCACAGTTACACCTGCCTTCCAATGACCCGCAGAGACACCTCTGCTTCTTCTGCCTCATCTCTACCAAGCACAACACCCTGCCTCCTAGACAAGCAGAGAATCAGCTGCATGAAACCAGGGTCTTTTTAAAGATGCAGCCAGTCTTCCAGGTTGGGTGTGAAAACTTGTGCCTCTTGCTCTCATCACCAGGTTTCAACAAGTGCAGCTCCAGAAATGGTGGCTGCTCCCACCTCTGCCTGCCTTGGCCTTCTGGCTTCTCCTGTACCTGCCCCATGGGCATCCAGCTGAAGGGAGATGGGAGAACGTGTGACCCCGCTCCTGAGACCTACTTGCTCTTCTCCAGCCGTGGCGCCATCTGGTGCATCTCACTGGACACCAGTGACCATACGGATGTGCACGTCCCTGTCCCTGAGCTCAACAACGTGATCGCCCTGGACTATGACAGCATGGACAAGAAGGTATACTACACAGATGTGTTCCTCGATGTCATCAGGTAGGAGGGGTCTCCGAGGCCCCCGGGGGCGCAGACCTGCCTCCAATCTCTGATGGGGAGGCTGTGTTTTACACTGACCTCTAAATGCACTGAAATGGTTTAGCAATTTGGACTGTGAGTCCTACTCCTGATTTAGCTCGCTTTGTAGTGTCGTCACTTAGAGAAGAGTCTCAAACTGGTGGACTTGCATAAAATTTATGTGAAAGTCCAGTGTGTTAAAAAATAAAGTCAGGCTGGGGCCGTGGAGCTTTCCACCCCTACCACCGAGCTCGAGGGAGCACCAAGGATCCTCTAGGACTCACTGATGGGTGAGCCCTGTAGCTGAACCAGCATCTGTGTGCTAGTGTAGGAGCCTGTGGTGTGGACAGGGATTTTGTTTCATCTTTCAGTTTTAGTATTCTCAAAATATTTGGCCCAGATTAGGTGAGGACTAGGCCATCCTGCCCTCATAGGATGTTTGCCATGGCAGGGGTTGCGATGTGGAAGGACGGTGGCTTCCCCTTTGCTGTCCTTGAGGGGTTCAGCAGAACCCCATGCTGGGGGGCGGGGGGTACATGTTACCTAGAGAAGTCCCCCAAGTGACTGCGGCATGCCCCCGACCCTGAGGTGGGAACTCCTGGTGTAGGACCACCGTGAAAATGCACAGGTAGCTTTTGAAATATCTCCCTTTCTGATGGTCACCTGCTCGCAGGCCTCGCCTCTTGCCTAAGGTGTGTGGGGCCTGGTTAACCTGCCTTCTGGCAAGACACCGCCCAGTCCCTCCATCTGGCCTGTAGGAAGTGCCCCGCCGAGCTCCTCCATCCAGTTGGCAGGAAGTGCCCTGCCCCCTTCATCCGGCTGGCAGGAGGTGCCCCGCCCAGCTCCTCTATCCGGTTGGCAGGAAATGCCCTGACCCCTCCCTTTCATCCAGTTGGCAGGAGGTGCCCCGCCCAGCCCCCCATCCATCCTGTCGGTAGGAAATGCCCCGCCCAGTCCCCCCTTCATCCGGCCAGCAGGAAGTGCCCCGCCCAGCGCCCCCCATCCATCCGATCGGCAGGAAGTGCCCCGCCTCTAGGCATTCACTCGTCAGCTCTGCAGACATTTGACTGAGTCCCTAGTGAGCTCAGAGCCGAGGATGATGCTGATGGGGATTTGGTCTCTGCCATACGGAGCTTACAGTCTGGTGGAGCCCAGTTTGAGAGCATGGACTAGCGGGTTTCTGTCTGTGCTGGTCAGTCTGCTCACTCTTCCTGCCGTGGGATGTTCCCAAGGCGAACAGATCTGAATGGCAGCAACATGGAGACAGTGATCAGGCATGGGCTGAAGACCACCAATGGGCTGGCAGTGGACTGGGTGGCCAGGAACCTGTACCGGACAGACATGGGCTGGAACACCATTGAAGCTTCATGGTTGGATGTTTCCTGCTGCAGAGTGCTGGTCAACCACAGCCTGGGTGAGCCCTGGGCCATCGCTGTCTTCCCCAGGAAGGGGTACGTCTGTGGCCAGCACGAGGGATGCCAGGGAGGAAGTTCCTGGAAGAGGGGCCCTTGGGGCTTTCTCTGTGTGATGGTGTGGGTGGTTTCCCATGTCCTTGGGGCGCCGGCGTCCTGTGCCGCTGTGATGGTGGCATGTTGTGTCTCAGGTACCTCTTCTGGACGGACTGGGGTCACATCACCAAAATTGAGTGGGCACACCTGGACGGCTCTGAGCACAAAGTCCTCATCAACACAGCCCTGGGGCTGGCCCAATGGCCTCACCCTGGACTACGATGCCCGCAGGTGGGCCTCTGTCCCAGACAACCT
This sequence comes from Tamandua tetradactyla, assembly GCF_023851605.1. NCBI lineage: Eukaryota > Metazoa > Chordata > Mammalia > Pilosa > Myrmecophagidae > Tamandua > Tamandua tetradactyla. The sequence continues at coordinate 36,194 of NW_027518242.1, forward strand.
CCTGCAAGATGGATGGGTAGAAAGGGAGTTGAGGTGGAAGTAGAAAGATAGTGAACTCCTTGGCAGGTAAGGAAAAGGAAGCAATGAGAAGGAAGAAGGAGCTTGGGTTCTTCAAGTTTGGGTTGCTGAATCCAACCCTCAGTCTTTGCCTGGGCGTGTTTGGCTGGTTTTTGGGGTGTTCGGTGTGCGTGCCTTTAGCAGGCACATCCTGGCCTGGCCACGGGCCTCACTATCCCCTGTCTACTTCAGGGCTGACCTTTGTCTTTATTACTATTCTGGGCCCTTAGGCGTGAGAATTTACAGCTCCTGCCCAAGGTGAAGGGAGCCAGAGGGCAAGAGAAGAGGGTAAAAGGGGCTTTGAAGCAAGCCTGTTCCCTTCCCTCCTCCAGAAGGGAAAAGCACCAAAGCCACCTGAAGAGTGGCAGGTTTGTCCCCTTCCTTTAGCCTCAGTGGGGTCCTGTAGGCTGACGCATCTTCTTAAGGCTTTCTAAGGAATACGGGCTTAGATTCTGAGGTGGGCAGTGAAGGGTCATCAAGCTGCTGAAGGTGAGGCTGGGCGGTGGCTGCCCTGCGGTCCTGAACTTCTGCCCCTGCCCAGAGCAGCTGTGGCCCCCACCACTTACAAATCACCAGCTACCCTTTTCTTCTTTGGGATTTGCAGCACCTCTCATCAGGGACTTCCTGACTGCACCAGCCTGTTGGGCTCAGGAGGGGCTGATGGCACTCTGGGGGATGGGGCGGGAGAACGCCTGGGCTCCCCACAAGCCTTTTGGCAGCCCATGCTGCTCTCCTTGTCTTTGTAGGATCTACTGGGTGGACGCACACCTGGACCAGATAGAGAGTGCGGACCTCAATGGGAGGCTGCGGCAGGTGGTGGTCAGCCACGTGGCCCACACCTTTGCCCTCACCCAGGTGCCGGCTTAGGAGGAATACTGTGCCCCTCCTCGGCTGAGGGTTCCTTGGGGTTTGGGTCGGCATCCTCAGCCCCAGGGCTGCTCCCACCCCCCCCCACGCCCATGTTCTAGGACTCGGACATTAGTGGACGGAATCTGTGGAGCTTGTTGCCAGGAAGGTGCCTGGCTGTGTGCGAGTGGCCGTGGAGGACCTGCTCTGTGAGGCCTGGGCCCAGGAATGTGCATCTTAAGTGCCCCAAGTGACCTCAGGTGCTCCTGAGTCAGAGCTGAGGCAGTGCAGTAGTGGCAGTGGGGTTAGGGTTAGAGCTTGCTCAGAGCTTGCTCAGAGCTTGAGCCACCACCCCGTGTTTGTTGAGTCTCTTCAGCGTGCCAGGTACCGGGGTTCGAGTTCTGTGTGTGTCGTTAAGTAACCATGAAACTTCCCATGAGACACTGATCCTCTCTGAGCTGCAGTGATCCTTAAAGCAGATGAGTTTAATCATAGTTCCCTCCCCAAACACACTCCAGGTATCAGCACAGTACCTCGCACATGGTAAGCCACTCATGCGGGGTGTCTCTAACCAATTTCATTATTATTAGCTGTCATTTTGGGGACTTGTAATCCTGTGTGATGATTTGGGGAAGGAAGAAGGTGATGTACTGAGCCTGAGGCCAAAACAGGGACTCACACCCATTTCAAAATCTTGGTCCCTTTTTGACAATCATCGTCTGCCCCATCTATATATACTGTGTGTGACACCCTAGCAGCCAAGACAATTTTGTTTGGCTTTTTTCTTTTTCATGCTCCAAATGTAAAGCTACAGGGTAATGCTGAATATGCTTTTTCAATTTGCAAGTTCTCCTTGGAGTTTCTGACCTATATGCCCCTGGGCCTGGGGGAGAAGCACCCCAGTTGCCAACACCCCCAGCCACAATAGGGATCCCAGGATTGCTGCAGTGGAAGGCAGCTGCTTGGAACTAAGCAGGGGAAATGAGCCGGGCTCCGAGGGTGGGCCTGGGAAACTCGGACCTGGCAGGACCTCCTTGTTATTCCAGTCTGCTAGGTATGGGAATGCATTTAGGCACTGAGCCACTCTTTTGTGGGTTTCCTATTGAGTAGCAGGACAGGTGGATCTACTGGACAGACTGGCAGACCAAGTTGATCCAGCATGTAGACAAGTATTCTGGCCAGAACAAGGAGACGGTCCTAGCCAATGTGGAAGGGTTCATGGATATCATCGTGGTCTCTCCTCAGCACCAGACAGGTGGGCCCCTGGGTGCCCCACCCATCGGCGGGGCCACTTCCCCCGGGACGGCTAATGATCCAGATGGCCAGCACCCAAGGACAGTCTCTTGAGTCCTACTTCACACTCCTACAGCTTCTTTTCAGCCTCCTGTGGTTGCTCCTCTCCTGTGCCACTGTCCCTGGGAGTGGGCTAGCCCTGGCTCTCCCACTTGAGAAGTGTTCAGCTTGGAGGCCTGATTCTACCCAGCTCAGACATGCGTGTCCTCTGCCCTCAGGGACCAATGCCTGCGGCATGAACAATGGCGGCTGCAACCACCTCTACTTTGCCAGAGCTTCAGACGTGGTGTGTGCCTGTCCCGACAAACCTGACAGCTGGCCCTGCTCCCTTAGTGAGTTGGGACATGTGGCTCCTGGGTGACAGAGCCCCTGGAAGGCAGTGAGGCAGCCCTGTCCTTCTGGGGGGAGCCCCTGCAGAGGGTCTGGTAGATGAAGATATGAGGCATGGTGGCCACAGGGCCCCTATTGAGAGTATCTGGGATTAGAGCAGCTAAAAGATGGCTTCCTCTGGTCCTCTAGATTCTGTTCTTGGACCACGTGTGGATGTTTTGACCTTGAGTGACCCACTCCTGTCCTCTTTTCTCTGCAGTTCCTGGCCACGTTCCCCCAGCTTCCAGGGCTACCAGCACGAGTGGAAAGAGCCCAGTGCTTCCCAACACACAACCCACCACCATGCATCCTTCTTCCACCCAGACCCGCACACCCCCGGAGGAGGCAGCAGGAAGGTCAGTAGGTTCACACAAGTGGAGGCTCCTTTGAATCAAAGCACCAGCCCGACCAGTAGAAGACCAGCAGCCCCAGCTCAGTAATTCCGGCAGGTGGGAGGCTGAGTGCATCACTGGCCACCAGGCCCTGCTGTGGGGGACAGGGAGCATGTTTAGACCAGTAAATGGTTGCACGTAATTTTTAGCTCTGAGGGCAACACGCTGTAAGAAAGGCTGTAGAGAGAAATCACTCAGGGTTTTCCTCCATGGTATTCTTCCTCCTCCCTTTCCTGTGACATCTGTGTTCACATTACGGGTTGAATATATGATCTTGTCCCGCCGTTCACTCAGAGGCCACCAAGTCACAGAGGCCTTTATGGCTTGGAACAAAAAGGTTCCCCAGGGATGTGATGGACTTAGCTTTAGCTTAAAGTGATTTCGAAGCCAGCATTCAAACACACACACACACATACACCATTATTAAAGAACTAGGCATAGCACAAATGGGTCTCAAATCGAGTATAAGATGTTGTGTTTTATTTTCATTACATTGTATCAATTGTAAGATGCATCTTGATTTGAGTGATTAAACTGAAAAATGACCAGTGCAATTGTGGGATGCCATTGAATGTAAGACGCATTTCTATTTCAGAGATATTAGAATCTGGGGGAAAAAATCGTGAAATTGATGAAATATGATACAATATTCAATTTAGAGCAATTCTTATAATCTGGATTTTTTGCACATTTCAGGAAAAAAAAATCGCTTAATACAGATAGGAATAAAGAAGAAATGAGTACCCATATATCCATACATAATCACTCTTGATATTCTGATGTATCTTTCCAGACACTTTCTACTAGAACAGTTTTTTACTGTTCTGTGTACTGGCCTCTTTAATTTTAAAATCAAGTTTTTTTTAAAGATAACGAACATTTTATTTCCATTCCAATATCTAAAACATATTAGTAATCCCCAATAGGAATTCTAGACTCACAGTCCTAAAATTATAAGATTTGCACATGATCAAATTCATATGCTGTGTGCCCCATTCTCTCTTTTTAGAACAGTTTGTAAAGAAAAGCAAATACCTAAATATGATCATGTATCTTTCTCACTAACTTTTTTTAATATATATTTTTAAATTTTTATTAATAAAATCAATCAACATACAACACTAACATTCTTAACATATGAACATTCCATACTTGGTGTGCGATCAGTGGCTCGCAATATCATCACATAGTTGTGTATTCATCACCATGATAATTTCTCATTTACTTCACTCCAGAAAAACAAATAAAAAGGAAAAACTCATCATCCCATACCCCTCACCCCTTCCTCTCCTTCACCACTAATATTTCCCTCTACCCAGATTAACATTTTGTTCTCCCTATTATTTACTTATTTTTAATCCACCTGAGCATTCTGACTAAAGATTCATGCATCTTGGTTTCAAAGGCTCTTGCAAGTAGTTTTTCTCTAGCCTCCTAGGAGATGCCCTTAATTGCCTGAGCATAACATACTGCAAAGAAGCTGCCTTCTTCGTGCTCCGAGTTCTTCATCTGATCCCTCCCTCTGGATGTCTTGCTTATTCCCTTGTGAAGGAATGAAAAGAAGAAAAACATTTCTTTTTCCTTGAGTTCTAGCTAAACCTCATGATGGTCTTTTTCCAGCCAGAGGTTTGCTTGGCTTCTTTCACCTCCTCTGGTAGTCTAATTAAGGCTAATATGGATTTCCTTAACATTCTTTCAGCAGACCTCCAGCTCCCTCACAAACCTGCTTCTCATTTTTAAAAGAATCTCTTAAAAAGGTACATACTGTAAAACAGACTTAAGCATGGTATAGCTATTAGAAGACAGTGGCTCATACTGGTTGCTCTACATTTCCTGGCCTTGACCTCTCCATGCCCCTGACCACTCACCTGGGGTCTGAAAACCCCACTCCCAGGTTTGGCCTGTCCTGGAGGAAGGTGAGGTCATGACTGGGCTTCACATTGGGTTTTCTTATGCCCCACAGATGCTCTGAGAAGGATGCAGGGCTGGGCCTCTGTGCACGCTCCGATGAGGCCGTACCTGCCACTCCAGGTGAGCCTTAGGCCCCAACAGGTGAAGAAAAGAAGATGCAGGGAATCTAAGTCTCCACTGATACCCTTTAACGTGCATGGGGTCTCTGGGGTTGATGGATCCTTTTCATGAACTAAATTTGTATAAACATTAATCATAATAGCCACCATGTCACCGCTTAAGGCATGCTTTCCATATGCAGGCATTTGCACACATGCACACATACACTCATTTAATCTCTGCGAGGCATAGGAGATATTTATTCACATTTCACTGATGAGCAGACATAGGCTTAGAAGTTATGTCATTTGCCTTAAGTCAAGCAAGTAGCTAGGCAGTGAGCGGACTTGGGTTGGAAATGGACAGGTTTCTTCCAGCTGCCACCCTCACTCCAGGGGCCTCTCTGAGAAGGGGCCCTGCCTCCTGAGATGGAGTGGGACCCTGCCCCCCGCCCTGCCCGAGCACCAGCTGGAAGGCTGCTGCTGGCTGCTGCCTAGTGTCTCTCTGTCCGTCCTAGCGGAAGGCCTTCCCACCAGCTACGCCATCAGAGGGCTCCTGGGCATCCTGCTGATTTTGCTGGCGATGGCGGCGTTCATGTTGTACAGGTAACACGGGCTGCAGCGGCCACTGCCTTAGCACGGTGGGGACCTTCCCCGAGGCCACCACTTGCTGCTTCGGCCTCTGGCCAGTGTCATTCTGAGTCCTTGGTGAGAACAGCAGGAGAGTCCCACACTTCCCCCAGCCAGAGCAGAGCACCTGTGTCTGCCATTTCATCACATGGCTGCAGCTGCCCCAGGGACTTTCTTTACACACTGGGGTGCTGGGGGCACCAAGGGGGTGCCCAAGGCCATGGAGGAAGAGGCAGAGCTGGGACTGATGCCAGTACCCCAACTTTACACCACCCCATGCTGCCTTAAAACATTGCAATTCAAAGTGATTTTCTATTCACACAAACACCACCCCTCCCTACAACGTGGGCCAATATATCCCTGATTGGTGATTATCTTAGGAAGGAAGAAGGTGTCACTTTAAATTTAGGATTTTCTTTTTATGTCCTTCTTTCTCTATATTTTTTCCAAAATGCTTTATACACAGCTTGTAGCAAAAATGTTAGGATTTTGCTGCTGCTGCTTTTAATACTACTTACTAATATTGACAGCATCTGCCACTTAATGAATGTGTATCAACGCCACCGCGTCCTTGCTATACAGATGTTATTTCCACCTACAGATGAGGATCTGAGGTTAGAAAGTTTAGATAGCCTCAAAAAGATGCCGGCTAGTAAACTAATAGATATGGGACTGAAACAAAGACCTGTCTTAACTCCAGAGCTTGGTGTATTAGCGATCTATTGATGCATAACAAATTACCCCCCAAAACTTGCAGCCTAAAACAACAAATATTTAATACCTCTTAATTTCTGTGAGTCAGAAATCTATACTCAGCTTAGCTGGGAGCCTTTGTGTCCAGGTCTCTCGCTGGGCTGCAGTCCATTTTCAGCCAGGGCTATGGTCTCATCTGAACACTTGACTTGGGCAGGGTCCCCTTCCAGGCTCACCCACATAGCTGTTGGCAGGACCAGGTCCCCACAGGCCCAGGGGCTGAGGGTCAAGACCCGTGTCCCTGCAGGCTGGTGGGCTGAGGGCCACATCCCTTCTGGTGTTTGGGCGGAGCCTCCCTTGTCACTTCTGTGCCATGTGGCCTTTTGCAGGGCAGCTGGCAACTCTGCAGCTGCTTCCCCCACTGGGGGCAAGAGAGCAAGTAAAGGAGGGCAACCCGAGAACCAGGCCACAGTTTTTTTTTTTTTTTTAAAGGAAGGAAAGACAGAGAAGGAAGGAAGGATGGAAGGAAGGAAGGGAGGAAGAAAGGGAAACATTTTTTAAACATTTTCTTGTTTTATTATATTTTGTTTGTTTGTTTGTTTTTTACATGGGCTGGGGCCGGGAATCGAACCGGGGTCCTCCGGCACGGCAGGCAAGCACTCTTGCCCGCTGAGCCACCGCGGCCCACCAGGCCACAGTTTTTTGTACCTAATCTAGTATTGATTGTTTTTGCATATTCTTTGCATTAGTAGCCAGGCAGGGCGGTCCCACTGCTTTCCCCGGGAGTGGACTCAGGACAGGTACACCTGGGCAGCGGTCGTGGGTGGCTTCCTAGAGACCACTACCACACTCGGGTGTTACCCCAAAATACCTCAACTAATTTATCATCACCTTGCCTCCTAAAGACACAAAAAATGCAAATTCACTGACTCTGGAACGATAAACTTGACCTACAGCAACCCCTCCTACCGAACTTCCACACAGGAAGTGAAAATTGAAGCACTCCCCAAACCGGCCATGTACAATCAGCTACGCTATCAGAAAGAGGTAAGAACTGAAATTTACACTCAAGGCGTTTGGTTTTACTTTGGTGGGGTTAGTTAGGCTCCTCCAGCACCTGACTTGATCAGTAAGGATGCTGAGGAGTCTCGACTGCCATTCTGGAAGTTGTGATCACCAGATGCACAGAAGGAACAAAGGGAACTTGGGTTTATGAAGAGGTGTCGAATCTTACTAGCATGAGGGACTCGAGTGAGAGCAAAGTTAGAAAGGTAAGCCCAGAAGGGGTAATTCTGCAAGCAACTTAGTATGCATCTCCCTGCCAGGAGGTATTTTCCCAGGCTGATTGGTTCTTCCCTCCTGGGTTATCCATCTCCTGCAGTGAGGCTGTGCCCCACTGAAGCAAGGGGACTCTTATGGACAATGTCTAAAGCCCTACAGCTGCTGGGAATCCCTTTCCCCACCCCCAGGCCAAGCTAGGGTCACCTTTGGCTGGAATGGCTTGTTTTTCTCCATTCTTCCTCTCATCATAATCTTAAGGGATTTCTCTAGAATTCTAGAAGGTTTTACGTGCTTATTTTGTTTTTTGCTTTTTGCTTTTTTTCTCTCCTTTAGTTCCTTTGTCATTTCAATGAAAAAAAATTTTTGCTGAATATTTGGGCGCGAAAAATAGTCTCATTTTTTCTCAAGGGATCTCTTGGAGCTATTTCAGGTTTTTCTAGTCTATGACCCTTGACTTTTCTAAAATCCCATAACCTTTTATCAGAAGTTATCCCTTCATAGACCCTTATCTGCCTACTCCCTTGGCCTGTATAGCACTGTTAAAAACCTGCAGGGCTCCCAGGCATATGAATATGCTTCACCTGGCACGTGCTTTCTGGAGCCATGAATCGCCATATTAAAATACCTTCCACCACAAGCCAGAAGCAGAACCTGCAGGGATATCTTGAGTCCCAGGGGTGGCAGATCCCCCCCAGCCGACATCCCTGAAAGATTGACTATTAGAGATTCATGGGTACCTGGAGCATCTAATGCCTAAGAAAAGAACCAGAGTATGGGTCAGAGGTTAGAAATGATAACATGTGACTTCTGTTTTATGCTTCTTCCTCAGCAGCTCTTTCACCCCTCTGATAGCCTTTCACCTTTTCTCTTCTGATTTCTTCTTGGTTTCAGGTACCGTTGATGTGTGTTTATAGAAGGAGTGGTGTCCCTTCAGATTGCTAGTGCCAAGTCCCCCATCTCTCCCTAACTTCCCCAGCATGTCTCTGTGATGAAGACTTTGAGTGGCCTGCATCTTATCTGACTCTAATTCCAGCTTGGGGTGTGTGCTGGGTTGCTAGATGAGTGGATTTCTGTGTGTGTGTGTGTGCATGTGTGTGTGTGCCTGCGTCTTTGCATGATGGAGGGAGCTGTCACTCTCAGAGGGCAGGGACCATGTCCTACTTCCATTTGTGTAATCATCAAAGCACCTAGTACAGTATCCTGGTTAATGTTGGAGCTCAGTGATTATCTGTGGAATTGCACTGTGAGTAAACGAGAGAGCAGCTTCAGGGTTCTGGGCAGGTCACTTTCCCAGGGCCATGGCCCAGTTCCTCCTGTGAGTAGCAGCATGTTGGCTCATCTCCCCCAGGAACCAGGAATAAGGCTCCCTCTGAGGGATCCAGTCCATAAAGGGAGAAGCCCAAACAGAACTCAAGGCTGTCCTTTGAATAAACCCAGGTTGCTTGGAAATGACCCTGGGGTTCATAGGAGGCAAGTCAGAGTGGTCTCCTCCAAAAGGTTACAGGTTGGGGGGCCCCACCGGATTGACACTTAGAACACAAGTCTTGCCACCCAGGTTTTCTCCTTAACAATATTAGAAAGAAGAGATCATTAAGAATGAAATAGCACACGTAGTTTAAAAACCCGAGTAAATGCATATTAAATTGCTTTTGTCAATTGTTTTTGATCATTTATGTCAGCATGATGATCCATTAATCCATAATAATAACGTAACAAGCTCACATGTTTCAGTGCATTGGGGTCAAGCACCCTTCTAATCGTATTTCATGCATCGCCTCATTTCACTCACAGCTGTGAGGTTCGGCTGCCTCTTCTCCCCACACTGCAAAAGTGGAGATTGAGTTTTAGAAACCTTAAGTGATTTGTCCAAGGTGACCTAAACTGTGAGTGGTGGCTGTGGGCCAGAGTGGCCCTCCCTGCCCCTGCGTGGGAGTAGAACCAAGCATAGGAGCTGCCCGTCCTTTCAGGCTGGGCCTTGTGTATTTACTCTGACCTAGTTTCCCCATTTGTTTGTGGGATCTTTTTGCTTTTCTCACCATCCTTAACCCAGTTCACTGTGAGATCCTCAGTAGAAAGCCACCTGGCTGACCATGTCTCCCCTGTCTGCACCCTAGGATGGGCCTGAGCATAACTACACGAAGGAGAAGGTGAACGTGGTGGAGGGAATCTGCCTCCTGTCTGGGGACGATGCTGAGTGGGATGACCTCAAGCAGCTGCACAGCTCTCGTGGGGGTCTCCTCTGGGACCACATGTGCATGAGGGCGGACACAGTGTCCATCCAGGCCAGCTGTGGCTCCCTAGATGATGCGGAGACTGAGCAGCTGTTGCAGGAGGAGCAGTCTGAGTGCAGCAGCGTCCACACTGCAGCCACTCCGGAGAGACGGGGCTCTCTGCCAGACACAGGCTGGAAGCATGAACGCGAGCTCTCCTCGGAGAGCCACATGTGAATGCCCGTGTTTCCCTCCCTCCCTGCCCGGGTCGTCTCTGTGGACTCCCAGTCCATGGCTCATTATGCCACAGGTCCCCTTCCTCTCTGCTCCTCTTCCTCCTCCTCCTGCCCCATAACTGCTCACAAGCCCTCCATGGGAGCTCTTGCCGCCTGAGTCCATAACCACCTGTGCCCAGGAAACAGTGGTGCATCCTGGGAATTTAGATCTGGATTTTACCACCACCCTTACCTCTTGCACTCGGTCCTGGGTCCCCTGAAATTGAGCTCAGTAGCGACTCCTTGTCATTGCAGAGCTGTGTCTCTCCCTTCCTCTGGCACCCTGGGCCTGCCCCACGAGAGCTAAAGAGCCAGGCCTGCACTCTCCCCCATCAGAGCTGGCCCAACTGCCTCTCTGAGGGCACTTGCCTGCAGGGCCTGGGGAAGGGGGTCAAGGGTGAAGAGGGGGTTAAAGGACAGAGGCTGAGAGAAGAAGGAAGGAAGAACCAGCCCAGCTGGTTTGGGCATCTGGGACACCTCCAGCCTTAAGTGTGTTGGTGATGGGAAAAAGGCTTTGGGGGCTGTCGAGCCTGGCTGTCCAGTGCTGGCAGTGGACATTCTTCTTGCCCTGAGAGGTGCTGATTTTTCAGCTGCAGATATGCTGGTAAGCCACGTGTGTGATTCACATGGGCCCTTCTGTTGCCTGTCTGGGGCCTCTTCTACCTTCAGGTGGCCGGGGTCCCATCACATGGCTCCTGGCTAATGCAAATTCCCTTCCAGTGCCGCTGCTCACCAGTGTCTTTCCTAAGCCTTTTACTCTCATTAACCAGGTTGGGGACCAGTGATTTGAGGGAATGTTTGTGGTTCAGGGCTAGTCTCTGCCAATGCCTAAGAAGCTGTGCCTAGACCAAGTATGGCCTGCCACCTAAGTCTGGTGCTCTTCCATGCTCCCCTCACTCTCTGGGATGCACAGGGAAAAGATTCTGAAACAGCCTTTCAGCAGAGGGCCAGAAGTTTCCATCCATGTACAGTGAGAGCAGTTGGGTCAGGACTTGAGGCATCTAATAATGGAAGTGTTATCCACGAAGTTGAGCCTCCTCTATTCTCTCTCAAATGCTCGGGGCTCTAATGTAGTGGGCAGAGGGCCTGTGGCTATGGGGTGGTGATGTTTCTATTCCAAGTTTCTGTTCTAACTTGCTCTTCTCCACTAAGTGACTTCCTTTCTGTGATGAGACGCCATCGCCTGGTCCGTGCTCACCCATGCAAAAGGCCTACATCTCAGGCTAGAGTCAAGCAGAGTTGAGACCTTTTGTCTTGAAACTCTACCTAGCCCTTCTTCACTTTGTGCTTGGTTTTCTGTTTCTGACCTTGTCTTGTAGGACTAGCAGTCCCCAAAGTCCTGTGGTGAGGAGGGCTAAACAAAGATTCCAAGGGGTGGGCAAGAAGTAGGCCCAGGAGGAAGTCTGTCCACCCAGGAGCAGACCCGGGCCTCTTCCACTCAGGAACTGGGAAGACAGGAGGGATTTGAGGGGATGTTTCCTGAGTTCAGACTTGCCCCGTGGTTATCAGTATGAAGCAAACAGCTGCCAAATGAGAGTGATAAAGGAGGACAAGAGCAAATTTCTTTTGGTCAGTTCTGAGGCCAGACAGAGGCCAAATCCTGTCCTCAGCACTCAGCCCCAGGTCTGGGCTTCCACACCGCAGCCAGGCCGGGCTTTTCCAGTACAAGCAGTGGCAAACTTGAGGGGTCACTTCTGGAAGGAAAGGGGGACATTTCATACTTGATGAGGCAGGAAACAAAGGAGCACTTTGCAATGTCAGGCTCACAGTTGAGGAGGAGGAGAAAGTAGAAAAATGGCTTTTTTTTTTAACTGAAAAGGAGGAAGGATCTTATTGCACTTGGGCTGTTCAGAATGTAGAAAGGACATATTTGAGGAATTATCTATTTGAGCACTGATTGATTTACTATGTAAAAAGCAAAACCTTTCTGTCCTAAGCTAATGGAAGTGATTCTCCCACATTCACGTGTACTGGTCTTAACGTTACTTACTGGGGAGATTGGACTTTCTTGAATTATTTAACCACTATGTTCAGCATTTTAGAACTTTATGATAATTTAATATAAATTTAGCTTTTCTTAATCACCTCGCCTGGCTTGGAGTGATGAGCCACGCTGTGCCTGCCCCACCCAGACCCTGCTGGGCCCTGCCTCTGAGCCTCCGGGCCGGCGCAATGGGGGGTGACCAGGCCATGGGTTTCTGGCTGGAGGCTCCACTCACCTTGAGAAGATGAGACAAAACCAGAATTCACTGGCCTGTGACGTCCTGGCTTCCTCCGGAGGCAGGGGAGGGATGGCAGCCTCCCTCTTGTGCCAGCTCTGGTGGCGGGCGCCTGAGGCCCTGCCTGGACGCACAGGGGATGGGCCGTGCCCATGGGGATGTCGTCCTGAGGCTGCGGTCTGATGGCGGGGGTGCCACGCTGACCCCCCGCCGCCTCTCTCAGGCCTTCAGCATCATACCACCCGACCTTGCCTTGGGCACTGGCAAAACCACTTGATGCAGTCAGAAAACTGCTGGGAGGGGGACAAAGGGGCCAGCTCCAGCCTCAGCTTTGCTCTGGGTTCTGGTTGACGTTGATCACGTTTCACAGTGACTCCGAGATATTGGGCAAATGAATGCTAAGGTTGCTTTCGTTCTTAGAAAGCTGTCTTCTCACCCTCACGTGTCTGCGCTGCAGCAGGGACCTGGGGAGCCACCTCGGAGCCAGCACCAGGCCTGCCATGTCACACTGGGAATTGTGTGAGCCTTGATGCCAGGTGTTGGATTGGGTGTGAGGCTCAGTGGTGGGTTTTCTAAACCAGAACCCACTTACAGAGTAATGTTCCCTTTCATTCATTCAGCTCTTCCTATGGGCTGGGCAATGCCCAAGACTGAACAAGAAAGATATAATCTCACCACAGGACTTAAGAGTCTATCAATACCCACCCCAGTTCCCAGCCCCCCAAAATAGGAAAGAAAAGAAAGACTGAAGCATCTTGCATTTAGGAACAAAAGATCTGAGTGTAAAACTACAGCCCACATTCTTCCAACTTCATTAAGGTGTAAGGGTACAAAGACAAAAGTAAGTGAAATAGCTCAAGGGCAGACAACTCTCACCTCCACCCCAACATTTTCTTTTGGGAAAACAAAAAGCAAAACCCAGAAAAGGAGAACTCTTGAAGCTGTATAATCCAGCCCCAAGCACAAGTCTGTGTGGCTGTGGGGAGCACCTCTCCCAAAGCCTTAGGTTAGAGGCCAGGCCTCAGGAAGAGCTTTTCAAATAGGAAGGGAAAATGAATGCATCAAACACAAAACATTTGCTTGGAAAGCCAAAGATGTTTGCAGAGCGAAGTTGGGTGAATGTATTTTGCCACCTTATGACCACGACAGCCAGCTAACCAGGCATTCAGCACTGCCTGAGGCTTAGGGTTCCCCACAGCTGTCACTTCAGTAGGAGACGGGAAGAGAAAAGGCTGGGCCTGCTGGCCCAGGTTTGACGGGAACTTGGCTGGTGACCAGTGAGACTTTCCTAACAGTGGAAAGGACTAGCACTCTGTTTTCAGGTTATGGAGCTGAACTAGCTATTGGTTTCCTCGTCAGTAAAATGAAAAGGTTGAAACACACAATTGCTAAGGTCATGTCTAGCCTGAAATTTGAATTTGTGTTTCTTCCAGGAAATCCTGGTGATGGCCCAAGGGTGAAGAATTCTTTGGTTTTCTGCATGCAAAACCTGAAACTGATAAGCAGGGAGGAGGCGGGTCAAGTTATAAGAAACTGGAAATAGTTTTGCAAATTGATTATGCTCAAATATAGTCACTGGGTTCAGTGGAAGAATGTTCACCCTTCATGTGGAAGACCGGGTTCGATGCCTGGACCATGCACACCCCCCCACCCCACCCCCCCAAAAATTATATATATATATAGTCACTGTCTTTCTTTGCACCTTGAAAAAACTGTGAAACCTAAGGTAGAAGGATCTCCGAGGCATGAATAGTGATGCTTTCATCCAATCTGGGCCTGAAGAAGACAGAAAGTAAGTGCTGCATAGGAACTTAGAAAAAGGATCTACAAGACGAGATTCTAAGTGCAATGCACCTCATTCAAGAGTCAAATAAACTTTAATTCTCTAATCGCTGTTCAACGACATGATAAAAGAAATGTGGTTGCGTCTGTTTCATGGCAAAGAAACAGTCTATATTTATGTTTTTTCTTTCATGTGTGAACATGGCCCCACTGACCCATTTAGTAGGATGTAAGATTGGGATGTTTCAATCTTTGCTTTGAAACATTCCCTCACTCGCATAGTTATTTTCCTTACAGACTGCTTCCCCATTAAACAGCTAACAGGGGCAGGGAGAGCTCAGCACAGGGAACAGAGAGACTTTTCTCTCCAGCCAAGGCTCCAGCTCACAACTTTGGACTCCTTGAAACGGTATTAAAACAGACCCAGATGGTCTAACTCAGGGTCTGAGTGTAAGCCTAAGGCCCCAAGCCACACAATCTGCTTATTCCATTTAACAGGGCATAAAGCGCCAGGTACTCTCACTTATCCTGCCCTCAGTGGTTTTCCTTCCAGCCTGTAAAGGCCTGTTGACAGCCTGCTGCCAAGGTCCCTATCTCTCCCTTTCACCACCTTCCTTTTTGGGAGGCTGAGGCTTCTGTGGCCACAGTTGTTGGTCATCCTGCATCCTTGGAGCTGCAGATAGGGAAGCTCCAAAAGGAGAAGGTATTCATTCCTGAATTCAACCACGCTTGTTAAATGCAACCAGATGTAAGCTCGTGTAAGCCTTTCGGTCTCGGAGGCGAGTCGAGGTAGGAAATCCCAGTCACTTGAAATCTGCACTCATGTCAGCACTGCTATCTCCAGGCCATACTTCAGGAGATGCCTGAACTGAAAGTTGAAAGGGAGATTTCCATTGAGGTTACTCCTCTCTGGGCTGGAAAGGCAGGTTCCTGTCCCAAGGCAGCAATGCCTTGACCAGAATACCACTTCTGATGAAGATGGACTGAGCACTGTCACAGTCCTAGCAGGTTTTATAAAAATGTCCAGCATGGTGGTTATTCCACAGTCACAATGTCTGGCATTTGCTTCATGCTTCTGCTTGTGATAATATAAAGTATTCCCTTTGCTCTCTAATGTGCACAAGGGTTTCACTGTCCTCTGAATATTCTCCTTTGGGAGACCCCTAGAACAAAGAAGGCACGCATAACACTAATCAATACATTGGTAAATGCTATTTGATGATTATCCTAGACTGCAAAAGATCACTGATCAAGCAATTTCTGAACACCTAGTATGGGTAAGGTCACACAAGCTCTACCAGCCCCCTCCCACTTTATCTGTCAGACCCATCTCCTGATGCAGACTGCCCACTCCTCCGCTGCGGCTCCAGTGGCCTCACTCTTCTCCACCCTGCTGGCATGTTCCCACCGTGGGGCCTCTGGAGAGCTGTTCCCTCTGGCTGGCACTTTCTTCCCCAGATGCAGTCGTGGCTGAAAGTCTTTGCTGATAGGTATCCTCAGTGAAACCTGCTCTGACCACCCTTTATAAAAATTAGTCTTCCCTACCTCCACTTCCTGATTCCTTTCTGCCTGCTTTATACTTTTTTTTCTTTTCCCATTGCACAGATAATCTTCTAACATACTATATCACTTATTTGTTTGTTGACTGTCTGCTTCCCCACTTGAGTGTGTGCTCCACAAGGGGAGGGTGGTTTATCGTTCAGGTTTGGTTTGATTTGGCTGGTTTGCTGTTCAAGGGCCTAGAACATTTTCTGCACACATGAGGTACTCAATAAATATTTGTCAAATGAATAAACCAATGAATGAAGTCGAATCGAATGCATACCTCCTACAAGAGCTACTACACCTAGCCCATCCAAGACAAAAATGGATTATGGCATTGTGATGTAAAACTCTCCAGGACCTGGCCTCCACACATCCTGTATCAATTGAAATTCCAGGTTCCCCTCACCCTCTCTTTAAGCATACTCTTCAGGTTAGTTCTGGTAAACATGTCAATGGCCAATGACTAAACAAGACTCTATGTATTCACAACCTGAAGATTACTGGGACCTTTTTATTCAAATTGGTTTCTGTCTCCTTACCCACATGTGAATCTGTTCTCAACTCCCATAATTTCACTCCCTCTACTCTTCACCTCTGGTCTCATCCACTACCACAATTTCAGCCTTTCATTCTATGGAGGTGATTTTCAAATCTCTATTGCTTGAGTCCTAATGTCTTTTGCCTGCTCCCATTCTGTATTTTTCAGGCCTACTTAGATAACTCCATTTGAACGTGTCATTGGTACCTAAAAGTAAACATTGCTAAAACTAGACTCCTTGCCTTCCCTGACAAATTGGTATCTCCTGACTTCCCATTTTCATTTAGGAAATCACTGCCCTCCCAGTCTCTACACTCAAAACCTGGCACTCTTTTTGACTCATCTACCAAAACTACTTTCACCTTTGTACCTAATCAAGACAATTGCCAAATCCTCCACCATCTCTTTAATCTGTTTTCATTGCCACTGCTATTAGTTCATGTGTCTCCTAATTAGCCTCCCACTTTCCAGCTCTAACTCATTTTAGACAATCAAGCTAATTAATTTTAAAGTAGGGTTTGGATTTTGTTACTCCTGCTCAGAAACCTTCAATAGCTCCCCATTGCCTACTAAAAACAGCAATACATTCCTTACTCTGGCATTATATGATCCGTTCTTAATCTCTACTTCCCAACATGAATGCAGTTCTAAAATCAAACCCACACGTTCATTCCCTTACATACAATACACTTTCTTGTCTCTGCTCTTGCTTGCATTTTTCCTATAACTAGACATGTTCTTCCTCCCCATTCTAATAAGAAAAAGTAACATGTCAATGATAAAACAAAAACAAACAAAGAAAAACTCAGTCCCTCTCCTTTTAAGTTTCTTGTAATTCCAGGAATGTTCTAATCATTTTGGACATGTGCACAAATGCACATACATTTATAAATATACATAAATCATCCCATATATACTTTTCTGCAATGTACCTTTTTTCAATTAATAAAATTTGTGTATTTTTCTATATCAGCATGTATAGATTAGCTATATTCTTTTTTTAGTGCTGTATGGCTGGGTCACATTTCATTCCTTTTCCGTGTGAGTATCCTGTTATTGTAGCACCATTTGTTGTTGGTTTCTTTTGGGAAGTTCGTGGGTGGGGAATCACTGGGTCTCCCTCATGCCAGGGGAGAATTCTACCACTGAACCACCCTCGCACACCCACCACATTCTTTTCAACAGTTGCTTAGTGTTCCATTGAATGAAAAAACTATAATTTATGTAGGTAACAAGTTCTCTGTTGATGGATATGTAGTTTCCTATCACAAGCAGTACTGCAGTGTGCATTTTTCTTTGCCTATTTTCTTTAACCTGTGGGATAAAATCTTAACTGTGGTATTACTGGGTCAAAGATTACATACATTTTACATCTTAATATTTGCCAATTGTCCTCCTAAACGTTTGTACCAATTATACTCCCATCATCAGTGAGTTTGAGTGTCTATTTCTCCAAATGGTTGTCAACCCAAGGTTGTTTTCATCTATTTCAACTTGACAGATTTTAAAAAAAAGTTTTAATTTGCTTTTATCCATCTCTCCAGCTTTCAGCCTGTTGGTAATCTACATATTCTTCAAATCCTAGATTAAAAATACATCCCCTTCATAGATGCTTCATCAAAAAATGTCTTGCTTCATTAAATAACTACAGCTCTTCATTCAGATGGTTTCAAATTGCTTTCCTTAAATTATCTAAGCTTCTTATTTTAAAAACAGGAATAGCAAGCATTCGCAGAATGTTTAAGAGTTTATTCAAGGCCTTTCCCAGTTATTTTCAATTAGCTATATTAAATCCTCACCCTAAATTTGCGAGGAAAGCTTCGTTGTCCCATTTTCCAGACAAGGAAAATGAGCTTCAGAAAGATTTGCTCGGCTGTCATCCCAGACGAGAAGGCGAGTCCCGGCGCCACGCCCTGCTGCCCCACCCTGCTGCCCCTCCACACCCCAGCTGCCCATTTCCCTCGCAGCACTTCGCTGCACAATCAGCATTGTGGTTAATGAAATGACTGGAAAAAATGTCAGGCGCAAACAGCAGTTTAAACACGTGAGATTAAAGCCTCGGCCAGGGATGCACAGCTCCACCTGCCCCCTTCTCCCTTCCTCCTGGGACCACGGGCTGCCAGCGTCGGGTCCCCAGGGAAACCCGAAGGCTAGCGGCCCCTTTAAGGCTGCAGGCAGCGCGTGCCCACAGCTCTTTCAAACGGACAAATAGCAGGGTACGGGGCAGCCCTACAAGGGCCTATAAGTGGTGAGAACAGTGCGGGGTGTGCGGCGGCCCAAGCGGTTTTGAGCGGCTTCCAGCAGGCCCCAGGGTGCTGGCCCGGCGGAGGTGAGCGGGCGGTGGGCTTCACCCACCCGTCTAGGCTCCGGGGCCCGAGTGCAGCGCGCGCGGAGGGCCCCGCGACCCTGGCGCTGCTGAAGCGGCGAGGCGGGGCGGAGGCCTGGGCGCCCGCGGCTGGGAGGGCGGGAGGCGCGAGCCGCCGAGGCCGAGGCTGGGGTCCGCCGCCCCAATGCACGGCGGCGGGGCCCAGGGGTGGCGGCTGGGGGCCGTGGGCTAGTCTGGGACATGCCGCGCCGCCGAGGTGTTCCGGGGTCGGGCGAGGGGGCCCGCGGCCCGCCCTGCTGTAACGTCCCTCACGTAGCTGTCAGATGAATGAATAAGTGAGCGAAAACCGGTGCAGGCTGTGAGCGGCCCGGTGGCCTCGGAGCGTGACAAGGGCGGCTGTGCTGGGGCCTGGCGCGGACCTGGGCCCCCGCCCCTGACTCGAGGTGTGCTGCGATTTTAATGACTCAGTCAGTCACCACCCCGCTGGTGTGCCGGGCCTTCTGCACTGCGAGGCATCCTGTTGTGGAAGGCGTGGGTAGAGTTCAGGTGGCTGTTCAGCTTTGAGGTTTGGGGGCCCTGTACAGTAGCCAGAGATGTAGGCTAAGCAGGCCTTGCGATTCAAGGGGGGGTTCGGGAAACCAGGCTTTTATCTTTTTAGCCCTTAGCACTGTTGAGTTAGTTACCCTGCTGTAGTGGTCATTGTGGAATTTAAATGCACCCCATTTTGTTTGTGGGGTAGAAAGTGACATTGCCAGAGTGTCTACTGTGTGTTAGAAAACATAGTCGTGTTGGTGAATCTTAATGAGTTCTCTCATTCATCAGCAACAGAGGGTGAGTCGCTTTTGCAGAAGTTGCTCCAAATTTATGCATGGCTCTAATTTAATCTCTTAGGAACTAAGGCATCAAATCTTGGCCCAGAAATGTTGCCTGTCTTATTTTTTATACATAATTATAACAATTGAAACTCATTTTTAGAAAAGTTGAGCTCCTCTTTTCTCCATTTTCATCTCCCTGGAAAGTACTTCTTTGACCCAAAGAGTAATTACCAATAATTAAGCTAACAAGCTTTTGAAATTTAAGAAGTCATAAAAGATCTGGGCTTTTCTTAAGTGACCGAACAAAATGTAATGTTGCATTTTTGAAACTTAATATAGAAAAAATGAAATCAATTTATGTTGCCAGCATAAATTAAACCTAGTAGGTAAAGTATTGAGAGAAAAATTAACACAGGTTTTTGAAGTCTTTTTACTTAGGCAGTGGTAAGCAAAGACAGTTCTTAATAATAAATAGCATGTTATACTTTCTCTTTTAAGATTTGAATCCTCAACTTTGGATTATGAACAGTGGTTTGATAATTCCATCACAGAGATAACCTACAGCTGTCAGCTCAATTTTTGAAATAAGGTTTTAATTGTAGTAAATTTAAGTACCCTTAATATTTGAAATAGCATTCTAGGTTTGGGGGAAGCTCTTAGAAATAATAAACATCTTTAACAATGCCTTTGGGTGTTGTTTTAAATCTTGGAGTTGTTTATTCTTTTTTTTTCTTTCAATTTAATGGGGTCTCCTTTATTCATTCAGTCAGTCAACAGATATTAATGTGTCTACTGCACATCAAACATTGTACTAGGTTCTAGAAATACCTGGGTGAACCAGAAAAGGACAAATCTCCAGACCTAAAAGAATTTCACAATTTAATCTCTCCAACAGTATACTGTAGCAAATTTTAGTTTTTATGATTCCTGTAGCCCACCTCTGGGTTTTGAACAAAATAAATGCTGAAATACTTTAACCGGCCGTAGCTGACATTTATTGAATGCTGAATGGGTGCCATATTTATCTTTTTAAATCCATGTAACGATATTTTACAGATAAGGAAATTTAGACTTAGAAAGACTATGCTACTTGCTAAGATCATATCACCAATTTGAATCCAAGTTAGTCTGTCTCCAGGGCCTTTGCTGTTAATCTGTGCTTATACTACATGAAGTAACAGGGTCTGTTAGGGAGAATTCAGGAATAATTTCTGGGTAGAATCTCCCCCCCCCCCTTGTTTTTAAACTTCTATCATACATGTGATGAAATATGAATGAATGACAAGGCATGGTAGTTTTTCGAGGGAAGATGCAAGCAGTTCAAGATAACACTGTTCACAATATGAGAGATGGACAGCTGTGAGAGTGGGGGAGATGAATATAAAGAATGTGAAATTGAGGTTTTGATCTAATTATGATTCATTGACTCCTGGTGGCCAGTGTTGAAGAGGTTTGAGGTTCTTAAGGGATTTTAGTATTCTTCCCTCTGGAGTGCAGAATATGTTACTTGCCTTCGCATTTGCTGTTTTCAGCCTGGAACTTACACTGGACCCCTATCTAAGTCTGTCTTTAAGTTATAGGCTCCACTCAGCTCTCAACTTATATGTCATCTCTTTAAAGAGGAATTTTCTAATCTCCCAATTAGAGAAGCCCTCTTAGTCACTCTTCTTCATTTTCCTTTTCCATTATTTCATAGCATTTGTTGTTTGCTTATATACTGTGTGATTTCCTCACAGAACATAAGTACTATGAAAGCAGAGTACAGGTTTTGCTATCTTGTGATCACAATGCCTTAAACAATGCCTGGAAGAAAATGCTCAAAAAATATTTGTTGAGCAAAACTTTTCAAAACTGGTATAGTGTTCTTTGTAGTGAAAGGACAGTATATAACTAACCAGTTGGCTGTGTTACTGTGTCTTTGGATTTAAAGCAGCATCAGCAGACTAATTTGGAAAATCTTTTAGAAAACATAGTTTTGTATTTGTGTCAACTGGGTGAGGGGAATCTGGTTCCCCACCCCCACCTTTTTTAAACATTTTTTATTTGTGAAATGTAGCAGTATACAAAAACAATAAGTTTCAAAGTACATTGTAACAAGTAGTTATCAAACAGATTTTAGAGTTTGTTATGGGTTACAGTTCTACAATTTTAGGTTTTTTCGTTTTAGCTGCTCTCACATATTGGAGACTGTTCTAGTTTGCTAGCTGCCGGAATGCAACACACCAGAGACGGATTGGCTTTTAATAAAAGGGGATTTATTTTATTGGTTCTTCAGAGGAAAGGCAGCTAGCTTTCCACTGAGGTTCTTTCTTACGTGGAAGGCACAGGATGGTCTCTGCTGGTCTTCTCTCCAGGCCCCTGGGTTCCAACAACTTTCCCTGGGGTGATTTCTTTCTCCATCTCCAAGGGCCCGGCTGAGCTGCAAGTGCTGAGATGAGGAATGCCAAGCTGCTAGGCTGTGCTGCATTGCGATCTCTCATTTAAGCACCAGCCAATTAAGTTAAATGTCACTCATTGCAGCAGACACGCCTCCTAGCCGACTGCAGATGTGTGGCATAATTTTATTCTTGGCCTGGTGGCTTAGTCTCTTTCTCTCCTCCCTCGCCATTTTGGCACGTCCGGTTCTTCTAAGCCTCTGAATTACAAGCCTCACCAGCGACTAGTGATGATGCAGCCTTGTCTCTCTAACCCTATTGGCCTTCTCCTTAGTCCTCCACCTACCCAACATCCTCTGCTACGGGTACACTCAGAAACAGCATCTCTATGGTCACAGTCACTCATCCGTCCTCCCTGTGTGATTGGCTACCCTCCCCTGGAGGCCACGCCCTAACTCCACCTCTCCTCAAACTGTATATAATCCAGGGCTCGTCAAGCCTCGTGGTCTTTAGCTACTGGCGGCCCTGGCATAAGCGTCTACCAACAATAAAGCTACCTCGCTTCATGCCTTAATTGACTCGGCCTCCAGTCCTTTAGACCCGCAGCGAGGTCTCCTGCGCACGCCCCTTGGACCCAGACCCCCGGCTCGAGCCCCTTTTCTGCGTGCGGCAGTGTCGTCTAGCAAGCAGTGAGAAGCTGAGGAGTAGAGGGTCCCCGATAGCTTAGCGGTTGGGCAAAACCGCACAGATGTAATTAGCAACAGATGAGATTCACCTACCATTGGCTCATGTCCACAGTAACAGAACTAGGTGCTTTCACCTGGCCAAGTTGATAACTAAATCTAACTACCACAGAGACTAAAAGAAATATCAAGATAATGATTCAGCAGTTATGCTCATTTGTTAAGTCCTATCTTCTCTGTTATAACTCCTCCTTCTCCTTTGATCCCTCTCAATCTTTAGGAGTATTTGGGCTATGCCATTTTAAGTTCTTCATATTGGAAAGGGATGTCGATAATATGGGATGGGGGAAAGAACTAGGTGATGTTCTTTGAGAGGCAGGCTCCTCTGGGGTTCAGGACTTATCTGACCTAGGAACCATCTGGCTGTTGTAGGTTTCTGTAAAGTAATCTTATTGTATTAAACTTTTGTACAATCTCAGATAGAGCCTTAGGTGTTCTTTAGGGTTAACAGGAATGGTTTTGCTTGGGCTTTGGCAACTGGTAATTAGCAGTATCTAGCTGAAGATTTCGTAAAAGTAGCCTCCAGAATAGTCTCTCAACTCCATTTGATCCCTCTTAGCCACTGATTGCTTATTTTGTTATAGTCCTTTTCTCCCTTTTGGTCAGGAAGGTATTGTTGATCCCATGGTGTCAGGGCCAATCTCATCTCTGGAAATCATGTTCCATGTTTACCCATCACCATGTCATGTCCTAGGTAGAGGGGAGGGCAATGATTTCACTTACAGAGTTGGGCTTAGAGGCCACATGTGAGCAACAATAGAGGTTCTCTGGCAGTAACTCTTAGGCGTTATTATAGGTAGCTTATCTTCTCTGCTACAGACGTAAGTCTCTTAAGAACAAGCCTCAAGATCAAGGGCTTAGCCTATTGAAGTCTGAAGTCTCTTTTGGCTTTTTTAATGGTTGTTGTATGTAGCAATGCTGACTTTCAGAGCTGTGGAACTACATCCCTGAGTCTTAGGTGACACACAGGTAGTCAAAGTTCCAGGGAAATACCAGGTTATACATATTTAGCACAGCATTTCAAAATATAGAAATAACATTTACAGCTCTGAAGTAAATGCAACTGCTATAAGAGCTTACAATCTAGGCCCCAGTTTTTTTAAATAAGTATTTGCTAAAAGAGACAATACAATATTTGTTCTTTGTTTCTGGCTTATTTTGTACCACATATCGACCCCAAGATTCATTCACCTTATTGCCTGCTTCACGACTTCTTTCTTTTCTGTAGCTGTACAATATTACATCACATGTATATATCACAGTTCGACATTCTCCTCAGTCAATATATCCTTGAGCCACCTGCATCCATTGGGCATCATGGATAATGTCCAAAGTAAACATTCCACATCTCACATTATTCTCACTTAGTTGTACAATCATCAGCACTCTCAATTTTATGCAATTTTCATTACTCTAGAGAGAAAGATAATAGGTAAACACACCCTCGCCAAATATAAAATCCAAACCTCCTGTTAACTTTTGTCCCCTGCACCCCACCCCAATTATTTACCCCTGGTATTGCTGTGGTACTGTTGATGTCTTTCTCTT
This sequence comes from Tamandua tetradactyla, assembly GCF_023851605.1. NCBI lineage: Eukaryota > Metazoa > Chordata > Mammalia > Pilosa > Myrmecophagidae > Tamandua > Tamandua tetradactyla. Next base: position 60,140 of record NW_027518242.1, read on the forward strand.
AAATATAGGCCATAGCATGCAATACTAGTGTTCCCCCTGTACCCCTTTATTATCGACTCTTTGTAAAAGATTCATACTTTTGAAGTAGTTCATGCAAGAACTTAATATCTATAGTATTAATTCATGGGATACATGGCTCTATACAACCTATTTCAATCATGTTCACCTTCAGTATGGCACTATTACTTATAAACCCTCTAATGAACTGCCTTTACTTCTATCCATTCACTTACACTTAAGTTCAACCTCATTAGCTAACCATTCACCTGTCTCAAGCTTCAGTGTGTTTCTAGGTCCCCTATATTCTACATTTTAAGCCTTTGAGTTTACCTTTTCCAAAGTCATAATAGCAAAACCATGTAGTATCTATCATTTTGTGTCTGGCCTATTTCACTCAGCATTATGTTCTCAAGGTTCATCCATGTTGTGATATGCTTTGGGACCTCATTTCATATTACTGCTGCATAATATTCCATAGTATGTATATACCACATCTTGTTATCCCCTCTTTTATTGCTGGGCACTTGGATTGTTTCCATCTTTTGGCAGTTGTGAATAATGCTGCTATGAACATTGGTATACAAATGCCTGTCTGTGTCACTGCTTTCAGCTCTTAGGGTATATACTGAGGGTTGGTATTGCCAGGTCACAGGGCAGTTCGATGTTTAGTTTTCTAAGAAACCACCAAGCTGTCTTCCACAGCGGCTATACCATTATACATTCCCACCAGCAGTGAATAAGTGTTGTAATTTCTCCATATCCTCTCCAGCATTTGTAGTTTCCTCTTTAGTAGCAGCCATTTTTATAGTTGTGAGTTGAAATCTTGTTGTAGTCTTGATTTGTATTTTCCCTTATAGCTAATGAAAATTTTCATGTGCTTTTTAGTAATCTGTATTTGCTCTTAGGAAAAATATCTATTCATATCTTTAGCCCATTTTATAATTGGGTTGTTTGTTCTTTGGTTGTTGAGTTGTATGATGTCTTTGTGTATAAACTATGCCAAACCTTTATCTGAAATATGGTTTCCAAATATTTTCTCCCATTGAATTGGCTGCCTCTTCACCTTTTTCACAAAGTCCTTTAAGACACAGAAGCAACTGAATTTATGGAGTTCCCATTTATCTATCTTCTTTCGTTTCTTGTGATTTGGTTGTGAAGTTTGAGCTTAACTCCTATTACTAGGTGAAGATGTTTCCCTATATTTCATTCTAGGATTTTATGGTACCGGTTCTTATATTTAGGTCTTTGATCCACTTTGAGTTATTTTTTGTATGAGGTGTAAGGTAAGGGTTGTCTTGGATTTTTTTGTTGTTGTTGCTATTAACGAATCTTCACACACATACAGTCTATATGTGGTGTACAATCAGTTCCTCACAGTATCATCATGTAGTTGTATATTCATCACCATGATCTTTTTTAAGAAGATTTGCATCACTCCAGAAAAATAAATAAAATGAAAAAAGAAAAAAATTCATACATCTCATGCCCCTTACCCTTCCGTCTCATTGTCCTCTTAGTATTTATTTACCCAGTTTATTTTACCCCTTATCCCCCCTATTATTTTTATCCATTTTTTTACTTATGCATACATACCCTGGATAAAAGAAGCATCAGACACAAGGTTTTCACAATCACACAGTCACATTGTAAAAGTTATATCTTTATACAGCTGTCTTCAAGAATCAAGGCTACTGAACATATCAACATTTTCGGTATTTTGGTAAGGATCATCTTTCATTATTTTGGCTACTGATATCCAGTTCTCCCTTGTCGATTTATTGAGAAGACTATTTTGTCCCAGATCAGTGGATTTGGGGGCTTTGCCGAAGATTGGTTGACCATAGATTTGGTCTTCTATTTTCACACTCTTGATTTGCTTCCACTGGTCAATATTTCTTTGTGCTAATACCATGCTGTTTTGATCACTGTGCCTTCATAATACATTTTAAAATCAGGAAGTGTTCATCCTCCCGTTCCTCTTCTTTTTTAGGATATCTGTAGCTATTTGAGGTCTCTTTCCCTTCCAAATGAATTAGATAAGTTGCTTTTCCAAGTCTTCAAAGTAGATTGTTGGGATTTTGGTTGGTGTTGTGTTGAATCTATAGAAAATTTGGGCAGAATTGACATCTTAACTACATTTAACCTTCCTATCCATGAGCACAGAATGTCTTTCCACCTATTTAGATCTTTTTTGATTTCTTGTAGCTATGTTTTGTATTTTTCTGTGTATGGGGCCTTTATATCCCTGGTTTCATTTATTTCTAGGTACTTGATCTTTCAGTTGCTATTTTGAATGGACATTTTTCCATAAATGTCTCCTCAGGTCATTGCTTGTGTATAAAAACATTACTGATTTTTGCACATTAATCTTCTATCCCGCCACTTTGCTGAATTTGTTTATTAACTCATGAAGCTTTGTTATAGATTTCTCAGAATATTTCAAGTATAGTATCATGTCATCTGCAAATAATGAAAGTTTTACTTCTTCCTTTGCAATTTGGATGCCTTTTCTTTTTCCTCCTTGGATGCTGTACTTAGAAGTTCTAGTATAATGTGGAATAATAGTGGTGACAGAGGGCATCTTTGTCTCACTCTCCATCTTACAAGAAGACTTTCAGTCTCTTAATGTTGAGTACCATGCTGGCTTTGGGTTTTTCATATGTGTCCTTTATGATATTTAGGAAGTTTCCTTCGATTCCTACTTTTTGAAGTATTTTTACCAGGAAAGGATGCTTAATTTTTTCAAATGCTTTTTCAGCATCAATTGAGATGATCATGTGATTTTTTGCTTTCGATTCATTAATGTACTGTATTACATTGATTGATTCTTCTGTTGAACCACTTTTACAATCCTAGTATAAACCCCACTTGGTTGTGGTGTATAATTCTTTTAATTGTTATTGAATTCAATTTGTTAGTCTTTTGTTGAGAATTTTTGCATCTGTGTTCAATAGGGAGACTGGTCTGTAGTGTTCTTGTAACATTTTTATGCGATTTTGGTATTAGAGTGATGTTAACTTCATAAAATATTAGGTAGTGTTCTTTTTTCTTCAGTTTTTTGAAGAGTTTGAGCAGGATTGTTGTTAATTCTTTTGGGAATGTTTGATAAAATTCCCCTTTGATGCCATCTGGCCCTGGGCTTTTCTTGGTGAGAAGATTTTTGTTGACTAATTGAATCCCTTTACTTTTGATTGGTTTGTTGAGATCTTCTATTTCTGAAGTCATTGTAGGTTGTGCATTTCTAGGAATTTGTCCATTTCATCAGATTTCTCTAGTTTGTTGGTATATAGTTGTTCATAGTATCATATGATTTTTTTTTTATTCAGGGTCCAGGTAATGACCCTCCTCTCATTTCTGATTTAGTTTGTTTATATCTTCTCTCTTTTTCTTTGTTAGTGTAGCTAGTCTAGAGGTCCATCAATTTTAATGATTTTTCTCAATGAACCAACTTTTGCTTTTGTTGATTCACTCTTTTTTTCTTGTTGTTCTCCAGTTCATTTATTTCTACTTTGATCTTTATTTCTCTTCTTTTATTTGCTTTGGGGTTACTTTGCTGTTCTTTCTCTAGTTCCTCTGGGAGAGCAGTTAAATCCTTGATTTTTGCTCTTCTTTTTAAGATGGGCATTTAGGGCCTAAATTTCTCTCTCAGCACTGCCTTTGCTGCATCCCATATGTTCTGATATGTTGTATTCTCATTTTCATTCATCTCCAGGTATTTACCAATTTCTCTAGTAGTTTTTTCTTTGACCCACTGATTAAGAGTGTTAGTTAATCTCCATATATTTGTGAAAGTTATGTTCTTTGGTGGTTATTGATTTCCAGCTTCATTCCATTGTGATCAGAGAAAGTTCTTTGAATAATTTCAGTCTTTTTAAATTTGTACAGACCTGTTTTGTGTCCCAGCATATGGTCCATCCTGGAGAATGTTGCATGAGCACTAGAGAAGAATGTAGATCCAGGTGTTTTGGGTTATGGCGTTTTATATGTGTCTGTTAGGTATAATTCATTTATCAAATTGTTTATGTTCCCTATTTTTTGTTTGTCCTCTGTTCTATCTATAGAAGAGAGTGGTGTTAAAACGTTTGTTGTTCCCTTCAGTTTTGCCAGTGTTTGCCTCATGTACCATTGAGCTTCTTGACTGGGTACATAAATCTTTATGATTGTTATTTCGTGTTGGTGAATTGTCCCTTTTATTAATGCACCGTGTCTTTCCTTGTCTGTTATGACATCTTTACATTTAAAGTGCATCTTGCCTGATACTAGTATAGTACTCCTGCCTTATTTTGGTTACAGCTTGTATGGAACATCTTTTTCCATCATTTCAATTTCAATCTATTTGTATCCTTTGATCTAAGATGAGTCTCTTCTGAGGAGTATTAGATCATATTTCTTAATCCTTTGTGCCAATCTCTGTCTTAATTGGTGAGTTTACTGAAATCTATTGTGCAACTAATTGTTGTGCTGTGGTTTTAAACTTATTACTTTTTTCACAAAAGAAAAAAAGTCGATTGTAGTGATTTAAAAAAAATTGTGCCTTCAAGCCTCCTATGTCCTAGAGCAGCTAGAAGGAAAAATCTGAAATGATGGAATGGTAGCTCATGACACACTCTGGGACTTGTCCTGTAACTACTTGTTGAAAAGTGCTTTGAAAACTATTGCCTTCTTCTTTCTTTGCTCTGTATATATATTATATTGTACAACAAAAAAGTTTTAAAAAAAATTGGGGAATTTAGTCCTTTAACATTCAAAGTTATTATGGTGGAGGCAGTTCTTATATCTGCCATCTTATCCTTTTAGTTTTAGTTAGATCTGTATATTCTTTTTGTTCTTTCTTTTTATCTTTTAAATTACCTGTACTGGTACCTTCAGTTCTGTGTCCTCCTCCAGATCTCCTCCTTCTTTTTTTTTCATATTATTATTTTTGGCCAACAGAGCTCCCTTTAATGCTTCTTGTAGGGCAGGTCTCTTGGTGAACAAATTCTCTCAGTCTTTGTGAAACTTTAATCTGACTCTCACCTTTTTAATTTTTATTTATTTTATTTTTTTGCATGGGCAGGCACTGGGAATCAAAATCAGGTCAGCCTGCCCCCTCTTCCTCACTTTTGAAGGACAATTTAGCTGGATAAAGATTTTTTTTATATAAAAAGAGGATTTATTTGTCACAAGCAGATTAGGGGAATGCACAATGCTAAGGCAAAATTTCCTCTTTCTCCTGAGAAAGAGGCAAGTTATATGGAAAATAGAATGATGTTACACAAGAAAAAATATGATTAGCAAAAAAAGAAAAAAAGTGGACCTCACAAGGGGATGGAATGGATGGAATGCTAACAATTTACTGATGAAACTTACTTGTCCCTACCCCCAACCTCATGCCCCCAGCTTTAGTCTGAGAGAAAGTCATTTCAGGCTGTGGTTTAAGGAATGTTGTAATGTCCTAACAGTTGTACAAGGTAGTAGAGTGCCAGAAAACTTGTCTTAGACATTTATGGTGATGTCTACATGTACAGGCAAGTTTGCTTTTACTTTGATCATTGTAGATAAATTGGCCTCTTCTTTAGATTGTACAAACAAGTTCATTACAGACCCGTTTCAATTTATTTAACAATTTTCCCAACTGATCAGTCTCCTTCCCACAGAGTTAGATTATCACACATCAGTCTTCAGGTACTCTTATTCTGTTGGAGATTCTTAGTATTTATGTTTTTCTTTTGTAGTGAATTCTGTCAGGAGTGCAGTATTTGTCCTTTTATGCCTGGCTTACTTCATTCAACATGATTCTTCAAAGCTCATCCATGTTGTCACATATATCAGAATATCATTCCTTTTTAAGGCAAACCACAGTTTGTTTATACATTCATCTGTTGATGGATACTTAGGTTGCTACCATCTTTTGGCAACTATGAATAATGCTGCTGTGAATACTGATGTACAAATACTATTTGAGTCCCTGCCTTCAATTTTCTTGTGTATACCTAGAAGTGGGATTGCAAAGAAATATAATTAGTTACCTAACTTCCTGAGGAACTGCCAAACCGTTTTCTATGACATTTTACATTCCCACCAACAATAAACAAGTGTTTTATGTCTTTACTCTCTAACGCTTATTTCCAATTTTTTAAAAAAGTGGCTGTTCCACTGGGTGTGAAATATCTCATGCTGGCTTTGATTTGCATTTTCTTAATGGATAATGATGCTGAGCATCTTCCCATGTGCGTATTGGTCATGTGTATATCCTGGAGAAATATCTTTCAAGTCTTTCCCCCGTTTTTTAATTGGGTGGTTTGTCTTTGTGTAGTTGAGTTGTAGGACTTCTTTATATATTCTGGATGTAGAATCCTTTTTGCGATTTCCAAAAGTTTCTTCCATTCTATAGGTTGTCTTTTTTTAAATTTTTAAAAATTTTAATGCAATTTTGTTGATATATATTACATATTCACATACCATGTAATCACCCAAAGTGTACACTCAGTGTTTCAGTGTCATCATAGAGCTGTGCATTTATCATCACAATCGATTTGTGTGTGTGTGTGTGTGAAAAGTAACATATATACAAAATAGCAATAATTTTTTTTATTAATTAATGAAAAAAAGAAATTAGCACAACATTTAGAAATCATTCCATTCTATATATGCAATCAGTAATTCTTAACATCATCACATAGATGCATGATCATCATTTCTTACTACATTTGCATTGATTTAGGAAAAGAAATAGCAAAACAACAGAAAAAGATATAGAATGTTAATATAGAGAAAAAAATTAAAATAATAATAGTAAAAAAAAAGGAAAAAGAAAAAAAGACAAACAAACAGACAGGCAAAAAAAACCTATAGCTAAGATGCAGCTTCATTCAGTGCTTTAACTTGATTACTTTACAATTAGGTATTATTGTGCTGTCCATTTTTGAGTTTTTGTATCTAGTCCTGTTGCACAGTCTGTATCCTTTCAGCTCCAGTTACCCATTATCTTACCCTGTTTCTAACTCCTGCTGGACTCTGTTGCCAATGACATATTCCAAGTTTATTCTCGAATGTCGGTTCACATCAGTGGGACCATGCAGTACTTGTCCTTTAGTTTTTGGCTAGACTCACTCAGCATAATGTTCTCTAGGTCAATCCATGTTATTACATGCTTCATAAATTTATTCTGTCTTAAAGCTGCATAATATTCCATTGTATGTATATACCACAGTTTGTTAAGCCACTCATCTGTTGATGGACATTTTGGCTGTTTCCATCTCTTTGCAATTGTAAATAACGCTGCTATAAACATTGGTGTGCAAATTTCCGTTTGTGTCTTTGCCCTTAAATCCTTTGAGTAGATACCTAGCAATGGTATTGCTGGGTCGTATGGCAATTCTATATTCAGCTTTTTGAGGAACCACCAAACTGCCTTCCACAGTGGTTGCACCATTTGACATTCCCACCAACAGTGGATAAGTGTGCCTCTTTCTCCACATCCTCTCCAGCACTTGTCATTTTCTGCTTTGTTGATAATGGCCATTCTGGTGGGTGTGAGATGATATCTCATTGTGGTTTTGATTTGCATTTCTCTAATGGCCAGGGACATTGAGCATCTCTTCATGTGCCTTTTGGCCATTTGTATTTCCTCTTCTGAGAGGTGTCTATTCAAGTCTTTTTCCCATTTTGTAATTGGGTTGGCTGTCTTTTTGTTGTTGAGTTGGACAATCTCTTTATAAATTCTGGATACTAGACTTTTATCTGATATGTCATTTCCAAATATTGTCTCCCATTGTGTAGGCTGTCTTTCTACTTTCTTGATGAAGTTCTTTGATGCACAAAAGTGTTTAATTTTGAGGAGCTCCCATTTATTTATTTCCTTCTTCAGTGCTCTTGCTTTGGGTTTAAGGTCCATAAAACTGCCTCCAATTGTAAGTTTCCTAAGATATCTCCCTACATTTTGCTCTAACTGTTTTATGGTCTTAGACCTAATGTTTAGATCTCTGATCCATTTTGAGTTAACTTTTGTATAGGGTGTGAGATACGGGTCTTCTTTCATTCTTTTGCATATGGATATCCAGTTCTCTAGGCACCATTTATTGGAGAGACTGTTCTGTCCCAGGTGAGTTGGCTTGACTGCCTTATCAAAGATCAAATGTCCATAGATGAGAGGGTCTATATCTGAGCACTCTGTTCGATTCCATTGGTCGATATATCTATCTTTATGCCAATACCATGCTGTTTTGACCACTGTGGCTTCATAATATGCCTTAAAGTCAGGCAGTGTGAGAACTCCAGCTTCGTTTTTTCCCTCAAGATGTTTTTAGCAATTCGGGGCACCCTGCCCTTCCAGATAAATTTGCTTATTGGTTTTTCTATTTCTGAAAAATAAGTTGTTGGGATTTTGATTGGTATTGCATTGAATCTGTAAATCAATTTAGGTAGGATTGGCATCTTAACCATATTTAGTCTTCCAATCCATGAACATGGTATGCCCTTCCATCTATTTAGGTCTTCTTTGATTTCTTTTAACAGTTTTTTGTAGTTTTCTTTATATAGGTTTTTTGTCTCTTTAGTTAAATTTATTCCTAGGTATTTTATTCTTTTAGTTGCAATTGTAAATGGGATTCGTTTCTTGATTTCCCCCTCCGCTTGTTCATTGCTAGTGTATAGAAATGCTACAGATTTTTGAATGTTGATCTTGTAACCTGCTACCTTGCTGTACTCATTTATTAGCTCTAGTAGTTTTGTTGTGGATTTTTCCAGGTTTTCGACGTATAGTATCATATCGTCTGCAAACAGTGATAGTTTCACTTCTTCCTTTCCAATTTTGATACCTTGTATTTCTTTTTCTTGTCTAATTGCTCTGGCTAGAACCTCCAACACAATGTTGAATAATAGTGGTGATAATGGACATCCTTTTCTTGTTCCTAGCAATAAATTTTAAAGCACATTGCAGCAATTAGTTGTAGAACAGATTTCACAGTTTGGTATGGGTTACAATTTCACAATTTTAGGTTTTTACTCTTAGCTGTACCAAGACACTGGAGACTAAAAGAAATATCACTATATTGATTCAACAGTCTTACTCATTTGTTAAACTGTACCTTCTCTGTATAACTCCACCATCTCCTTTGATCTTCCTCCCACTCGTTAGGGTATTTGGACTATGCCCATCCTAACTTTCATGTTGGAAGGGGCTGTTGATAATGTGCAATGGGGGATGGAGCTAGTTGGTGTTCTGGAGTGGCTGGCCTCTCTGGGTTTCAGGACTTATTTAGCCTAGGATAGGTTGTCTTTTTACTTTCAGGATGATATCTTGTTTTTTTGCTTTTCTTGTGCTTTGAGAGGTATAAAGTCTAAGAAACCATTGCCTAACAAAAAGTCCTGAGGATGCTTCCTATGTTTTCTTCTAATCTTTAGGTCTTTGATGCATTTTGAGTTAAATTTTATATATGATGTGAGGTAGGAGTTCACCTTTATTCCTTTGTGCATGGAAAATCTAGTTTTCCCAGGACCATTTGTTTGAAGAGCCTATTCTTTCTCCATTCAGTAGATTTGGCACCCTCATAAAATTCAATTGGCCGTAGAAGTGAGGGTTTATCTTTGACTTCTAAGTTTAATTCCACTGATCTATATATGTCTCCTTTGTGATCTATATATCTCTCCTTTGCCAGTACCATGCTGTTGTGATTACTATAGCTTTGTAATAGGTTTTATAGTCATGAGTTGTGAGTCTATCTTTGTTTTTCTTTTTCAATATGATTTTGGGTATTTGGGGCCCCTTACCCTTCTATATGATTTTGATGATTGGCTTTTTTTTATTTTACATTTTTTATTGTGAAATATAACAGACATACAAAAAAGATAACTTTCAAAATACATTCTAACGAACAGTTTTAGAATAAATTTCAAAGTATGGGTTATAGTTGTACCATTTCCAATGTTTCCTTGTAGTTGCCCTAAAATGCTGGCAGCTAAAATATCAGTCAAATCATTTGTTAAGTCCTATATTCTCTATTACAACTCCTCCTTCTCATTTGATCCTTCTCCCACTCTTCAAGAATATTTGGGCAATGACCATTCTAACTTCTTGTTGAAAAGGGATGTTGACCTTATAAAGTAGGAGGTTGCAACTGGTTGATGCTTTTGGAGAACCTGGTGCTTCTGGGTTTCAGGGCTTATCTCGCCTAGGAATCATCTGGAGGATATAGGTCTCTAAAAAATAAATTAAGTGAGTGAAACTTTTATAGAGTCTCATATAGAGCCCTGGGTATTCTTTAGAGTTTACAGGAATACTGTTAGTTGGGGTTGATATACCATGGCAGTTTACAATATCTAGCTGAAGCTTACATAAGAGTTATCTTCAAAATACTCTCTCAATTCTATTTGAAATCTCTTAGTTACTTAACAAAATACCTTATATTTCTTACATTTTCTCCCCTTTTGGTCAGGTAGGCATTGTCGACCCAATAGTGCCAGGGCCAGGCTCATCCCTGGGAGTCATATCTCAAGTTGCCAGGAAGACTTGGCACCCCTGGGTGTCATGTTCCATGTATGGGGCAGGGTAATGATTTTTCTTGCAGAGTTGGGCTTAGACAGAGGGATCACATCTGAGCAACAAAAGAGGTTCTCTGGAAATAATTTTTACACAGTATTATAGGTAGGCTTAGCTTTCCCATTAAAAATATAAGTTTCTTAAGAGCAAACCTTAAGATCAGGGGCATGGCCTATTTTGACTTGGGAATCCCTAATATTTGAACGAGTATCAGATTTCCCATGCAGGAAAGTTAAAAAATTCCATGTTTTCTCAAAGGATAACATATTCTTGGTTGGAAGTCTTTCTCTTTCAGTACCTTAAATATATCCTACCACTGCCTTTTGCCTCCATGGTGCCTGTTCAGTAGTCTGAACTCACTCATATGTGGCGAGTCACTTTTCTCTTGTTGCTTTCAGGACTTACTGCTGCTCTTCAACATTTGACAGTTTGATTAGTATGTGTCTTAGAGTAGGCCTGTTTGAATGTATTCTATTTGAGGTTTGTTGGGTTTCCTTGATTTGCATATTTATGCCTTTTATAAGGGTTGGAAAGTTTTCCCCCATATCTCCTCAACTAATCTTCCTAGCTTCTTTACTTTTCTCTTTTTCTTCTGAGATACCCATGAGTCTTCTATTGTGTACTCTGTGTTGCCCATCATTTTCCTGAGATTAAATTCCAGTTTTTCCAACTTTTTTGCCATTTGCTCTTTTGTGCATTTGAATTCAATTGTCCTGTCTTCTAACTCATTTTTTCTTTCTTCTGCCTCTTCAAATCTGTTGTGTCTCTAATATATTTTTAATTTGGTCTTCAATATCTTTCATCTCTGTGAGATTTGCTATTTTTCTTTTCTTTCAAATTCCTCTTTTTGCCCTTCTAGTGTCTTCTTGATATCCTTTATGTCATTAACCAACACACTGAGTTTATTTAGGGGAGTTTTATGAATACCTTTGATTAGTTCCAAATTCTATGTCTCCTCTGGTGTTCTAATTTGATCATTTATTTGGGCCATATCTACCTGCATCTCCATATGCTTTGTGACTTTCTGCTGGCTTCCAGGCATTTGATTATCTCGATAAGGTTATTTTGACCCTCAGTCATCTGAGGTTTTGTATGTGCTTAGGTTTGCATTGAAGGTGTCCTTTTGTTCTTGGTTTGTCAGTACTTCCATACCAAACCAAAGCCTGGACCTCATGTAGGGGGTGCAACTCTATTTGGGGATCTGTTTAAGGCTAAACAGATAGGCAGTTTGCCAGACTGCACTTTCAGTCTCTTCCCAGCAGGTGACTGTCTTTGGCCTCCTCTTACCCTCAGGTCTTCCTCTTCCTGACTGCAGCAGCTGGCTGAGCTCATCAAGCTCTGTCTCTGATGGAGACAGAGTGCAATTTCAGCCAGGTCCGCTGGCCCCAGTGCACAGGGAAAATTAGTGCTCCTGAAGGGTCTGATTGCCCCCAGGCTCCTGCTTAGAATGACCTTGGCTGTGGACTGGATATTTAAACTGCCTACACAGGGGTGCAGGCCACAGGGCACGTTGTGGCTTGTTTCCTTGTCCCTTCCTCCCCATTCATGCACTCCTAAGGGCTCTGGCCATCCATATGGAAACAGGAGTGGTAGGCTGTGTGTACCAACTGGATGGTTTCTGTGAACAAGGAAAGCAAGTTTGCTGGCTTCTGGGTTTCCCAAGGGTCTCCAGGCTGTGGACCACAGGGTTGATCTCCCAAGCTAGCTGCAGGCACAGGCACTTTCTGGGAACAGCCTTTTGTCCCTGGTTGAGTCATGACTGAGAACACTCACTCCATTCTCTCCTTCCCAAATCCTCTGCTGCTTTTTATCCAGGACCTCCCTATATAGTATAAAAGACCTTCTCATATCACTTGCACTCTGTAACTTCTGTCCCAGTCGTTTTGCTGTCACTTCTCTAATTGTTCCATGGAGCAGTGTTGAGCTCAGCCTGTCCTATTCCACCATTTTCCTGGAAGTCCTCCCACCTATTTTTTTTTAATCAGTCTACAGAATAATTGAAAGCATAGTATCAAGAACACCCATATACTCTTTACTTAGATTTACCAATTTCAATATTTTGCCACATTTGCTTTCTCCCCACATATATGTGAAGATTGTGTGTATGTTCATATATTTTTTTCTGAACTGTTTTGAAGTAGGTTGAAGATAGGACAGTTAATTCCTTCCATTCCTTAGCAGTCCTCTAAGAATAAGAACATTCTTCTAATTCCACCCTCTTTTTTTTTCCATCCAGGATCCAATCAAGGCTCACATATTATATTTGATCATGTCCTTAGTCTTCTATAATAGTTTTTCCATTTAAAAAGAAATTAATGGTCTTTATTTTTTAATTTTTAATTTTTGGCATGGTAGGCTCTGGGAATCAAAACCAAGTCTCTGGCATGGCATGTGAGAATTCTGCCACTGAGCCACTATTGTACTGCCTGGTATTTATTTTTTATAAAGATCAGTTTTAGATCCATGGAAAAATTGAGCAGATAGTGCAGAAAGTTCCCATATAGTCCCTTCCCCCTCCTCTAGTTTCCCCAGTTAGTAACATCTTACATTATTGGTATGATACATTTGTTACAGTTAATTAATCAATGTCAGTACATTATTATCTACAGTCTATTGGTTTTTCAGATATCCTTGGTCTTCACCTAATATCCTTTTTGTATTTAGGACCCTGTCCAGAGTACTGCATTACATTTAGTTGTTATATCCACTTAGGCTCCTCTGAGCTGTGACAATTTTTCATACTTTCCTTGTTTTCTCCATTGTACTCCTGTCATTGTATACTTTGGCTCCCTCCCATCTATTGGGTATATGGATATTATCCAAAATAAACAAATCATGTTTTACAGTATCCTCGGTTCACTATATAACCAGTAGCACTCACAATTTTAGGCAGTTTTCATTGGTCCATAATGATTAAGAACTGGAAAATAAAACATCATCAACTATCAAATCTAAACTACCCCTTATCACTTGTTACTCCCCACCAATTAGTTGCCCTGGTAGTGCTGTGGTACTGTTGATGTCTTCCTGTTAATTATTGGCCATAGCTTACATTTTTAGTTTCCCCCCTATATCCCTTCACTATTAACTCTTTGTCCATTATTGAACCATTGAAATAGTTCATGCAAGAACTTATTTATAATTGTAGATTTAAATAGTGGGATACATGGCACTATACATCCCCTTTCAATCATAGTCACCTTCAATTTGGCAGTGTTACTTATATAAAAACCTGCCAATTTGTTACCATCACTTCTTCCGTTCCCTTGCATTTATATTCAACCTCTTTGGGTACTTTCCCTCCATCGCTAGTTTTGTGTACCTCTAAGTCTGCTATATTCTACAGTGTAACCTCTGAGATTACTTTTACCAGAGTTTTAAGAGTGAAATCGTATGGTATCTGTTGTTCTGTGTCCGATTTAGTTCACTCCACAGTATGTCCTCAAGTTTCATCCATGTTGTCATATGCCTCAGGACCTCATTTAGTCTTACTGCTGCATAATATTCCATTGTGTGTGTGTGTGTGTGTGTATAAAGATCACATTTTTCTCACAAGGGGAATGCTAATTTTCTATTTTGGCCTCTGTTACCTTGTCTGTTGTTGGGCACTTGGATTGTTTCCATCTTTTGGCAGTTGTGAATAATGCTGCTGTGAACATCGGTGTACACATGTCTGTTCATATCACTGCCCTCAGCTGTTCTGGGTATATACTGAGTACTGGTATTGTTGGATCATAGGGCAACTCAGTGTTTCGTTTTCTGAGGAATTGAATTGCCAAACTGTCTTCCACAGTGGCTGTACCATTATACATGCCCAGCAGCAGTGAATGAGTGTTCTAATTTCTCCACATCCTCTCCAGCATTTAGAGTTTTCTGTTTAAAAGCAGCCATTTTAGCTCAAAATGACCATCTCTTCACGTACTTTTTAGCCATCTGGTATTTGCTCTACAGAAAAGTATTTAGTCATATACTCTGCCTATTTTATAATCGAATTTTTTGTTGCTGTTGAGCTGTATAATTTCTGTATGTACACAGGTATCAAGCCTTTATCTGATATGTGGTTTCTAAATATTTTCTCCCATTGAGTTGGCTGCCTCTTCACCTTTTTGACATAGTCCTTGAGGCACAGAAGCTCTTGATCTTAAAGAATGCCCATTTGTCTCATGCACCTTTGTAATCTAAATTTCTGTTTGAACCCCTGTTTGGGATCAAAGGTGTTAAGCTACTTACAAATGGTCTTTAGCCTCACCAAACTGATTTCCATAGGCTGTATGATTACTTCAAGCTTTAGTAAGGTCTGCTTATTTATGTAGATTAAATGGAGGAATACAGGCTTTATAAGCTATAAATCACTTTCCTGTCAGTATTATGAAGGCACAAAAAATGCAGCCAAACCTTGGAAGCTGAGACTGAAAAGAAAATAAAAAACTCACTGATGGGGTCATGGTAGGCTCATTGACAGAGCTCTCGTGTGCCATGCTGGAGACCTGGGTTCAATTTTCGATGTCTGCCAGTGCAAAACAAAACAAACAAACAAACAAAACTCACTGATAGCTGATTGTGTTGAATGCACAGCTATATGATGATATTGTGAACCATTGATTATATTACTTTGGATGATTATGTGGTATGTGATTATATAAATATCAATAAAACTGCATTAAAAAAACCTTACTGATATCTTAAAAGAGTATCTCAGAGATCAAGACTTAAATTCCTGAGATGTTAATGCAATTTCTACTAGACTTTTCTCGAGGACTCTTCATATTGAACTGGATGACTTGCATCAGAGTTGTATTTATTGCATCAAAGTTGTATTTGCATGCATAATTTCTTATCTACATAGGCTAGTAGTGAATTCTTGGCCAGTTTTTGAAAGATCACATTTTTGTCACAAAAACAGGCATGTTATTTTTCTGTTTTGGCCTCTGTTACCTTCCTACCCATTTTCTATCATTGCCTGGAATTTCTGTGCTCTGAAAGCGAATTGTAGAGAAGAGATGATTTATGAAAGGGTAAAATGAAGCATTGCAGGTTGCTGGATATGTTTTCTGGCCTTTGAATTGGCATTTGAAAAACACACTCTAATTGCTTTGTTCTGAGAGAGCTTGATGGTATTAACCATTTACATAATAGATACCTATATAGATTTACCCTGATGCTTTGGCTGTTTCTTGAGTTGATTTCTCTTTTCTTCTATAGGAGGTATTAGGAATGTGATAGTAGAATCTGGTCATCTCTTTTGTTTCTGGAACATTACTTGAGTTGTCACCAAAAAGTTCATCCAGTGTGGTGGAATCTTCCTGGTTGCACCTTCACTTGTCTTCCCTTGAAAACCCTCTGTGCCAGCAGCGGCACGAAGAGTCCCCTTTAAGCCTGCAGCGTGTGCAGGGAGGGCCGGGTGGGGCGGGACCTCTGACAGCTGTGCTGGGCCCCGCCCCTGAGGAGGCATTTCCCAGAGGCCTCGGCACCAATGCCACCACCTGCCGGGGTTCCTGCTGATCCTGCTCGGACTTTAGGCCCCCCCACCTCTCCCTGCTTGGGAGTGTAAGTGTCAGACTGCGGGCTGGGGTCAAGCATCCCGCATCCCTGCCAGAAGTCCTAGTGGACATTACAAGGGACTTTTCTGGCCTATCAGAAGCTAAGGTGGCCAAAAGAGCGTAAACAATGCCGGCTGCAGTGAGCTAAAGCCTGGGGCATCTGCTCTGCTTCTGGGTGGTGACAGCGGCCCCAGGGTACTGGTTTGGATATGCAGTGCTTGAGTGGTGTTCACCACCCGGCTTTGCCCCAACCTGGTTCCTACTTGGGGGTGAGGGAAAAATTGCTTTTACCAGCTTATAACCAGCTGAGCTCCTGGATGGGTGGAGCTGGATCTAGTGCCCTAGGCCATCGGTACTTAGCCTAAGATTTGGAAATCTCGGGGTAGCTTCAGGATGAGAAAGCATTAGATTTTCACCTTAGTACAGTTAAGCAGTAACTCAAAGTTGACCCATTTCACAGTTGGGTTTAGCTTTCTGTCTCCACAGAGGCCTTATGTTGGTGTTGGGTCTCCCTTTTGGAGGCATTACCAATGATCATCTGTTAGAGAGTACAGTTAACCTTCTTTTCTACTCA
Source organism: Tamandua tetradactyla (assembly GCF_023851605.1). NCBI lineage: Eukaryota > Metazoa > Chordata > Mammalia > Pilosa > Myrmecophagidae > Tamandua > Tamandua tetradactyla. Next base: position 76,773 of record NW_027518242.1, read on the forward strand.
TGTGAGTAGCACAATGTGAAAGACAGCTCTCTAACCTTTCTCTCTGGAAGAACTTGTGGGAGGCCACTGTCCCAGTACTGGGAAAGCAAGCATATCCAAGCTTGTAGAGATAACCTTCTAGAGAAGCAGTTCAGATTTCTGTCCCCCTGATAATGCAGAATGCACCAGCAAGAGCCCAACTCTTTTTTTTCTTTTTTTTTGGATACGATTTGCTAGAATTTTATTGAGGATTTTTGCATCTGTATTCATTAGAGAGATTGGTCTGTAGTTTTCTTTTTTTGTAATATCTTTGCCTGGTTTTGGTATGAGGGTGATGTTGGCTTCATAGAATGAATTAGGTGGTTTTCCCTCCACTTCGATTATGTTGAAGAGTTTGAGGAGAGTTGGTACTAATTCTTTCTGGAATGTTTGATAGAATTCACATGTGAATCCGTCTGGTCCTGGACTTTTCTTTTTAGGGAGCTTTTGAATGACTAATTCAATTTCTTTACTTGTGATTGGTTTGTTGAGGTCATCTATTTCTTCTTGAGTCAAAGTTGGTTGTTCATGTCTTTCCAGGAACCTGTCCATTTCATCTAAATTGTTGTATTTATTAGCGTAAAGTTGTTCATAGTATCCTGTTATTACCTCCTTTATTTCTGTGAGGTCAGTAGTTATGTCTCCTCTTCCATTTCTGATCTTATTTATTTGCATCCTCTCTCTTCTTCTTTTTGTCAATCTTGATAAGGGCCCATCAATCTTATTGATTTTCTCATAGAACCAACTTCTGGTCTTATTGATTTTCTCTATTGTTTTCATGTTTTCAATTTCATTTATTTCTGCTCTAATCTTTGTTATTTCTTTCCTTTTGCTTGCTTTGGGATTAGTTTGCTGTTCTTTCTCCAGTTCTTCCAAGTGGACCGTTAATTCCTGCATTTTTGCCTTTTCTTCTTTTCTGATAAAGGCATTTAGGGCAATAAATTTCCCTCTTAGCACTGCCTTTGCTGCGTCCCATAAGTTTTGATATGTTGTGTCTTCATTTTCATTCGCCTCTAGGTATTTACTAATTTCTCTTGCAATTTCTTCTTTGACCCACTTGTTGTTTAAGAGTGTGTTGTTGAGCCTCCATGTATTTGTGAATTTTCTGGGACTCCGCCTATTATTGATTTCCAACTTCATTCCTTTATGATCCGAGAAAGTGTTGTGTATGATTTCAAACATTTTAAATTTGTTAAGACTTGCTTTGTGACCCAGCATATGGTCTATCTTTGGGAATGATCCATGAGCCCTTGAAAAAAAGGTGTATCCTGCTGTTGTGGGATGTAATGTCCTATAAATGTCTGTTAAGTCAAGCTCATTTATAGTAATATTCAGATTCTCTATTTCTTTATTGATCCTCTGTCTAGATGTTCTGTCCATTGATGAGAGTGGTGATTTGAAGTCTCCAACTATTATGGTATATGTGTCTATTTCCCTTTTCAGTGTTTGCAGTGTATTCCTCACGTATTTTGGGGCATTCTGGTTCGGTGCATAAATATTTATGATTGTTATGTCTTCTTGTTTAATTGTTCCTTTTATTAGTATATAGTGTCCTTCTTTGTCTCTTTTAACTGCTTTACATTTGAAGTCTAATTTGTTGGATATTAGTATAGCCACTCCTGCTCTTTTCTGGTTGTTATTTGCATGAAATATCTTTTCCCAACCTTTCACTTTCAACCTATGTTTATCTTTGGGTCTAAGATGTGTTTCCTGTAGACAGCATATAGAAGGATCCTGTTTTTTAATCCATTCTGCCAGTCTATGTCTTTTGATTGGGGAATTCAGTCCATTAACATTTAATGTTATTACTGTTTGGATAATATTTTCCTCTACCATTTTGCCTTTTGTATTATATATATCATATCTGACTTTCCTTCTTTCTACACTCTTCTCCATGCCTCTCTCTTCTGTCTTTTTGTATCTGACTCTAGTGCTCCCTTTAGTATTTCTTGCAGAGCTGGTCTCTTGGTCACAAATTCTCTCAGTGACTTTTTGTCTGAGAATGTTTTAATTTCTCCCTCATTTTTGAAGGACAATTTTGCTGGATATAGGAGTCTTGGTTGGCAGTTTTTCTCTTTTAGTAACTTAAATATATCATCCCACTGTCTTCTAGCTTCCATGGTTTCTGCTGAGAAATCTACACATAGTCTTATTGGGTTTCCCTTGTATGTGATGGATTGCTTCTCTCTCGCTGCTTTCAAGACCCTCTCTTTCTCTTTGACCTCTGACATTCTAACTAGTGAGTGTCTTGGGGAATGCCTATTTGGGTCTAATGTCTTTGGGGTGCGCTGCACTTCTTGGATCTGTAATTTTAGGTCTTTCATAAGAGTTGGGAAATTTTCAGTGATAATTTCTTCCATTAGTTTTTCTCCTAAGAGCCCAACTCTTGTCCTTGTTATGGGGAATGCCTGGAGGCAGTGAGCTTTTTTAAAATTAAAGAGACACTTGTATTTTTGTTACGAGCTGCTTAAAGATGGGATTTTGGCTGGCCTTGGCCAAATAAGAAAAATCTTAAATTTTCTGTGATAGTTATATAATTGTTACACTTCTTTAATCCTGTGTCCTTCCTAGATACAGTTTGAGTGAAGATTTCTGGGCATGTACCTGCATTCTGTTTTAGCCTTGTTTTGTAATTATTATCCCTTTTTGAATGAGCCAATCATCACACCTTGGTCATTTAGAGTGGTTGCTTTTTTAGTGGTTGGAAAGTTTCTGCAAACTCATTCTGTGTTTCTATGATAGCATAGCCTTAGCCAAAAGTAAAAATCTAGGAATGTAATCAAATCTAGATCTGTTATATTGTGATAGGGAAGAGCTTTTGTAGGTTAAGAGTTTGGGAATATGCCATAAAAATAGTTACATTTCCCTAATAAAAGGCTAAACTAATCTGTTAAGTAGCTCTATAACTTATTCCTGTGGACTGTCAAAACAGAAATTTAAAATAGAAGGAAATCATACGTGGATCCTCAGGTAGGGGACTGAGAAAAAACATAGGTTCTAGGTTCAGCTCTCATATTACTTATCAATCTCAATGTATCTTACTGTTAGCTTGTTGAGGTATGAGAAAATGCATGGATCGCTGGGGTCTACAGTCTGTGACCATACATAAGGCATATTTAATGGGTAATTTCTTATTTGAATACTGAACTAAAAAATTAGACAGGTTGGAATTTATTCTATGTTCTGCTTTTATAAATAACCTTGGAAACATTTCTTAACCTCTGGTCTAAAAATAAACAATTACATCTAAACCCTTTTCATCAACAATTGACCATTCAAGCTCTTTGGAAAACATCTTTAGATATATCAGTGGTTTAAGGTAATAATATTTCTGTAGAACAGATTTTTTTTAACTGACCTTGCTTTTGCCTGTTTTAGTCTATGATTTTACTCATGAAATCACTGAATAATTTGAAATTTCTAAGTATTGGTTGTAAGACTAGATTGAATGGACCATGGTAAGCATCATATATAGTTCAAATTAATTTGGTTTATGCTTCTCTTCAGTGCAATTTGATTCGCCCTTAAGGTATTGAACCCTGCCATGTAGCAGAAATTTGGTTTCCTGTATCTTTGTTTATGAAGTCAGAGTCCACTGGTCATCCCCAGTGCCACATTTGCAACCACTCAGAGATTTTATTTCTCAAGTCAGAAACCAAATTCCTCTGATTCCTCACCTCTCCTCCACTCCCTGAGAGCAGACAGCCCAGAACATCCTTCTTACATTTTCCTGTCATTGGTATCTTTATTCTCCCAGCCACCTAGTTTGGAGATGCCTTGTCTTGTTGACTCCCGTGTTCTAAGTCTTTGTGATTCTCTCTCTCGGTAACGTAACTCCCATCAGTCTCCCCTGCCTATCTTTTCCAGTTCTACTACCAAAACTCCTAGTTCCAGCCCCATAGTCTTGAGTACTACAGCGTTTTCTGTATGAAGTCTCTACTTTCTCTCCCTTCCAATTCATTCTACACAGCTTTATCTTTGTAAGGTGTATATGATCATGTCATTTCCCCAGGTTCAATTCATTAGCATCCCTTGCTGTTTTGACTAATATTCAAGACTGTACATGATCTGATCCTAGTTTTCCTTTCTAGTCTTACAGCCCAATAAATATTGGATTCATTGTTCCTTGAACTTGCTCAGTACTTTCCTACCTCCAAAGCTTGACCTTTCTTATTTCCTCAATCTGTAGTATCCCCCTTTCAACCTTATCTTTGAAGAACCTCACCTACCATTGTTCAAACGATACTAGCAAATGACCATGACTCACTTGCTGTTGGTCAATCCCATCTTTGAACTTCCATATCCCTTATATACCCCCTTGCTTATGGTAGTTTCCACCTATTGATGCATATCATGACTCTTTACATGCCTTGTTTGTAACTACTGTGAACTCCTTGAAATTTGCCCAAAGAGAAATTCAGTGAATGGGAACTTAAGGTAAAAATTGAAATGGGGTAATCCTTGTTATTGGATCTTGTTATTAAAGAGGACTCAACCTTTACAGCCAGTCCATGCATATGTAAGTGATTGATAACATTAATGAATTTTTATTTCCTAAGGGCTTTTGCTAAACTTTATTTTGTTTTCATTCTTTTTTTTCAGCTTTATTGAGATATAATTCACATATCATATGTTCTAGCTTGCTAGCTGCTGGAATGCAATATACCAGAAACAGAATGGCTTTTTACAAGGGGAATTTAATTAGTTGCTAGTTAATAGTTCTAAGGCCGAGAAGATGTCCCAATTAAAACAAGTCTATAGAAATGTCCAATCTAATCCAGGGAGAGACACTTTGGTTCAAGAAGGCTGATGAAGTTCAGAGTTTCTCTCCCAATAGAAGGGCACATGGTGAACACAGAGTTTCTCTCTGATATGGAAAGGCACATGGTGTACACGGTCAGGGTTCCTCTCTCATGTAAGTAGGCACTTGGTGAACATGGCCTCATCTGCTAACTTCTTCTCCTGGCTTCCTGTTTCATGAAGCTCCCAGGAGGCATTTTCCTTCTTCATCTTTGAAGGGTGCTGGCTGGTGGATTCTACTTCTTTTGACTATGTCATTCTGCTCTGTTCTTTCTGAATTTCTTAGTCTCCAAAGTGTCCCCTCTTTTATAGGACTCCAGAACCTAATCAAGACCCACCCAAATGAGTGGAGACATACCTCCCCTAATCCAGTTTAACAACCATTCTTGATTGGGATACATCTTCAGGGAGATGATCTAATTACAGATTTAAGCATACAGTATTGAATAGGGATTATTCTGCCATTATAAAATGGGATTTTGATTAAAACATGGCTTTTCTAGGGGACATACATCCTTTCAAACCATACAATTCACTCAGCACATTCTGTTTAACCATCACCACAATCAATTTTTTTTGTTCAGGTTTTTTGTGATTTAAAATATTATTGTAAATACAAATACATAACATAAAATTTGCCACTTTACCATTTTTAAATATACAACTCAAGGTCATTAATTGCTTTTACAACGTTGTGCTGCCATCACCACTATCCATTACCAAAACTTTTTCATCACGCCAAACTGAAACTCTGTACCCAGTATACAAAAACTTCCCATTTCCCTTCCCACAGCCCCTGGAAAACTCTAATCTCCTTTCAAGTCTCTGAATTTGGTTATTCTAGATATTTTAGATAAGTAGAATCATATAGTATTTGTCTTTTTGTGTCTGGCTTATTTCATTAGGTAATGTTATGGTTCATCCATGTTGTAGAATGTATCAGAACTTCATTCCTGTCTTGGATGAATAATATTTCATTGTATGGATATACCACATTTTGTTTATCCATCCATCTGCTGATGGGCATTTGGGTTGCTTCCACCTTTGGCTATTGCAAATAATGCTTTTGTGAATGTTGGTGTACAAATATGATTCCCTGCTTTCAGTTTTTTTTGGTATAAACCTAGAAATGAGTTTGTCAAGTCATCTGGTAATTCTGTGTTAAATTTTTCGAGGAATCACTAAACTGCTTTCCATAGCGGTTGTACCATTTTATAGCTCCACCAACATTGCCCAAAGGTTCCTGTTTCTCCACATCTTTACCAGCACTTGCTATTTTCTCCACATCTTTTCCAAACTTGCTGTTTCTGTGTGTTTGCTTTTTCATATCCATCCTTGTGGATGTGAAGCAGTTTTTCATCGTGGTTTTGATTTGTAAAACACAATTAAAACTATAGTTATTCTTGTGTTATCCAAGAAGCAGATCAGATAAACAGTGTTTTAAGGCCCAGTAGGGCAATTAGGCTTGATTATTAGGTAGCTGCTGACTAGATTTGCTTTCTCCTTCCCAATGAGTTATATTTTAAATTTCTCTAAATTACTACATCCTTTGGAACAAATAAGCTTGCTTTTCACATATAATTTCATTTCCTTTTCACAGCATTTCAATGACTTAAGTAATTACCAAAATCTTATTTGTGAAGTATGAATCTTTTTATATAGATAAAGGTAAGTTGTAGGAATCTCACCAACAAGGAATTAAGAAATCTCTTCTAGTCCAGTTTTCACTACTTAAGTGACCTTGAGCAAGACACTTAATAACCTCACTGAATCTCTATTTCTCCATACATAAAAGGGAAATAATGGTACATGCTTTATCCCATTTCTGTCACCACCCACCCCCACCCCAAAACTTGTGATTATTCAGGGATGAATAAGACAAAGCATTTGCTCAAGAGAATCTTGTAGTCAGTAGGTAAAGGCTACCTAACCAAGAATAATACCAAAAAATAATAATAATAATAAGTAAATAAGAGAGAGAAAGAAACAGAATGAGGTAGTATAACAATGTGGTAGTACTTCTATTCTGAAATACATAGAAGTGATTAAATGTGTTATTCACTAAATCTCAAGTAAGAGAATGATTGTGAAAATACTTGTTTAAAATGCTAGTAAAATATGGGTTGGTATCATTGTTTTAAAAGGAACTTTGGGAAAATTGTAAATAGCACTATAAAATCTTTGAAAGTAATTCATGTTATCACAGAATTTGGAAGGTAGATCAGGGGATTTAACTTGGAGTTAGAATTCAGAGCGTCTGAACTTGAATGGGAAAATAATTACATTTTTATTTTCACTAACCTCAAACTAAAATATAGCTTTTTCTGCAGTTAAGGATGTAGGCAATAAACCACAATAATAATAGAAGAACTTGGGGCTTTGTCACTAGTAAGAATCATTTTTATATCATGTTATGAAATGTGATTATGAAAATGTATTATAAGATAAAAGTATTTTGGTTCATCATAACTTTAGAATTACCAGAAATATCTGCTAAGCATTATTATAAAAATATCTCTGATATCATGGTCTTGCTGAAGGGTCTTGGAGAATCTCAGGGGCCTACAGATAATTCTTGCTGATCTCCAAATGGTCTTGCTAACATCTTTCCCCACAGTCCTAGAAGCAGTCATTTTCTTCACAGCCTTCTCCCTCTTGTCTTTCTTTTCATTGTTAAATTCAGCAATTGAAAGATTTCTTCTTTTTTGTTGTCAAGTATGTCATGGTTTTAGATCATTAATATGTACACTCAAATTATGGGAGACTGGAATAGGTAAAAGGAGCTGGGGCCTTCTCATCAAACCTTTGGAAGAATCCCTCTTCCCTTTTGCTCACTGGACATGTTCAAGCCTTTCAATGGACTGATGCCGAGTGGAAAGGAAGGTTCTCCCCTGGGCCTCCATTTAGACTCTTTTCACAGCCTTCTAACTGGTTTCCACACACACACACACACACACACACACACACACACACACACACACACACACACACACACACACAGAAATTTGTCATGTTAACCCCCCCCTTTTGTTGTTGTATGCTGTATGACGGGGTCACATTTCGTTATTTTTCCATGTAAATTTACCATTATTGCAGCCCCATTTAAATTTGTTTGCTTTTTATATGTTTGTTTTGCTTGCTTTTGTTTCTTTGGGGGAGTACATGGACTGTGAGTCAAACCCGGTCTCCCACACGGCAGGTGAAAATTCTACCACTGAGCTACACATGCACTGACCCCCCCATGTTAACCCTTCTTTAATTGACTTAATTGGGTTTTTGTTGTTGTTTTTGGCAAATAAACACTCCTCCTTCCCCCTCTCCTCATCCTGTGATAACCTCTAATTTACTTTATCTCTGGGAATTTATTTCTCATCATCTCTTATAAGTGATATCTTACAACATTTGCCCTTGCTTATTTCATTGAGTATATAGATTCTTCCATGTTGCAGCATGTTTCCTAACTTTCTTCTTTCTTATGGCTGAATAATGTTCCATTGAGTATATGCACCACATTTGTTTAACCATTCACTTTTTGGTGAATACGTGGGTTGTTTCCACCTTTTGGCTATTGTGAACAAAGCTGGTGTACAAGTATCTATTTGAGATCTTATTTTCACACTCTGTGGGTATATACCTAAAAGTGGAATTGCAAGGTCTTATGGTAATTCTATATTTACCTTTTTAAGTAATCTCCCTATTTCTTTCCACAGTGGCTGTACCATTTTACCCACCACCAGTGCACTAGGGCTTCAATTTCTCTACATCCTCATTGGCACTTATTATTTTCTGTTTTTGAAATAATAGTTGTGGGTATGAAGTGGTATCTCACTGTGGTTTTTGTTACCTATTGCAGTGCATTTATCATCACAATTGACTTTCTTTTTTGTGAAAAATAACATATATTCAAAAACAATAAATTTCAAAGCCCATTGCAATCACTGTGGTTTTAATTTGCATTTTCCAAAAGGCTAATGATGATGGGCATCTTTTTATGTGCTTATTGGCCATTCGTGTATCTTATTTTGTTTGCCCGTTTCTAAAATGGGTTGTTATCTTTTTGGTGTTGCATTGTTAAAGTTCTTTCTATATTTTGGATTGTTAAGACCTTATCCATTATGTGATTGGCAGCTACTTTCTCCCATTGCGTAGGATGCTTTTTCACTTTCTTGATTTCTTAAGGTCTTAATATTGATGAATCAAACTTATCTATTGTTTCTTTTGTTGTTCATGCTTTTGGTGTCATGTCTAAGAACCCATTGCTCAATCTCTGGTCATGAAGGTTTGTTCCTATGCTATCTTCTGTAGGAGCCAAGGGTTAAAACAAGACCTGCAGAATTTGTTGGGAGCAGCTGGCGTTAAAGTGGCTGCAAGAACTTGAGGAGACAGTTATTTGCTTAATGGAGAACAGTCTGGGAGAGAGAGAATGTTTGTTTTGTCTTAAGCCCCAGGTGCTTTTTGGTCATCTTAAGTAAGCACTCTGTATTCTCACCAGGTGCATGCATACTCTTTGTCACGTGAACCCTGCAGTATATAAGCAGGAACCAGTTAAGAATAAAGTTGTCTGATGGCGCTGGTCTGTTATCGCTGAGCTTCAGACCACCTGAACCCATCTTTGTCTGTCTTTCATTCTTTCTTTCTCATCATTCCTTAATATCCTTCGAGCTCCATTTCATAGGAAGCAACAATCTTCTAAGAGTTTTATAGCTCTTATATTTAAGGCTTGGATCCATTTTTTTTAATGTTCATAACTTTTTAAACTTGTATAATATAACATATATACAAAGCAAAGAAAGGAAAAAGCTATAGTTTTCAAAGCACTCTTCAACAAGTAGTTATAGGGCAGATCCAAGAGTTTGTCATGGGCTACATAGGTGGCTAGAAGGAATATTTTTTTTTATCATCACAATCGACTTTTCTTTTTTATAAAAAATAACATATATACAAAAAAGCAATTAATTTCAAAGCACAGCACAACAACTAGTTGTTGAACAGATTTCAGAGTTTGTTATGGGTTACAATTCCACAATTTTTGTCTTCACTTCTAGTTGCTCTAAGATACTAGAGACTAAAAGAAATAACAATTTAATGATTCAGCATTCATATTCATTTGTTAAGTCCTATCTTCTCATGTATAACTCCACCATCACCTTTGATCTTTCTATCCCATTCTTTAAGGGTATTTGGGCTATGGTTATTCTAACTTTTTTCATGTTGGAAGGGGCTGTGAATAATATGGGGTAAGGAGGTGGAACTGATGTTCTGGAGAAGCTGGGCCCTCTAGGTTTCAGAGTTTGTCTGGTTCAGGGACCCATCTGGAAGCTGTAGGTTTCTGGAAAGTTACCTTAGTGCATGGAACCTTTGTAGAATCTTAAATACTGCCCTAGCTGTTCTTGAGGATTGGCTGGAATGGTTTTAGTTGGGGTTTGGCAAGTTATGACAGGTAGCAATATCTAACTGCATCTTGCATAAGAGTGACCTCCAGAGGTCTTGGATCCATTTTGAGTTACTTTTTATATGGTGTGAGGTGGGGGGAGGGTCTAATATCATTCTTGCGTGTAGATATCCAGTTTTTTTCAGCATCATGTGTTGGAAGAAACTATTTTTTCTGCACTGCATGTACTTAGCACCATTTGAAAAATCACTTTGCCATTGATGTGTGGGTCTATAGGTGGACCTTCGGTTCTGCTCCATTGATCATTTTGTCTATCATTATGCCAGTTCTACAGTTATCATTACTGTAGCTTTTATAGTACAATTTGAAATCGTCAAATTGTCAGTCCTCCAGTCTTCTTCCTTTTAAATATTGTTTTGACTGTTTGAGGCTCCCGTGCAATTCCATATAAACTTGAGGATCAGGTTTTCCATTCTTGCAAAAAAAAGGCTGTTGGAATTTTGATAGAGATTGTGTTGAATTTGTACATTGTTTTGGGTAATTGCTGACTGACATTAACAATATTAACTTCCAGCCCATGAACATGGGCTGTCCTGCCATTCATTTAGGACTTATTTAATTTCTTTCAGCAATTTTTTAAAAATTTTATTTATTAATTAAAAAAATTAACAACAAACAAAAATATTAACATCATTCCATTCTACATATACAATCAGCAAGTGTTTTTTTATTTACATTTTTATTGTGAAATATAGCATATGTACAAAAAAACCACAGTACATTGGGTTATAGTTCTATCATTTCAGTATTTCTTTCTAGCTACTATAAGACACTGAGACTAAAAAAGAAATATCAGCACAATGATTCAGTAGTCATACTCACTTGTTAAATCTTGCCTTCTCTGAAGCAGCTCCTCCTCCTCCTTTGATCCTTTTCCAACTCTTTAGGGATATTTGGGCAATGACCATTCTAACTTCATGTTAAAAAGGGGTATCCACATTATAGGATAGGGGCGTGCTGCTGGTTGATGCCCTTATAGAGACTGGTAACTCTGGGTTCCAGGGCTTATCTGGCCTAAGACCCATTCAGCATGTTTTAAAGTTTACAGTGTATAAGTCTTTTGTATCCTTGGTTAAATTTATTCCTAAGTATTTAATTTTTCACATGGTATTATAAATGGAATTGCTCCCTTTCTTCTTCAGATTGCTCTTTGCTGAATATAGGAACAACAGGGATTTTTTGTGTTAATCTTGAATTGTTTTTTAACATTTTTTAGTGTATGTTCGGTAGCATTAATGACATTTACAAGTCCAAATTACCATCCATTACTCAAAACTCTTTCATTACCACAAACAATTAGCCATTAAGTAGTAAATCCCCATTTCCACCTCCCCCCAGTCCATCATAACCTCTAACCATATGTCTCTTGAATTTGCTTATGCTAGATATCTCAGATAAATGGAATCATATAATATTTGTCCTTTTGTGTCTGGCTTATTTCACTTAGCATAATGATTTTAAGGTCCATTTGTATTGTAACATGTATCAGAACTTCATTTTTTGTGACTGAATAATATTCCATTGTATGACTATACCATATTTTATTTATCCATTGATCTCTGATGGACACTTGGATTGTGTCTACCTTTTGGCTATTGTGAATCAGGCTAATATCATTAGCTAGAACTGCATCCTGTCTTCAATTCTTTTGTATATATATATATCTTGCAGTAGAATTGCCTGGTCATATGATAACTCTACATGTTGCTTTTTGAGGAGCCATCACACTATTTCCACAGCAGATGCATCATTTTAAATTCTCACTAGCAGTGTATAGAAATTCCAATTTCTCTGCATTCTTGCCAACACTTGTTTTCACTTTTTTCATAATATTCATTCTAATGGATATGAAGAGCAGTCTTATTGTGGTTTTGATTTGCAAAGAAATTCAAGGTAAATAGCATATGTAATTTTCCTACTAATGATCCTCCTAAGTCTCCTTTTTGCTCTTGACGTAAATTCCTAATTCCTTAATACTGCTTTATAAGGCTTTCCAGAGTCTGACTGTATTAGTTAGGGTTCTCTAGAGAAACAGAATCAACAGGGAACACTTGCAAATATAAAATTTATAAAACTGTCTCACGTGACCATGGGAACGCAGAGTCCAAAATTCACAGGGCAGACTGTGAAGCCGATGATTCTGATGGAAGGTCTGGATGAACTCCACAGGAGAGGCTCACCAGCTGAAGCAGGAAGAGAGCCTGTCTCTTCTGAATCCTCCTTAAAATGCTTCTGGTGATTAGATTAAGCATCACAGATTGCAGAAGATACTCCCCATTGGCTGATTACAAATGGAATCAGCTGTGGATGCAGCTGACGTGATCATGATCTAGTTCTATGAAATGTCCTCATCGCAACAGACAGGCCAGCACTTGCCCAACCAAACAAGTACCACAACTTGGCCAAGTTGACACATGAACCTGACCATGACACTGACTGCTTATTCACTCTTTAGTCTCACTTTGCACTGAAAGTCTCACTCTCCTTGTGTTTTATACTTTAACCATACTGAACTTTTTTCAGTCCTTAAATCTACCATAGTAAAAGAAGTTAGAATAGATACAATGAAAGTTTCTAAACACTTGTCTCAATTTCTGTGTTCATCTGATCTCTGAGTGATAGCAGTTTGTGAATCAGTACAAGTGTTTGGAGCGTACTTTGAGATATTCTTCACCACGTGGATAACATTTACAAACAAAATACTGAGTGAGAAAGGAAATTACAGAAGACTAAATGGTTTATTAACAGGCACAGCTAATTTTGTTTAAGTATATGTGAATAAATGACTATGCCATAAAACTAAAACTTCAGTAAGTTCTTCTTTGGGAAGAAGGCTGGGATAGGAAAGACACAGATGCAACGATGGTATTGGTAGTGTTTCAGTCTTAGATTGGGGTGGGGGGTTGATGTGTGGAATTTACTGTAATGCTTCATAGCTCATATATGTTGCATATATATTCTTACATATGTCACACATTTTATTTTAAAATTAAGATATGGGTAAAATTAGTAAAGCTATCCTTTTCTTAATACATCCTGAAAGAAGGTAAACACAAAGAGCAAGAACCCCAGTGTCACATACATACACAAACACTGCCTCGATTATTTCAGTGCCTGGGGGAGTTTTGGTATGAAGCAGTTGTTTCCTTTGGATAGAAAGAAATAAAATCAAGACAAATTTTTAAAACCCAGAGTATAAAGTTGAAGGTGTTATTTCTAAATTTTATGTAAGCATAGCCTTTTTCTTCCTGTTTGTAAAAGAAAAATAAAACCAACAGGTAAAAAAGAAAAAGTATTCTAGTGGACTCCAGGAAACCAACAGTCAGATATTATTGTTCACATACTCTTGCTTGAAGAATGTTTTCAGAGATATCATTGAGTGTTTCTTTTTGAAAACGCAGAAAGGAAGGATTACTTTGTACTTCAAACTTTTTTTTAACTTTTTTTATTAAAAAATAACTAACAAAACATTAAGATATCATTCCATTCTACATACACAATCAGTAATTCTTAATATCATCACATAGTTGCATATTCATCATTTCTTAGAACATTTGCATTGATTTAGAACAATAAAAAGACAGCAAAAAAAGAAATAAAATGATAATAGAGGAAAAAAAGATTATACATACCATACATCTTACCCCTCACTTTCATTTACCACTAGCATTTCAAACTAAATTTATTTTAATATTTGTTCTCCCTATTATTTATTTTTATTCCATATGTTCTGCTCTTCTGTTGATATAGTAGCTAAAAGGAGCATCAGACACAAGGTTTTCACATTCACAGAGTCTCATTGTGAAAGCTATATCATTGTTCAATCATCATCAAGAAACATGGCTACTGGAACACAGCTCTACATTTTCAGGCAGTTCCCTCTAGCCTCTCCGTTACATCTTGAATAATGAGGTGATATCTACTTAATGCACAAGAATAACCTCCAGGATAACCTCTCGACCCTGTTTGGAATCTCTCAGCCATTGACACTTTGTCTCATTTCCCTTTTTCCCCTTTTGGTTGAGAAGGTTTTCTCAATCCCTTGATGCTAAGTCTCAGCTCATTCTAGGGCTTTTCTCAGTCCCTTGATGCTGAGTCTCAGCTCATTCTAGGATCTCTGTCCCACGTTGCCAGAAGGTCCACACCCCTGGGAGTCATGTCCCACAGAGAGAGGGGGAGGGTGGTGAGACTGCTCGTCATGTTGGCTGGAGAGAGAGGCCACATCTGAGCAACAAAAGAGGCTCTCTTGGGGATGACTTTTAGGCCTAAATTTTAAGTAGACTTGACCTATTCTTTGTGGGGTTAAGTTTCATATGAACAAACCCCAAGACTGGGGGCTCAGCCTATAGCTTTGGTTGTCCACACTGCTTGTGAGAATATCAAGAATTCAACTTGGGGAAGTTGAATTTCTCCCCGCTCTCACCATTCCCCAAAGGGGACTTGCAAATATTTTTCCAGTCACTTATCAAATCACTCTGGGATTCATCGGGGCATCACTCTGGACCAACCAACAAAATCTCATGTCCTACCTGAGATTCCAATGTACTTCAAACTTTAGATAAGAGTGTAACTTAGAGTTCTTTTACCCTTGCTGCACTAAAGAATTACCTGGGGAAACTTTTAAATTCACAGATCTAGAAACTAATTTTTATTATATTTATAAATACATCTATTTGTGCACAATGCATTGAAAATTTAAAGGACTAGTTTTTCAGTACTGAAAGTATGAGCACTGTTTTGTTCCTTCATTTTCACAGCTGTATAATATTGTACCCCAGGTAATATTTATTCATTCTGTTTTTGATGAACCATGTAAATTGTTTCCAACTTTTGGCTATTGTGAACAATATTGCTATAAACTTCCTTGTATAAGTATTCTGGTGCAGTTAACTTGAAGAATGGAGTTGCTGGGTAATAGAGATGTACATCTTCACTCTCGATAATGTAATACTGTTTTCCAAACTGTTTTACTCTTAAATACAGCAATGGAGGGAGTTGAGTTCCTCTTGATTTTCTATTAAAGTTTGACTTTCATAGACTTTCATAGTAACATACTTCTGTTTTACAAGGGTCCTAGGGATTTTGGAGAGAAGTCTTAATCAAAGTTCTACAGATTCTAATAAATTTCTAGAATTCCATCTTTGTATTTGAATATATAACTTTCCCTGGGATAGCTTTTTCATTTTGATGGGAGGCAATAATATGTAATGTGAGAGTCATATAGACTTTAAAATCCTCATTTGGTTTTACTGCTTGTTTTTTCCATTGTTCTGGTAACTTTCTTAATTCTGGGAGCCTAGAGTGTAAGTAGTGGAACTATCTATCTTTTGTCTAGTTGTTAGTACAAAATGAATTAACATGTTTAAAATGTACTTTGCAGAGTACCTGGTTCATAGTAGTTTATTTATTCAACAAATATATATTGAAAATATATTATGTCAAGCTAGGACTTGGGAGGAGAAAAAAGATTTGTTCTGTGGGGGGTGGAGGGGGGCGGTTTATATGTTATTTATGAGATTGAGAAATTGGGGGGAAAAATTAAATGTCCAGTAGTAGGATTAGCAGTTATGGTACATTCATAAAATGAAGTGCTGTGCAGTCTTTAAGTATCATGTTCTCAAATGTAGGGAAATGTTTGGTGACTGTATAAGAACAAGATTATAAAATAGGATTATCCCATATATTTTCATATAATTTATACACTACATGTGCATTGAAAAAAGTCTGAAATGACACACACTTGAGTTTTCATGATTCCCAGTGGATGACGAATTTGTGACTTAATACTGTGTATTTTCTGTGATTCCCAAATTTTTTTGCAGTTATTTAATACTACATTTTTGTTTTTGTTTTTTCATGGACAGGCACCAGGAGTCAAACCCGGGTCTCTGGCATGGCAGGCTAGAACTCTGCCTGCTGAGCCACCATGGCCTGCCCATTATATTAATTTTATAATCAGGAAAAAAAAAGATTATCTAAATGAAAGGCATATAAAGGGATGTTAACAGTAAACTTTACTAAGAAATGGTTTAATATAAAGAATATATAGCAGGGTGCTGAAAATAGATGGTAATATTTCAAAATTTCAACTTATGTGTGAGACTAAAACAAAAAATGTTTATTTGGTACAAAATTTATATTTTGACTAGTGCATTTCCTAATATAACTTATGTAGATAGCTTGGTCGAACACCATAAGTACTTGGAATCTTGAGTAGAACATGAGATTTTGTTGGTTTGTCCAGAGTGATGCCCTGATGAAACCCAGAGTGATTTGATCAGTGAGTGGAAAAGTATTTGCAAAGTCCCCTTTGGGGAGTGGTGAGAACGGGGAGAAATTCAACTTCCCCAAGTCGAATTCTTGATATTCTCACAAGCAGTGTGGACAACCAAAGCTATAGGCTGACCCCCAGTTTTGGGGTTTGTTCATATGAAACTTAACCCCACAAAGGATAGGTCAAGTCTACTTAAAATTCAGGCCTAAGAATCACCCCCAAGAGAACCTCTTTTGTTGCTCAAATGTGGCCTCTCTCTCCAGCCAACCCAACACGCAAACTTACCACCGGGTGTGGACCTTCCTGGCAACAAGGGGTAGAAATCCTAGAATGAGCTGAGACTCAACATCAAGGGATTGAGAAAAACCCTAGAATGAGCTGAGACTCAGCATCAAGGGATTAAGAAAGCCTTCTCGACCAAAAGGGGGAAGAGTGAAATGAGACAAAGTGTCAATGGCTGAGAGATTCCAAACAGAGTCCAGAGGTTATCCTGGAGGTTCTTCTTACGCATTGAGTAGATATCACCTTGTTATTCAAAATGTAGTGGAGAGGCTGGAGGGAACTGCCTGAAAATGCAGAGCTGTGTTCCAGTAGCCATGTTTTTTGAGGATGACTGTGTAATGATATAGCTTTCACAATGTGACTGTGTGATTATGAAAACCTTGTGTCTGATGCTCCTTTTATCTACCTTGTTAACAGAGAAGTAGAACATATGGAATAAAAATAAATAACAGGTGGAACAAATGTTACAATTAAAAAAAAAGAACATATAGGACTCATTCATCAATGAGTTCATTTTTTTTACTAGTTTATATAAACATTTGACTAGGATCAAGTATACTAGGTTTAGGAAGAGAGCTGGGTAGCATTGAAATTCTCTATATTGATTATATCCTGTAAGGAATTTTAGATTACTTGAAAGCATAACTCTCTCTGAAACTCTTTTCTTGACTTTTTAAAAAGCTAGGTGGTACAACTCTTCAGTTTAAATCTAGTTCTCTCATATATCTAAAAAGTTCCCATTTGGGAAAAATATATAAGTACTTTTTTTGTTTGTTTGGTTTTAAGCAATTGTGTTCATCCTTTCTAGGTAGATTTAGGTGGTTTTGTTTTGTTTTTTACTTTTTTAATTATTAAATATAATATATAAAAAATGCAGTAAGTTTCCAAGTACATCTTAACAAGTAGTTGTAGAACAGATTTTAAAGTTTGGCATGGGATGCAGATGGACAATTCATTTTTTCTTCTATTGCTCCAAGACACTAGAGACCAACAGAAATATCAATATAATGATTCAGCAGTCAAACTCATTTATTAAATTCTATCTTCTGTTATACTCCTCCTCTTTAAATAACATATATACATAAAAGCAATAAATTTCAAAGTACATGGCAACAATTAGTTGTGGAACTAATTTCAGAGTTTGGTATAGGTTACAATTCCATGACTTTAAGTTTTTATTTCTAGCTGCTCTAAAGTATTGGAGGCTAAAGGAAATATCAGTATAATGATTCAGAACTCATAATCATTTGTTAAACCCAAACTTCTCTGTATAACTCCACCATCATCTTTGATCTTTCTCCTGCTCTTTGGGGGTATTTGGACTATACCCATTCTAACTTTTTCATGTTGGGAGGAGCTGTACATAAAAAGGGATGGGGGATGGAACTAGTTAATGTTCTTGAAGGACTGGCCCCTCTGCATTTCAGGACTTATCTGGTCCAGGTACCCATCTGGAGGTTGTAGGTTTTGGAGAATTACCCTAGTGCATGAAACCTTTGTTGAATCTTATACATGGACCTAGGTATTCTTTAGGATTGGCAGGAATGGTTTTGGTTGGAGTTTGGCTGTTACAATAGGTAGCAATGTCTAACTGAAGCATGTGTAAGTGTGACCTCCAGTTTAGCCTCTCGACTCTTTTTGAACTCTCTCAGACACTGATACCTTAATTGTTCTACTTCTCTCCCCCTTTTTATTAGAATGGAATTGTTGATCCCATAGTGCCAGGGCCAGACTTCTCCCTGGGAGTCATACCCCACCCTGCCAGGGAGACTTGCATCCCTGGATGTCATGTCCTATGCAGGGGGGAGGGCTGTGGTTTCACTTGCAGAGTTGGGCTTGGAAAGAGAGAGAGAGAGGCTACATCGGAACAGTAAAAGTGCCCCTCTGAAGGTGACTCTCGGGCACACCTACAGAGAGGTTTAACTTCTCCACTGCATACATAAACTTCCCAAGAGGCCAGCTTCAAGATCATAGGGCTTGGCCTCTTGATTTGGGTGTCCCCAGTGTTTGGCATAGTATCCTGGTGTTTCTCCGGTGGTAAAATTTAATAGTTCCATATTTTTCCCCCATTCCTCAAGGGGCTTCGCCAATACTTTTTAATTATCCAGGCATTATATGAGCTATACAGGATTAAGGGCTCTCATTCTTATTCTGGACTCTCTGTGTTTGGATTGTTTAAATGATCTATCCAGACAGGTTGAGTTAGATTTGGGTTTTTTGACTGACTTTTTAAAAATGTTCTATTAATAGGATTAAAAGGGGGTCCAACCAAAGAATGGGCATTTTACTCTTATTGTTACGTGCGTGATAAAATAAGAATCTTAGAAAAGTCATTTTGTCTTAAGAGACTTGTTTGATTACTAGAGTTAATAGGTATCTATTTTTATCTGGCCAGGAATTATTTGTAATTCTAAGGAGAAACTGGGAGCACAATGGGAGATGACAGTGAGTGGTTGAAACTGCCAGTTGATCAGAAATGTGAACACAAGGTAAGAATTTTCTGGAACTCAGATTTTGGTGTCATCAACTTGTTTTATCAGAGTTATATTATTAACTTACTTAGGAGCATGTGAAAACATTACTAGTTTCAGAATTGGTGATGCCTTTTTAAATATTTTATTTCATTGAAATGTGCTTTTCTAGCTCAATAAAGGTATTTTTTTGAATCTTTGGGAATAATTCAAAGCAGATACATGAGTAAAGTGAAAGCAGGTTGTACCTGTAAAGTGTTATTTGCTGACTAGTTTTTTTTTGAGTGACTAGTTATTTTAATCTCCTATTGCGTATGTACAGTATGCTCAGAGTAGCTAAGTATTTAGTAATATTTCACTATCAAGAAACATTCATTTGGAGTTGTGTTCTGAATTCTGCCATAGAACTCCAGCATTTTTTAGGTACTTTGATCTATATAATCTGTATTCCAATCTACCATCAGAAGCTTCCAGTCTTTTTATTCTGGTTTATTTTATTTTATTCTAAGGAGAAAACTTATATTTATTTTATTGTCATTTAGTGGGTATTTTTTCAAATTATCCTGTTTTCTCCAACTGTACTTCTAAGTTCTTTCATTTTCAATCATTCTTAAAACAACAAATAACTGTCAAGTAGTAGATTATAGATCTTCATTTTCAATTTTTCATTGGTTAGTATGCATGAAGATTTTTTTAATCCAATAAGAATTGGTGGATTTTTTTTCCAGTTGTGTCCCTGCTGTTGCCTATATTATGTGTTTTGAAATTGAAAGGAAGGTTTTCACAATTACACAGTCACTTTAAAAAGCTATATTATTATGCAATGGTCTTTAAGAATCAAGACTACTGGAACACAGTCCAGCAGTTTCAGGAAATTCTCTCAGGGAAACCTTTTCCTGACTCAACCAGAATAGGCCTCCTATTATGCAATTTCATAGCACCAAGTCCCTTCTTCCTTGTGGCACTTACCACTGTTGATTTTGCATTTATTTATATGATTGTTAATGTCCTTTTTTACTGCTAGAATATAAGCTCCACAAGGGACAAGACTATGTTTTTATATATTAAAATCTGTTGAATAAATTAATGAAAACAGAATAGGTCAGTAAATGTGTCTGAAATTTACTAAAACAAATAAATTATTGATCAGAAAATTTCTCAATGTAGTATAAGGCTGCCTAATGATTATGCCAATACAACTGAAAAACAATATACTTTGAAGGTTAGGCAGATTCAACAGGGTGAGTTCTCCATGTTTGAATTGTCATGTCTTTAATACCATATTATAAAGATGTAAGAACTAATCCTTGGATATAAAGTGAGATACTTTTTTTTAATGAGTGATATACTTTTATCAAGACCTGTTACGAATTTTAGATGGTCTTGGCAGAATGTTGCAAATGTTAAACTTATAAGAAAAGGTTTATTGGATAATAGTTTTTTATTTATTTATTAATTTAAAAAATAAACAAAATAAAACAACATACATAATCAGTAATTCACAATATCATCACTTAGTTGCATATTCATCATTTCTTAGAACATTTGCATTAATTCAGAAAAAGAAATAAAAAACAATAGAAAAAGAAATAAAATGAACACAGGAAAGAAAAAAAATAGATTACATCTACCATACCCCTTACCCCTTGCTTTCATTGATCACTAGCATTTAAACTAAATTTATTTTAGCATTTTTTCCCCTATTATTTATTTTTATTCCATATTTTCTACTCCTTTGTTGACAAAGTAGATAAAAGAAGCATCAGACACAAGGTTTTCACAATCACACAGTCACATTGTGACAGCTGTATCATTATTCAATCATCCTCAAGAAACATGGCTACTGAAACACAGCTGTACATTTTCAGGCAGTTCCCTCCAGCCTCTCCATTACATCTTGAGTAACAAGATATCTACTTGATGCATGGCTAATAGTTTTTGAAAACTGAATTTCCTGAACTTCCTTTTTGTTTCTAGTCATGGAATATTTTGTTCAAATTACCCAATATGATAAAGATATTTTTTCTTCCCCTCCCACCCAAAATTTAATAGATAATATTACATTGAAATGTAATTATATTTTGTTTTAAAAATTATTTTTCTTTTAGTTGTGGAAAGCAAGGTTAAGTGGTTATGAAGAAGCCCTGAACATCTTCCAGAAAATAAAAGATGAAAAGAGCCCAGAATGGTCCAAATTTTTAGGATTGATCAAAAAATT
Organism: Tamandua tetradactyla; assembly: GCF_023851605.1. Taxonomy (NCBI): domain Eukaryota; kingdom Metazoa; phylum Chordata; class Mammalia; order Pilosa; family Myrmecophagidae; genus Tamandua; species Tamandua tetradactyla. Next base: position 98,288 of record NW_027518242.1, read on the forward strand.
TGCAACTGATTCCAATGCAGTGGTTCAGTTGAAAGGATTGGAAGCTTCACTTGTTTATGTTGAAAATGCCCATGTAGCAGGAAGGTACGTAGTTTCTTGCCAATTATTTTGATTAAAAACTCCTGTTACCAAACTTAATCCAGAGATTAAGATGAATTTAATGTATATTTATGTATGACTGTTCTAGTTATTAATACTTCTAAAATATATTAGTTTTCTTACTTTGATAGCTCTTGGATGCTTGTTTTTCATTCAGTACTTATCTGGTCTTACAAGGACATGAGCACTCTAAAGAGGTGAAGATCAGAAATCACATCTTGGGTTTTACCTCAAAGCTTAAAGAGCAAGTCATTTTTCTTTTCTGCCTTTTGTGTGGAAATTATTCTACACTAAAAGGGAAAGTCAGTCACTTTTAGAAGAAACTGAGGTTGTCAGCAAAGGAATTATCAGAATTTCACTCAAGGCATTTGGACATTACAAAACTTTTTCTATAAGGGTTTCCAGCTAGGTTATCCTAGAATTACATCTTTCTCCCTGTGGTCATTAAGAATTTTTGTCTCTTGAGATATAATATTGACCAGACAACATTTGTGACTACCTGCTGTTTTTTTTTTTTTTTTTTTTTTAAAGGAAAGACAGAGAGAAGGAAGGAAGGATAGAAGAAAGGGAAACATTTTTAAACATTTTCTTGTTTTATTGTATTCTGTTTCTCCGTTTTTGTTACATGGGCTGGGGCCGGGAATCGAACCGAGGTCCTCCGGCATAGCAGGCAAGCACTTTGCCCGCTGAGCCACCGCGGCCCGCCCTACCTGCTGTTTTTTGACAAATGCTTTATATAATCCCAGTCAACCAAGTCTTCTAATTCCTAATAGTTTAAGTTTTATTTAATTTAGAAGAGACTCAGAGAAGTAAAAGTACTGGTAAAATCTTGCCAAGAAGTCAAGGGTATCCATCTGTTTTTAAAGGTACAACATATTCATTCCCTCTGTAAAGAAATGCCCTTGTCCTAAGAAATACTTTCAATGGCTTTTAAAAAAAGTGTTCAGAAAAGCAAGTACTCTGTAATCCTATTGTAAAATATATCTTCTCTTCATATATATATATATATAGAGAGAGAGAGAGAGAGAGAGACAGACAGACAGACAGACAGAGAGGAAGATATGAAAAGATAGAAAAAAAGGATAGACAAGCTTCCTCTTGGTGGGATTTTTGCTTTCTTGTTTCAATCTTCTGCATTTATAGGTAGATTTAAAAATAATATATAACTCTTTAAATCCCTGTTTGGTTCTATTTCTTTATCTAATATGACATGTCTTAAAAACCATGCAAACCATAAAAGTTTAAGAAATTTTTGCTTGCATAAGTTTTAAAATTAGACATTCATTTCCTTTATTTTTCAGTGCTATTAAATTTCTTGTAATCCCCTCCTTCCTTGACTTTTCTTTTAGTAGTTCTTTCTACTAAAGTATACGTTGTTTTTGTTTTTGTTTTGTGGTGGTGTGGTGGTGGTGGTGGTGGTGGTTTACAATCCATGTTACAGTGCCACTGGAGAAGTTGTATCAGGCGTTGTAAGCAAGGTATTCAACCAGCCTAAGGCCAAAGCCAAGGAGCTCGGCATAGATATCTGTCTCATGTACATAGAGATTGAGAAAGGAGAGGCTGTGCAAGAAGAGCTCCTGAAAGGCCTGGACAGTAAGAACCCCAAGATCATAGTGGCCTGTACAGAGACCCTGAGGAAGGCCTTAAGGTAAGATTTTTACTTTTGCTTTAGTTCTCTTAATAACTAGAACATTGCAATCTGAGTTTGGGTTCCTGGATTAAACAGAAAGGGAAACTGCTGGATTTGACTTGGTATGCCAGACCCTCCAGTAAACTGGCCTGAAAAAACCACTCAGGTGTGGCACATCTTGTGGAACACTTCACATGTGTTACATGGCTCTCTTATCTAAAACCCTTAGTAATGAAGATTAATAGGGAGTATTTTGACCCATTCTCAGATTAAAAATTGACCTTTTCTTGGAAAAGCACTCCTCGTATATTTAAACAGCTTTTTGTCTCTTGCTTCCCACAAGTATAGATTTCTGTATTTTGAAGTGTTGACTAAAGCAAACTTTGTTTAGGTGTCATTTTAATAAAGTAAAAGCAAAGGCTTTATATCTTTAAACAGAAGCAAAGCAGCTGCAAATAGAAAATAATTTACTCTTATGTAATGCCTTTTTTAACTTTTTTTAATTGTATATATAGTATAACATATATACAAAGCAAAGAAAGAAAAAAGCAGTAGTTTTCAAAGCACTCTTCAACAAGTAGTTACGGGACAGATCCCAGAGTTTGTCTTGGGCTACCATGCGATCCTCTCAGATTTTTCCTTCTAACTGCTCCAGAATATAGGAGGCTAGTTGGAATAAATTTTTTTTTCATCACAATCAACATTTTTTTCTTTTTTTATGAAAAATAACATATATATAATAATCAGTTTCAAAGCACAGCACCACAATTAGTTGTAGAATAGGTTTCTGAGTTTTGTATGGTTTACAATTCCACAATTTTAGGTTTTTCTTCTAGCTGCTCTAAGAGATGAGAGACTGAAAGAAATATTAATGATTTAACAATCGTTTGTTAAATCCTACCTTCTCCGTATAACTCCACCATCACCTTTGATCTTTCTATCCCATTCTTTAGAGGTGTTTGGGCTATGCCCATTCTAAATTTTTCATGTTGGGAGCGGCTGTCAATAAAATGGGGTAGGGAGATGAAGAACTAGCTGATATTCTGGAGAGGTTGGGCCCTCCAAGTTTCAGGACTTATGTGGTCTGGGACCCATCTGGAGGTTGTAGGTTTCTGGAAGGCATTGTGTGTTTTTATGAGTAGTGAATGGTATGTTCATTTTGTCATTTTAGAGACCTAGTTAATTGATTTGGTTATTAACACTGTGCTTCTGTCAGTAAATCTGTTCTGTCTTTGATAATAATAGATCTCTTAATAAAATCTATAATGCTATAATCTTCTGCCTTTAAATGTGAAGTTTCTAATCTGGAATGCAGTAAACTCTGGTTATTTCATTTTCGAATTGGGAGAATAAGGGAAGGAAAAGAACAGGTTGGGTATGTCTTACTGTGTTGTCCTTTCAGATACTGTTATTTAGTCCTATTCTTGTGTGTTCCTTTAGCTGTCCTAAAGCATCTCAGGATCTAAAATGGTTCTTTGGTAGCTCCTGGGGCCCTCAAGAACTTTGAGACCAAACTGCTCCTAGGTGCCAGAATCACTGTCTTTGTCAGAGATAGCATCAGGGGACCAGAAACACACTATTGCCCCTAAAACAGACTTCAGTTTTTCCATGGTAATATTTTTTCTTTCAGATTTTTATTAATTAAAAAAATTACAAACAAGAAACACAAACATTCTTGAAAATCATTCAATTCCACATATGTAATAAGTAATTCACAATATCATCACATAGTTGCATATTCATCATCAAGATCCTTTCTTAGAACATATGTATCAAATAATAAAAAAATTAAAAGACAACAGAAAAAAAAGGAAAACAGAAAAATAAAATTATACATACCATGCCCTTACCCTTCCCTTTCATTGATCACTAACATTTCAGACGACATTTATTTTAACATTTTTCCCCCTATTATTTATTTTTATTCCATATGTTCTACTCGTCTGTTGATAAAGTAGATAAAACGAGTGTCAGATACAAGGTTTTCACAATCACAGAGTGACACTGTGAAAGCTATATCATTACACAGTCATCACCAAGAAACATGACTACTGGAACACAGCTCTGCATTTTCAGGCAGTTCCCTCCAGCCTCTCCGTTACATCTTGGATAACAAGGTGACATCTACTTAATGTGTAAGAATAACCTCCAGGATAATCTCTCGACTCTGTTTGAAATCTCTCAGTCATTGACACTTTGTCTCATTTCACTCTTCCCCCTTTTGGTCGAGAAGGCTTCTTAATCCCTTGATGCTGAATCTCGGCTCCTTCTAGGGTTTTTCTCAATCCCTTGATGCCGAGTCTCAGCTCATTCTAGGATTTCTGTCCCATGTTGCCAGGAAGGTCCACACCCCTGGGAGTCATGTCCCACTTAGATGGGGAGGGTGGTGCGTTTGCTTGTTGTGCTGGCTGGATAGAGAGGCCACATCTGAGCAACAAAAGAGGCTCTCTTGGGGATGACTCTTAGGCCTAATTTTAAGGAGGTCTGATATATCCTTTGTGCGGTTAAGTTTCATATGAACAAACCCCAAGACTGGGGGCTCAGCCTATAGCTTTAGTTGTCCACACTGCTTGTGAGAATATCAAGAATTCAACTTGGGGAAGTTGAATTTCTCCCCATTCTCACCATTCCCCAAAGGGTACTTTGCAAATACTTTTCCACTCACTGATCAAATCATTCTGGGATTCATTGGGGCATCACTCTGGACAAAACAACAAAATCTCATGTCCTACCCAAGATTCCAAGTACTTATGGTGTTCAATCAAGCTATCTACATAAGTTATATTAGGAAATGCACTAGTCCAAATATAAATTTTGTGCCAAATAAACACTTTTTGCTTTAGTCTCACACATAAGGTGAAATTTTAAAATATTAATTACCATCTATTGTCAGCACCCTGCAGTAATGACATTCCTTTGTTCTTCCTCATGCAAAAGCATTTTTAAATTTGTACATTTAGTCACTATCGTTATACACTCCAAGGCATTCCTAGATTATACCATCTCAATCTTTATCATCTATCTTTATTTGTGATTTCATTTATGCCCCCAGCCCTCCTCCCTCTGTCAGTCTCATATTCAGCTTCATTCAGTGTTCTAACATAATTATATTACAGTTATGTAATATTGTGCTGTCCATTTCTGTGTTTTTATATTCAGTCCTCTTGCACAATCTGTATCCCTTCAGCTCCAGTTACCCAATATCTTACCCTGTTTCTATCACCTGATGGTCTCTGTTACCAACGAATTATTCCAAGTTTATTCGCTAATGCCAGTTCGTATCAGTGAGACCATACAGTATTTGTCCTTTTGTTTTTGGCCAGTCTCACTCAGCATAATGTCCTTAAGGTCCATCATGTTACATACTTCATAATTTTATTCTGTCTTACAGGTACATAATATTCCATCATATGTATATACCACAGTTTGTTTAGCTATGCGTCTGTTGATGGACATTTTGGCTGTTTCCATCTCTTGGTAATTGTAAATAATGCTGCTATAAACATTGGTGTGCAAGTGTCCGTTTGTGTCCTTGCCCTCATGTCCTTTGAGTATAGAGAGCATATAGATGGGTCCTGTTTTTTAATCCATTCTGCCAGTCTATATCTTTTAATTGGGGAGTTTAATGAATTACCATTTAGTGTTATTACTGTACAGGTAGTACTTTCTTTTACCATTTTACCTTTTGGATTTTGTATGTCATATCTAACTTTCCTTCTTTTTACCTTTACTCATAGTCTTCCTTTCTACTCTCTTCACACCTCTCTCTTCTGTCTTTTCATATCTGTCTCTAGTGCTCCCTTTAGTATTTCTTGCAGAGTTGGTCTCTTGGTCACAAATTCTCTCAGTGATTTTTCGTCTGAAAATGTTTTAATTTCTCCCTCATTTTTGAACAGTTTTGTTGGATATAGAGTTCTTCGTTGGCAGTTCTTCTCTTCTAATAATTTAAATGTATCATCCCACTGTCTTCTCACCTCCATGTTTCCTGCTGTGAAATCTATGCATAGTCTTATTGGGCTTCCCTTGTATGTGATGGATTGCTTGTCTCTTGTTGCTTTCAAGATTCTCTTTCTCTTTGACCTCTGACATCATGATTAGTAAATGTCTTGGAGTACATCTATTTGGATCTATTCTCTTTGGTGTATGCTGCACTTCTTGGATCTGTAATTTTAAGTCTTTCATAAGAGTTGGGAAATTTTCAGTGATGATTTCCTCCATTAGTTTTTCTCCTCCTTTTCCCTTCTCTTCTCCTTCTGGGACACAACACGTATATTCGTGCACTTCAAATTGTCCTTCAATTCCCTGAGTCCCTGCTCATATTTTTCCATTTTTTCCCTGTATTTTCTTTTTCTTGTTGGATTTCAGATGTTCCATCCTCCAGTTCACTAATCCTATGTTCTGCCTCTTGAAATCTGCCATTGTAGGTTTCCATTGTTTTTTCATCTCTTCTACCATGCCTTCATTCCCGTATGTTCTGTGATTTGTTTTTTCAGGCTTTCAATTTCTTCTTTTTGTTCAGTCCTTGCCTTCTTTATATCCTCCCTCAATTCATTGATTTGGTTTTTGATGAGGTTTTCCATGTCTGTTCGTATATTCTGAATTCATTGTTTCAACTCCTGTATCTCATTTGAATTGTTGGTTTGTTCCTTTGACTGGGCCATATCTTCAGTTTTCCTAGTGTGATTTGTTATTTTTTGCTGGTGTCTAGGCATTTAATTCCCTTAATTAGTTAATTCTGGAGATTGCTTTCACTTCTTTTACCTAGAGTTTTCTTACTGGATGAATTTGTTGTCTCTCTGTTCTTTGACATTCAGTTCAGCTTTAGGTTTTGTTTAACAGAGGAGAATTTTTCAGTTCTTTTTTTTCTTGTTTCTTGTCCTGCTTGTATGGTGCCTTTCCCCCCCCACCCTTGGGAGCATCTGTGTAGGTGTTATAGACTCCAGCCAGATTTTCCCAGACCAAACTGGCCTCCTATCAGGTGGAAAGAGTCACCTGCATCAGTTTTCCCTGAGGGTGAGACCCAACAAATTGAAAGGCTTTCCTGTGAAGTCTCTGGGCTCTGTTTTTCTTATCCTGCCCAGTATGAGCCACTTGTTTGCCTGCAGGTCCCACCAGCATAAGGTGATGTGGTACCTTTAACTTTAGAAGACTTTCCCTGCTGGGGGTGGGGTGGAGACGGAGGAGAGGTTGTAGGTTGGTTTTAATGGCTTCAAATTGCCAAGCCCTGGGGTTTGAATTCCTTGAGGGAGGGATTCCACCTGAGTTGGGCTTCACCCCTCCCCTGGGGAAGGCACAGGCAGGAGACAGCCCTGAAAGCAGTCCGTTTCTGCCTTTGCCTGGGGCAGTTGCAGCCTGAAAAGTCCTCCCACGGTATCCACAGGCAGTCAAGCCTGTGTAGAAAAACAGCCACAAAAACCTGTTTCTTTTCCTTTTTTCTTTTTGCATCAGCCCTTCCCCTTTGGTGCCAGGGCAAAAATGAGCAACCTCGCTTTGACCAGGTTCGCCTGAGCTGGGGGCATATTTTTAGTAGTCAGATTTTGTTAATTAATTCCACAATTGGCGTTTGGTTGGGCTCAGTCCCTGCTGCTTTTAAAGTTGCTTTCCTTTCCCCACTGGGAAGCAACATGTGGAGGATGGGCACCAGCCACTGTGGCTTGGGGGACTCACAGTTCTGGGGGGACTCGCAGCCAGTCCAACTGGTCCAGACTTGGGTACACTGTGTGTACAGTCACTGACATGGCCCCAGGAGCTGTTCTGTCTTGTTTCTTGTTATTTAGTAGTTGTTCTGGAGGACGAACTGAAAGGTGCGCATTGCTAAGCCGCCATCTTGATTCTTAGTCCTCTATGGTAATATGTTTAATATCAAAATTAGGTTTTGATTTGTTAAAGTGTATTTTTCATCTGTTTTTCTATCTTTCATAAGCAGTTCAGGAGGGAGAAATGAGGGGGGAAAATCAGATGAGGTAGTAGTTATGAGGTTCCAAATCTTAGGTTCTTAAGATACCATGTTAAGTATTCATAAAGCAAAATGAGTTATCATAATGATGATTTCTTATTTCTTTTCTAGTTTTAGAGGTTAGCTGAGTTGTTAATATGTTCTTTTCTATTAAAATAAAGGTCATTTGAAAGAAAATCTTAGAGATCATATAGTTTGTTTTCATGGTATGGTATCTGTGTGTAAACTATGTCACATCACCAGGTGTCTTGTTAAGAATCACTTTCTGGGGGAAGTATTTTCACAGTAGTTCTCCTTTTACTTGGAGTACATCAACAGCTATTACTAAAAAATTTGTCGCTTGCCTGCTGTGCATATGAAATAAATAATGTATGGGTCCTACTCATACAGATTTTCAGCATTCTTTCATTACTAAATTCCTCCTGCTCCAAATTTAGTTTATTCAAGAATGTTAACAGTGACATCAGAAAGCTAAAATTGACCAGTTGGGAACTTAAAAATATAATACATGGAAGATATGTAACAAACATTAAATGTGCAGTTTTTGTAAAAGAAAACAATACAATTGTTTTCCCCATGGAAAGCTGAAACAGATTTAAGTTGTCCAAGGTTGTATTGTGATAGCTGTGAAGTCAGGAATGAAACACATACTGTCAGAATTCTTGATCTTTCTATGAGTGAATCACTTTAATTTAAAAATTATTAAGGGTCTGTTAAAGGTAGGTTTCACTCATTTGAGTATCTTTATAAAATGATTCACTTAATTTTGTAAGCATATATATAGATATAAATATAGAGAGATATACATTTAAGATAATTCACAATAGTTTGGCCTTTATGGATTTGAGCTTCAGTTATCTAGATTAGTTGCTAAATGGTAATACTATTTTTGGCCTTAGGCTACAATATTTGTGGAAGAATAGAATCTAAATATAGACATAGTATCAGTTCCTTCTTTTTGTTGCCTTAAAGAAACCTCAATCTGTGTAACCCTATTAATGTATATGTATAGATTCAGGACTATGTTTGAATGAATTGTAAAAAGGGATATTATAAAGCTTAACAGTAGCTAATTTTTCCTGCTTAATTTAGCTATTTACATATATTTTAGCTTCTGAATGATAGAAATATCCAGCAAAAGCATTTGTGTCATTCTATATTCACTGCTATGCATTTGGTGTGAGATAAGAATTGTAAAGAAAAGAGTTATGGGCCCCATCAGGCTAAGAAAAACAACCCGGAACTTCCCAGGGGCATTTATCTGCTTCTTGCAACAATGTTTGTTACCTGCTTCTTGCAAAAGTGTTTGTTATCTGCTTCTTGCATGAAGCAGCAGTTGTGACCCATGTTCGACCCTCACCCCTCTCCTCCTACCCTTTACAAGCTTCCCCAAACCCAGGCTCGGGGCTCTCTGTTCCTGCGTGTTCAGTGAGCCCCACGTATGTGTGGTAAATAAACCCCTTGCATGTTGCATGAGAGAATGTCTCTTGGAGTCCTCCTTTGCGTGGCAAAACTCTCGAGTTCTTACATTTGGAGGTCCCACCGAGATCGGCTCTTCATAAGGGGAGAATCCAACAGCTCTTTCTCTCAGGGCAAGTGAGGCCTTTTTGTCTGGGGTGCGATTGCTTAGTCTGTCAGACTGACAGTGACTGTCGGAGAGTTGCATGAGTACTCCCCAACCGCAACCGGCAGACGTGTCCAGAGGTTGCAGGTCACTCTCCCGAGGGACGCCTCAGGATTGGGGGACCTCTGGGGATGCCTGGAGGCTTCCTACAGGGCCGACTCTGATTCTATTTCCCTTCTGACGGGGGGAGACTCGATCACAGTCATCAGGCCAGTCTGAGCTGTGTCTCTGAAACTGTATAAACGTGGTGTGCCGGCTCTGTGTGTATCTGTCTGTATTTGTGTGTTAGGAATTGTTTTTGTTTTACCAGAGATGGGTCAGGGAACATCGACTCCATTTTCTCTGACCTTAAGACACTGGTCTGAGGTCAGGGAAAGAGGTCAGAATCTATCTCTTATTGTAAAAAAGGCAAATGGCAGACCTTTTGCTCGGCCGAGTGGCCCTCTTTAATGTGGAATGGCCTCGTGAAGGAGCTTTTCATCTACCCTTGATTCGGGCTGTCAAGTCAGTCATCTTCCGCCCTGACCCGTATGGCCACCCAGACCAGCAGCCCTACATCATGGTTTCGCAGGACCTGTGTGAAAACCCACCTCCATGGGTAAAGCTGTTTCTTACTCCTCTTGGTCAACATGACTCTCCCTCTGTACTCCCAATCAAGGTGCTGGGTCCTTCTCAAGCTCCGAAACTCTATCCTTCCTTACCTCCTGCAGTCCTACCGGAATCCCAATCGGATTTACTCCTCTTCGACGCAGGTCCTTCTTCCCCTCCTCCTTACCCTTCAGCTCCAGTACAGGACCACCCCCCTTCCCTTAGCTCACTTTCTCCCTCTAGTTCTCTCTCCACCCTCTTCCATTCCCTCTCCGCAGGTTCACCAACAGACAATCCCAGATGAACCAGGACGGGCGCATAGTACATGAAGCAGACGAGCACAAAGCCCATCTGATGTGGCAGTCACTCTCCCCCTCAGACCGTACGAGCCTCCAGTGGATGATGGACACGGGGGAGAAATGCCCGCTCTACAATACTGGCCCTTTTCCTCCTCTGACTTATATAACTGGAAAAATGATAAACCTCCTTTTTTCTGAGGCTCCCACTAGGCTGACTGGATTGGTGGAGTCCCTTATATTCTCTCACCAGCCCACTTGGGATGATTGTCAACAACTCCTGGGGACTCTCCTCACTACGGAGGAGCGAGATCGGATCCTCCTGGAAGTCAGGAAGCAAGTTCCCAGACAAGATGGGAGACCCACCCAATTCCAGCATGTCATCGACGAACGGTTCCCACTGCGCTGCCCTAATTTGGACCCGAATACCTCTAAAGGTAGGGAACATCTGTCCATCTATTGCCAGACTCTAGTAGCGGGTCTCCGAGCAGCCGCACGCCGGCCCACCAATTTGGCCAAGGTAAAAGAAATTATTCAGGGAGTGGAGGAATCGCCCTCAGTCTTTAAAAAAAAAAAAAAACTAATGGAAGCATACCGTAGGTGTGCTCCCTTTGACCCTCAATCAGAGGATCAAAGAGCCTCAGTGGCCATGGCCTTTATCGGCCAATCAGCTCCAGACATTAGATGCAAGCTGCAGCGCTTAGACCTAGCTGCAGCGCTAGGGTTGCAGGACCTAGCCTTGTGAGATTTAGTCAAAGAAGCTAATTAAGGACCAAATTAATTCTGCCCTAAGCAAGCCCATTCAAGTGCATTATCACCAGCTTCATCTCGCTAACCAAGGTATGAAGCCAAAATATCTGACTGCCACCCACCCTCTTGGGTAAGAATCCCCACTCCTACGGGAGCAGCATACAACTTGAAAATATGCTTCTAGCTTATGCTATGATTGGTACCGCTGGACACAAGGCAAAGCACTGCAAAGGAGGGCCAAAACAATTAAAGGCCATTTTCGAGCTCCTTGAGAAGTATGCCTCATCTTGCATAGAGGTTCACTCTGCAAAAATTCCTCTCCCCAGAAAAACAGAGCCACAAACAACCTGGGGGATGAGGCCTCTACTTCCCCCAGCGAAGGTTAATGCCAAAAGAATGCTGGATCAGCATTCTTCCTCCATCCTTTTAAAAAAACAAAGGGAGGAAATGTTGGGGACAATTAAAATAGCATGTATAAAATCCACCCTCAGCGATGCCGGAAACATGCAACATGGCTGCCAGGGCTGAAACAAAGAACTAGCCATTGTCCACTGTGCTAGCCACCAAAGAGGCTCGGACCCAGTAACCATGGGTAATAGGCGAGCAGATAAAGAAGCAAAAGTGGCATCATTAAGGGACCCTATAAACTTGGTCCTAATAACCAAAGAAAACCAGCAACCCCCTGAGACACTATCTGAGGTTACACCCCAAGGAGAGTCAGAAGCCCTAGCTTACATACAGCAGGTCCACCAGCTCACTCACCTGGGGACAGGGAAACTACAGCAGCTCCTTCAAGATCAGAGGGAATTGTACCCTCTGACAGCCTCAAAAAAGAAAGAACTGGCAGATCGCATAGCCAGAGAATGTCAGGCGTGTCAAATTATAAACACCTACCCCACCAAAGCTCCTAATAGAAAAAGACTAAGGGGAACTCGACCTGGGCAGTTCTGGGAAGTCGACTTTACTGAAATCAAACCTGCAAAGTATGGACTTAAATACTTGCTAGTTTTTATAGACACCTTTTCAGGATGGGTTGAAGCCTACCCAACTAAGAGAGAAACAGCCCAGGTCGTAGTCAAGAAGATTATGGAAGAAATTTTTCCCCGGTTCGGTCTACCAAAGGTAATAGCATCAGATAACGGACCCGCATTTGTAGCCCAGGTAAGTCAGGGTGTGGCCAGGATATTGGGGATTGATTGGAAATTGCATTGCGCATACAGACCCCAAAGTTCAGGACAGGTAGAAAGAATGAACAGGACAATTAAAGAGACCCAAACCAAATTAGCTATAGAGACTGGCTTGAAAGATTGGGCCATGCTCCTGCCTTATGCCCTGTTCAGGGCCAGGAATACCCCCTCTGCTCTCATGTGTAATCTAACCCCTTATGAAATCTTGTATGGAGCGCCACCTCCAATCAAGGACATGTCCTCCATTCAAGAAGTTAGTAATTCCCTTCATACCCCCTTGCTTGACAGGCTGCGAGCCTTAGAAAAAGCCCAGCAGTTCCTGTGGTGGCAGCTCTCCACCTCCTACCAGCCAGGGGATGACAGAACTCTGCATCAATATCAGGTGGGAGACTTTGTCTACGTCCGCCACCACCAGGTACAGACTCTTGAACCTCGCTGGAAAGGACCGTATCAGGTACTCTTGACCACCCCCACGGCAGTCAAGGTCGATGGCATCCCATCCTGAATCCATGCATCTCACCTCAAACCTGTGCCTCTGCCCTCTGAGTCCCAATGGAAACTGGAAAAGACTGACAATCCTCTCAAGTTGCGGGTTTGTAGGGCTACTACTCCTTCTCCTTCTACCCCCAGGGGAACCCAATTCCAACCCGCATAAGCCTTGGAAATGGACAAGAACCAGATGGGAAGATGGGAAAACTATAGAAACCTGGGAGGGAGCAGGGGAACCTTCTTTTCTAGTAGCCCCTTGTAGTCTTACCACTCTGGGGGACGAGCCCTGTTGCGACGTGACCCCCATTTACCTATGTCCCACATCCAATCCGGGTAAAAGTTATTGTAACAACCCAGGACATTATTATTGTGCCTACTGGAGCTGTGAAACTTTAGCTTCAAAATGGACAACCTCGGGCGACCCCTTCCTCAAAATAGGATTCCAGAGAACCTGTTCTAATCCTGGAAGCTGTGGGTCTGATGGATGGCCCGGGGCCCACCACGGAGTGCTCCAAACCGGCGGTAGGCCTAGAACGAATTACTCATAAAACCCTTGTGCTAAAATTTGGCTTACTATCACTAACCCCTCAGATGATAGTTGGATAACTGGAAAAACCTGGGGAGCCAGATTATACGAAACCGGCTGAGACAGGGGGCTAATACTAATTAAAAAGGAAGAAATTCCCCAAAAAGCTATCAGGATAGGCCCCAACCCTGTTCTAACTATGAAAAACCTGGGACCTCATACAAAACCTACGCCCTCACAAAGGCCTAGCCATACCCCCCGTAACCCCATTAGTTCCCTAATTCCCACTTCTCCACCCCTTTCGACCCTCCACAATCCAGGAACTCTTGGTGACCGATTATACAACCTAATTCTGGGAGCCTTTTCTGCCCTCCATCACTCCCGAGCTAATCTCACCCAGTCATGCTGGCTCTGCCTGTCGGCCTCGCCGCCCTATTATGAAGGAATAGCTGTAAACAAATCATATACCATCCTCCCTTCTGGCACGTCTTGCGACTGGGACAGCAACCATAAACTCACCTTGTCTGAAGTTACGGGACAAGGAACTTGTATAGGTGACCCTCCTCCCTACATTAAAATCTTATGTGCCACCATTAATCAAACCCAAGATAATGATAAATTCCTTCAACCTCCCCCACGCTTAAAGTGGGCATGTAACACTGGAATTACCCCTTGTGTATCTACAAAGGTTTTTAACAGCTCTGCCAACTATTGTGTGTTAGTTTCTATATACCACCAAATTCTCTATCATTCAGGGACAGACTTAGAAACTACACTATTAAGCCAAACCAGATACAAAAGAGAACCAATCTCAATAACTCTAGCAGTCCTTATGGGGGTAACTGTGGCTGCTGGTATAGGCACAGGGACTGCTGCCATTGTACATAGCAATCAACAAACCAGTCAATTACAGGCCATGATAGATCAAGACTTAAAAGAAATAGAAAGATCTGTCTCAGCCCTTCAGAATTCTCTAACCTCCCTTTCAGAATTAGTTCTGCAGAAGAGGCGGGGACTTGACTTACTTTTCCTTAAAGAGGGGGGACTATGTGCAGCTTTAAAAGAACAGTGCTGTTTCTGTGCGGATCACTCTGGTGTTGTTAAAGAGTCCATGACAAAACTCAGAGAGCACCTTCGTGAAAGACAAAAAGAATGAGAGACGCAACAGGGATGGTTTGAATCTTGGTTTACTAAGTCCCCCTGGATGACGACACTATTATCTGCTCTCGCTGGGCCTTTAATTGTGTTACTTTTAATAATAACTATAGGACCATGTATTCTAAATAGAATTATACAGTTTTTAAAAAGGCAGATTGGAAATGTCAAATTAATGCTCATCAGACAACAGTACTCGGTGTTAAATAACCCAGAAAATCTCTAAGATTAGAGATATATACAAAAAGGAGTGGGGAATGTAAAAAGGGATATTATAAAGCTTAACAGTAGCTAATTTTTCCTGCTTAATTTAGCTATTTACATATATTTTAGCTTCTGAATGATAGAAATATCCAGCAAAAGCATTTGTGTCATTCTATATTCACTGCTATGCATTTGGTGTGAGATAAGAATTGTAAAGAAAAGAGTTATGGGCCCCATCAGGCTAAGAAAAACAACCTGGAACTTCCCAGGGGCGGTTATCTGCTTCTTGCAACAATGTTTGTTATCTGCTTCTTGCATGAAGCAGCACTTGTGACCCATGTTAGACCCTCACCCCCCTCCTCCTACCCTTTGAAAGCTTCCCCAAACCCAGGCTCGGGGCTCTCTGTTCCTGCGTGTTCAGTGAGCCCCACACACGTGTGGTAAATAAACCCCTTGCATGTTGCATGAGAGAACGTCTCTTGGAGTCCTCCTTTGCATGGCAAAACTCTCAAATTCTTACAGAATGAATTCTAACACTTAAGCGTATTGCCTATTGACAAATTTCTAAAATTCTAATTTTTTTCTTCTAGTGAATTTGGTTCAAAAATTATCTTGCTTAATCCAATTATCAAAGTGTTGCCAAAGCTCTTGGCATATCGAGAAAAGGCTGTTCGAGATGAAGCCAAACTAATTGCTGTGGAGATTTACAGATGGATTCGGGATGCTCTGAGACCCCCGTTACAAAATATAAACTCTGTCCAGGTGAGGCATAAAGTTTTCTGTTTGTCTTTTCATAATGTTTACAAAGATATTTCCTTCCTGTGACTAACTGATATTCCTCTTGTACATATAATGATTTTTCATATTTAAATTTGAATTCATCTAGATATTCTCACAAGCAGTGTGGACAACCAAAACTATAGTCTGAGCCCCCAATCTTGGGGTTTGTTCATATGAAACTTAACCCCACAAAGGATATATCAGGCCTCCTTAAAATTAGGCCTAAGAGTCACCCCCCAAGAGAACCTCTTTTGTTGCTCATATGTGGCCTCTCTCTCCAGCCAGCACAAAAAGCAAACTTACCACCCTGCCCCTGTCTATGTGGGACATGACTCCCAGGGGTGTGGACCTTCCTGGCAACATGGGACAGAAATCCTAGAATGAGCTGAGACTCAGCATCAAGGGATTGAGAAAACCTTCTCAACCAAAAGGGGAAAGAGTGAAATGAGACAAAATAAAGTTTCAGTGACTAAGAGATTCCAAACAGAGTCGAGAGGTTATCCTGGAGGTTATTCTTCTGCATTAAGTAGATATCACCTTGTTATCCAAGATGTGATGGAGAGGCTGGAGGGAACTGCCTGAAAATGCAGAGCTGTGTTCCAGTAACCATGTTTCTTGGTGATGACTGTGTAATGATATAGCTTTTGCAATGTGACCGTGTGATTGTGAAAACCTTGGTCTGACCTCGTTTTATCTACTTTATCAACAGACAGGTAGAACATATAGAATAAAAATAAATAATAGGGGGAATGAATGTTAAAATAAATTTAGATTGAAATGCTAGTGATCAATGAAAGGAAGGGGTAAGGGGTATGGTATGCATGGATTTTTTTCTGTTTTCTTTTTATTTTTTTCTGAATAGATGCAAATGTTCAAGAAATGATCATGATGATGAATATGCAACTATGTGATGATGTTGTGAATTACTGATTATATATGTAGAACAGAATAATCAAAAGTTAAGAAAAAATGATATTACTATTATGTATAGTCCATAGTTTGCAGTAGGTGCTTTCCCCTCTTATGCCACTCTTTTACTAACTCTTTGTACAAGAAAACACTACTTTCTAAATAGAAAATTTGTAGGTCAAATGCCTCTTTACAGTTCTTGAAAAATCAAAAAAAAAATTTTAATTCAGTTGATTTTTTTTCTGAGCATGGCTAAGTTTTTCTCCTATTACTTTGTCCTCTCAAGTTAAAAACCATAAATTTAATGATTCCAATGTTAGTGTTGAATCTACATCAGCATAAAAGATTATTTTATAATGCTATTGTATGTCAGGATTTAATATAGATTGGAAAAATACATTCTCTATTGGCTTTTATTGTAATCGGTTTGGGAAATTGGTTTATGATACAGAAATAAACCAATGAACTAATAAAAGTATATTAAAAGTGAACTCATGAACTAATAAAAGTATATTAAAAGTGGATTTTATTCTTCTCTCTCAGCGCCTAGATATACATCCTTTAGTAAATGTTAAGTTGGTTTGACTTGGGATACAAAATATATACAATTTCAATTATGTTAAGTGCCCTCTTAGAGCCAAATAGATAAGAAATTGGGTTCAATTCTTATAGATGGAGATGTGTTTCTAAAATATTTTGTCTGTGTCTCCCCCCACACAGTTGAAAGAACTAGAAGAAGAATGGGTCAAACTGCCAACAGATGCTCCTAAACCAAGCCGATTTCTGCGTTCCCAACAAGAACTAGAAGCTAAATTAGAACAGCAGCAATCTGCTGGTGGAGATGCTGATGGAAGTTAGCCAAGTTTTTATAAAAGCACTGGTTTTTATAGCAATTTGCAGAACTAGCACTTTTACAAGACCCAGTGTTTGCTAAGCAAATTTTGTATGACTGACATTTAATAAAATATAAGATGGATGTAGCGTTTATAACCTTTGCATACCTGATGAAATCTTAGTATGGAAGGGATTGATAACTGTTTGATAAGTAAAACAATAAAGCAATTCCATCTGTTTTAATAGTTTGCCTTATTTTTGTCTTTGAAGGTGGTGACGATGGGGATGAAGTGCCACAAATAGATGCTTATGAGCTTTTGGAAGCGGTAGAAATTCTTTCCAAACTTCCAAAAGACTTTTATGACAAAATTGTAAGTAATGGTTAAACAATTTCTTATTTAGTTTAATTATATTTCTTTAGTTTTACCATACAGTGTGTTGGCTTAACGATGGGAATCTATTGGTCAGTTTCAGAGTTTAAGAGGCCTTCTTCCTCCCAGGTTATCTTCACTGGCCAGCAGTCTCTAGGCTTCCTTGCCTTTTCTTTCACATGACAGTGCACATGGCAGAAGCCTTTATATTCTGCGTTTTGTTGCCTTCTAGCTTCTTACTTTTCTTGCTGTTTTTCTTCTCTATATGACCTCCAGGAATAGGATTCTGACCCATCCTGATTCAGTTGGTCCATGCCTTAGCTGAAGTAACCTCATCAAAAAGTCCTATTTATAATGGGTTCACACTCACAAAAATGGACTAAGATTGATAGCAAGTTTTTCTGGGATATATAACTCAAGCCCCAACAACGTATTTTATTTTAAAAATTACTTGAATAGAATTAAGAATACTCTGCTTAGCCCTTGTCTGATGCACTCCCTTCCACCCTATATCTTCCCTGGTAGAGTGAGTTAGTGGTGTCATTCTTCTTTGCTCCCGTAATACTTTGGTGTCTGCCCCTCTACATCATGTTTTATAAATGTCTTGCCAAAAACCAGAGCATTATTCTTTTGTAAAAGAGGCCTTATTGAGATATATCTACATACAATACAATCCAACCAAAGTGTACAATCAGTAGCTCACAGTATAAAATCAGAGCTGTTTATTCATCACTACAGTCAATTTTAGAAGATTTTCATTACTCCAAAAATAAGATCCATACCCCTTGTCTGCCCCTATTATTGACCCTTAGCATTGATGTTCTTTCTGCACATGTAGCAAATGTACCACATTAAAATAATATTGGTAACTATAGTCCATAATTCGCATTAAGTGCATTTTTCCATATGCCACTCAATTATTAACTCCTTGTAATAGTGACATACATTTGTTCTAGTTCATTAAAGAGCATTCTTTTATCTGTACTGCTGATTACAATCATCATCCATAATAGGGTTCATTATGTGTACAGTACCATGTTTTATCCTTGAACTTTCCTTCTGTTGACATACACAAACCTAAGCTTCCCCTTTCAACCAGTCTTATGCATGATTCTTTGCTGTTAATTAGACCCACCACCTCTATTCATTTCCTAACATTTAAATTTGACCTAATTAAAAATACTGTACAAATTAAGCATCCACTCCCTGTTCTCTACCCTTATTCTGTCTCCAGGTAACCTACATTCTAGATTTTAACTGAGTTTGCTTATATGATTAGTTCATATTAATGAGTTCGTACAACATTTGTTCTCTTGTGTTTGACTTACTTCACTTGGTGTCCTCAAGGTCCATCTATGTTGTCACCTACCTCATTCCTTCTTATTTCTGAATAATATTCCATTGTGTATGTGTGTATACACACACACACAAACACACACACTACATTTTGTTTATCCTTTCATCAGTTGATGGACATGGGTTATTTCCATCTTTTGGCAATCATGAATAACATTGCTGTGTGTATTGGTGTGCAAATGTCTTTCAACAACCCTGCTTTCAGTTTTGAGTATATATATACATACCTAGTAAGAGGATTGCCAGATTATATAACATTTCTATACAAAGCTTTCTGAGAAACTGCCACTGTCCTCCACCGTGGCTATACCATTCTTCATTCCTACCAGCAGTGAATAAGTGTTCCTATTTCTCTACATCCTCTCCAGCATGCGTAGCTTTCTGTTGTTTTGATGATGGTCATTCTAGTGGGTGTGAAATTGATTCCTCATTGTGGTTTTGATTTGCATTTCCCTAATAGCTAGTGATATGAAACATCTTTTCATGTGCTTTTTAGTCATTTGTATTTTCTCTTTGGAAAAGTATCTACTCAAGTCTTTGGCCCATTTTTAAATTGGGTTGTTTGTCTTTTTGTTGAGTTGTAGGATTTCTTTATATATTCTGGATTTTAAACCCTTAATCAGATATCTGGTTTCCAAACATTTTCTCCATTGAGTATGCTCCCTTTTCACTTCCTTGACAAGGTCCTTTGAGGCATAAATGTATTAATTCATCTCTTTATCTATTTCTTCTTTCGTTGTTTATGCTTTGGGAATAAAGGTCTAAGAAACCACTGCCTGCCACAAGATCTTGAAGATATTTCCCTACTTCTATGAGTTTTATTCTCCTAGCTCTTATGTTTAGGTCTTTAATCCATTTTGAATTAATTTTTATATAAGATGTGAGGTATGAATCTTCTTTCACTACTTTGGATATGGATATCCAGTTTTTCCAGCTCCATTTTTTTTGAAACTGTTCTATCCCGATTGAGTGGTCTTGACAGCCTTGTCAAAATTGAGTTGACCATATATGTGAAGGTCTGTTTCTGAACTCTCAATTCAATTCCATTGGTCAAGGTGTATCATTAGGGCAGTACCATGCTGTTTTGACCACATATGCCTGCAATAGTGTTCTAGTTTGCTAGCTGCCAGAATGCAATGTACCAGAAACAGAATGGCTTTTAAAAAGGGAAATTTAATAAGTTGCTAGTTTACAGTTCTAAGGCCATAAAAATGTTCAAACTAAAGCATCCAGGAAAGATACATTGGTTCAAGAAGGCCAATGAAGTTCAAGGTTTCTCTCTCAAGTGAGAAGGCACATGGTGAACACAGACACAGTTTCTCTCTCAGCTGGAAGGGCACATGGCGAACACAGTGTCATCTGCTAGCTCTCTCTCATGGCTTCCTGTTTCATGAAGCTCCCCAGAAGGCATCTTCCTTCTTCATCTCCAAAGATCACTGGCTCAAGGACTCTCAGCTTCATGGTGCTGCAGCATTCTCTGCTCTCTCCAAATCTTCTTCATTTTCCAAAATGTTTCCTCTTTTATAGGACTCCAGAAACTTCTCAAGACTGACCCACATGATTGGAGACATGTCACCTAATCCAATTTAACAACCACTCTTGATTAAATCACATCTCCAGGGAGATGCTCTGATTACAGTTTCAAACATACAGTATTGAATAGGGATTATTCTGCCTTTAAAAAATGGGATTTAGATTAAAACATGGCTTTTCTACAGGACATACATCCTTTCAAACCAGCAGAGGTAGCTTTGTAATATGCTTTAAAGCTAGGAAGTGTGAGTCCTTCAACTTCGTTTTTCTTTCTCAAGATGTTTTTGGTTGTTTGGGCCCTTAATCCTTCCAAACAAATTTGATGGCTAATTTTTCCATTTTTGTGAAGTAGGCTTTTGGAATTTTGATTGGGGTTACATTGAATCTGCAAATAAATTTGGGTAGAACTGAGATTTTAACAATATTTAATTTTCTAATCCATGAACACAGAATGTTCTTCCATTTATTTAGGTCTCCCTTGATTTATTTTAACAATGGTTGTACTCTTCTCTGTATACATCCTTGGTAAAATATATTCCTAGACATTTGGTTCTTTCAATTAGTATTTTAAATGGAATGTTTTTTTTCTTGATTTTTTTTCTCCTCAAATTGCTCCTTACTAGTATATAGAAAATTATTTGGTTTTCTTAAGTTCCTTTGCATATCTGGAATAATGCCCACTTAATCATGGTGTATCCTACTTTTAAATATTTTATTTTTATTTTTATTTTTTATTTTTTACATGGGCAATCACCAGGAATCAAACCCGGGTCCTTGGGCATAGCAGGCAAGCGTTCTTACCTGCTGAGCCACCATGGCCCCTATCCTACTTTTAATTTGCTGATGGATTCATTTTGTTGAGGATTTTTGCATCTATGTTTATAAGAGGCATTGGTCGGTAATTTTTTTTCTTGCGGTATCTTTATCTGGCTTTGGTATTAAGGTGATGATGGCCTCTTAGAATGAGTTAGGGAGTATTCGTCCTGTTCACATTTTTGGAAGAGTTTGAACAGGATTGGCATTCATTCTTCTTGGAATGTTTGGTAAAATTCGCCTATGAAACCATCTAGTCCTGGACTTTTCTTTGTAGGGGGTTTTTGATTACTGATTCAATCTCTTTACTAGTTCCTGGTGTGTTGAGATCTTCTATTTCTTCTTTAGTCAGTGTTGGTAGTTTGTGTGTTTATAAGAATTTGCTCATTCCATCCAAGTTATCTAATTTTTTGGAATACAGTTGTTCATAGCATCCTTTTATCCATTTTATTTCAGTGGAGTCAATAGTAATGTCCACCTGTTTGCCTCTGATTTGAATTATTTGTGTCCTCCTCTCTTTCTCTCTCTCTCTCTCTCTCTCTCTCTCACTCTCACTCTGTCAGTCTAGCTAAAGTTTTGTTGATTTTATTGATCTTCTCAAAAAATGAAGTTTGGGTTTGTTGGGGGTTTTTTTCCCCAGAGAAGTTATGGGTTTTCAGAACAATCATGCATAAAATATAAGATTCCCACACACCACCCCACCATGACCTTGCATTGGTATAGAACATTTGTTACAGTTGATGGCAGCACTATTTTATAATTTTACTACTATAAATAGGCCAGCATTTATTGAGAGATTCTATGTTCTAGGCACTATGTGAAGCAATTTACATAGATTAGAATACCTAATATACAGGCCTTTAGAATGTATTATTATTGTTATTATTATTATTTTGAATTATTTTAACTAAAGAAGTGATAAGTTTACAGAAACATCATGAAAAAAATACAACATTCTCACATACCCCCCTATTGTTGACACTTTACGTGAGTGTGGTACCTTTGCCACAGTTGATGACAGAATATTAAAATGGTACTATTAACTATAGCCCATAGTTTATTACATTAGGTATATTTTTTCCCCATATACCACCCTCTTAACACTCTATATTAATGTCATATGTTTGTTATAATTTTGAAAGATCCTTCTGTTTGTATTAATCCCAGTCCATCATCCTGGCTTCATTGTATATGTTTTATCTTCGAACTTTCATTCAAGTAACATACATGACCCAAAACTTCCCCTTTCAAGCACATTCAGATACATACTTTAACTCTGTTAATTATGATGTGGTATTGTTACCACCATCCATTTCCAAACCTCTACAGTCAACCCAAAGAGATATTCTGTATAAATTAATTCTCTTATTTCCACTCTAGTCTTTGTTATTTCCTTCTTTCGGCTGGATTTGAGTTCAGTTTGGTCTTATTTTTGTAGATCTTCCAGATTACAGATCTTTTGTCAGATTAGCCTCTGATTTATAAAACTCTTTTTTTTAATGTAAGCATTTGGAGTTTTAAAGTTCTGTTGCTACACCTCATAGGTTTTGGTATATTGTGTTTTCATTTTCATTTCCTGATATTATTTCCCAATTTCCCTGTGATTTCTTCTTTGACCCATTGGTTGGTTGAGAATGTGTTAATTTCCACATATTTGTAAATTTTACATTTTTCCCTGTTATGGATTTCTAGCTTCATTCCATTGTGGTTGGACAAGATATACTGTATTATTTCAATGTTTTTTTAATTTATTGAAACTTGTTTTGTGACAACACATATCTCTCCTGGAGAATGACCCGTATGTACTAGAGAAGTATGTATAGTCTCCTGTTGTTGGGTGAAGTATTCTGTGTATTTCTGTAAGATCTAGTTGGTTTATATTATCATTGAAGTCTTCTCTGTCCTTCCTGATCTGTCTAGATGTTCTATTCATTATTGAAAGTGGTATATTAAAGTTTTCAATTAATATAGAATTGTCTGTTTCTCCCTTCAAATCTATGTGTTGGAGCTCTGCCATTAGATTTATATATATTTGTAACTGTTGTGTCTTCTTGTTGAATTGACTCCTGTTAGTGTACACTGTCCTTCTTTGTCCTTTGTAGCAGTTTTTGACCTAAAATCTATTTTCTCTGATATTAGTTTAGCTACCCCAGCTCTCTTTTGGTTATTATTTGCATGATATATATTTTTTTATCCTTTTACTTTCAACCTACTTGTATATTTAAATTTAACATGTGTCTCTTGTAATTGTTAGTTGGCTTTAGGAATTTCCCTGTTTAAGGCTTCCAGTGCCCCCTCTACTCCATATGAGTTTCTCTCCTTCTAGGTACTCTATTGAATTATTTAAAGCAGGTAATACTTTGTCCCACGCTGCTTTGACTTAATTGTGTATTCCCTTGTGCATAAGTGGTTTGTAAGTTGCTATTGCCTTCAGGGCAAATTCTGAGAGGATGAACCACAGATAAGTGTCCTGAATTAGTAGTTCAAGCAGCCAGGCTATATATTGGCTTCCACATACAAGCACCTCAGTGTGTGCATAGGGTTACTCTGCTCCTTCTGGAACAGGGCCCGGGACCTGCAATGGGAGCTTAGGCCAGTTCATGCTGGGGAGGGATGGAGGGGAAGAACCAGCAAGGGCAGCACTAGTTTATCATACTGTTTTTATTTTTTTTCTTTAAAAATGTTTTTTATGTTGAAATATAACATGTATACAAAGAAAAGGAAGAAAAAGCAATAATTTTCAAAGTGTACTTCAACAAGTAGTTACAGAACAGATCTCAGAGTGTGTTATGGTTTACCATTCCAGTATTTCCGATTTTCCTTCTACCTGCTCCAAAACACTGGAGGCTAGAAGAAATATCAGTATAGTGATTCAGCAGCCACACTTGTTTGTTAAATCTGTTCTCTGTTATACGTACTGGGTGGGGGTCATGACCCACCAGACCCACCCTGCTGTCCCAGTCGTAATCTCCCCACCTCCCCCCTCCCTGTAAAATACTAGAGGCCCACTTCCATCACTCACTCCCCAGGACCAAAGTCCTGGTCACTTTTTCCCCATCTTCTACCATGTCCTGTGGAGCAGGGGTGAATTTTGTCTACCTTACTGCTCCATCTTCCCAAATACCTCTCATACTGTTTGTGAGTTGCTTCTTTCTTGATTTGGCACTTAACCCAGTTACTGCACCCTTTATCCTTTAAATTATTTTCCAGGGTTTTGAGAAAAATTGTTCTGCCAGTGTTTGCTTGTTGTTCAAAGATTCTGTTGGTGACCAGAACACTGAAGCTGCCATCTTGGTACCAAAAGTCCCTTTCTATTAGTGTTTTTTTTATCAACACCTGCTTACTTAAATCTGCTTACTAATTAAGAAGGAATAAGTTAATGGCACCTCATTTGGCTTACTTATAAAATTTTTGGGTTATGACGTTTTATAAAAATAGTTTTTATATATAAACAAAAATTTATGTATATGAAAAAAACATTCTAAATGCCTGAAGACATTTGCAATTTTGTTTTTCAACTAATTTTAGAAAAAATTTCTTGAAATAAAACCATTATATCTTTTAATTAGTAGAGTAGAAGAAACAGGCTTGTATTCTGCTCTCATGTTTTATTCTACAAGTGACTTATATTGTGTCTTGCAGGAGGCAAAAAACTGGCAAGAGAGAAAAGAAGCTCTGGAGGCTGTAGAAGTACTAGTGAAAAACCCCAAACTGGAAGCAGGTGATTATGCGGATTTAGTAAAAGCATTAAAGAAGGTGACTGTGATGAGTTAAAGCATTGGTATCCTAATAATAGAATTTTTATTCATTAGTCATGTTTATCACAAATGTACATTACTATTTAAAGAACATTGCCTTTTATATTTCAGGCATAAGTTGAAGATCTTTCAGAATTATCCTAAAGTAGCGTGAAGGAAATGTTTTTCAATTTCTGTGTATTATCACTTTGACTTTTAAGTATGTTGTTTGATAGCTTCTCTCAGTCTCAAGAAAAAGAGGTTTTGCTGATCTAGAACAAAATATTCAAGTTTTATAGTTCTGTGGGATAAGCAATTTAAATTGGCTTCGTTTAATGGGGCAAATATTAAATGAGTGTTTTTTCACTGGATAGCAGATAATAATAGACTAACATTATACCAGCATATAAAGCAAAGGACATGGGGATATGTGGTAATTAAGCAAACAAGTACTGAATAATAAATAAACATTTTTAGAAAATATACTCCTTCAGTATTGCTTAGGTTCAACTGAGTTGAATGCTGCTGGTGGTGGTTTTTTTTACTTAATGGCTTTTTATAAAATCTGAAAGTATAGACCAAATATTGTGGATGTAACTTGAAAGCTTGAAAACAATCTCTAAAGACATCCTTTTGAAAGGAGCAAATTTTGATTACTCCCTGAGCCAGAAATTACAGAGAATTCGAATAGTAGTAGGAGGAGGTTAATCTTTAACTGTATGCATATGTAAGTATTTCTCATAATTGGCCTTCCTTTGCACCTTTTTCCACATAAGACTTGGAGGCAGGGATATGATTTGTTAGAATCTTTGTTCAGTCATCAGTCTTGTATCTTGAAGAGACACAGACCTAAGCAAAATTAATTAAAAGAAAATTTCCCTAAAGAGGAAAAGGGCTTTTAACAGCCCATGAAGTGAGCATCTGATTCTCTTAAGTTCTTCCAACTTATTGTTTTTGCCAGGAATGTTATTGTTGTTACTGAATTTTCAGTGTGTCCGTATGTTTGAGGCTCTACTTGAGGCGAGGAAGTTCTCAAACTTGTTATTATCAAAAAGAATGTTTCATCTTTGTAGGAAAAAAATTGGTAGCCATGAGCATACTAGCTTTCAGAGTTCTGAGAATAAACTTTCAGTTCCCCCTCTACAGAGCCACAGCTATTTTATTTTTCCTTTTTCTCCCCTTTTGTAGGTTGTTGGAAAAGACACCAATGTCATGTTGGTGGCTTTGGCAGCAAAGTGTCTTACTGGCCTGGCTGTTGGGCTAAGGAAGAAATTTGGACAATATGCAGGACAGGTAAGTAACATTCCTTTTTATATACAGATCAATAGAATGATGAAGAATGACAGACTAGTCTGCTTTATGCTTTATAAAAACTCTTTGGAATAGATGTTGCTATATTGGGCAAAGTAAGTCTCTCACTAAGTTTATTAATATTCAGCAAAGCTCTTCACAACACTTCAATAAAGATGTCATTTGTAACTTAATTCATTAGCTTCATGTTTTAGAAAATCAAGCCCTTGGCCTAGAGTACTTAGTTGGATTGATCTGTTTATTTATTTATTCATATCCTGTTTTGTTCTTAAAATGGGATGAAATAAAACATGAAATAACTAGGACAGAGTGAAAATGAGAATAGGAAAGGCAATATAAAACCAGAAGTGAAGCCAGTATGTAAAATGTATTCTATAGTGTTTTCCTGTTTTTACAAAAGAATTTACTTATATGCATGGGATGTTTTATATATGTATGCTGTTATTGATATACAATTTAATTGATCTGAAAAAAAGTTGATGGGAGATGTTTGTTAAATATACAGTTTTTATTGTATAAGTTTGGTAGCAGTTTTAATGAGATGTTTTCTTTAACTGTGGCATCTGTCGATTGACCTCAAAGTCTGGTCTGAATTACTTACTTTTCAGCATCTTAAAAAGTGACCTTACTGAATTTTAGGGTTCAAATTCCTAACCATTTGACCATTTGATTCCTTAGATTGCCTTATGAGTCTCTTCATAGTCCCAAGTCATATCTCAGTTTTACATTGTGAGGCTCATATCTAGTATCACTATGGAGCTTGCTTACTCATAGCCTTAAAAATAATTTCAGACAACTAAAAAAAAATCCACACATGTACTATCAAATAACTAATGACTGGCTTAACGGGAAAATTTTCAAGATCTTTAAAAACCTTAGACATATGAACTGTAAAATGGAGGATGTGTGTGTGTGTTATCAATGTAATAACTACTTTTTGGTCAATTTTGTGTTATTTTTTAGAATATTTATACTTTTTTATTAGGAATAACTTTTCAAGCTGGAAAATAATTTTTCAGATACTTTTTATTTACCAAGTCTTGGTTGGATGATTATGTACCATTTGGTATCTTTCATGTTAATGATTGTTTTATTTTTTTTTGCCTTTTTATGAGCTGTCTTCTTGGCATTATTTATAAAAGTGAACTTAAGCTTTATAGACGTTAGAATATTTTGATTTTTCAAGGTCATAAATAACTGTTGTATTGAAAAGACTTCTACTTCTTCATGGAAACTATTTCCTCTGATCTGTACCATTTCTGTGAAATCTTGGGAAAAATTTTTTTAATGCTATAGAGCTTCACTGTCTCTTTTGGATCTAAAAAAAATCTTTAATTTGCCTGCTAACACAGTTGCAGACCTTCAATAAACATTTGAATGAGTGACAATTTGTAAAAAAAAAATTAGAATTCCAATATTACTGATCTTAACTTAGATCTTGAATAAAAAGATAATGTTCAGCTTACAAATTGCTGTAATTTTTGGTACTATTTCTGTGTACCTTTAGTGTAGTGAAGATGCAGGAGGCATCCCAGAAGGTATTTCAGAATCTTGGATGAAGACAGAGAATTTGTCCTCTTACCTGTTATCCTGCCTAAGTCCACCTACTCAAGAATCATTCTGCCTAATAAGAGATGCTACTGGTGGAAATGGGATTTTGCATATAAGGTGTACAGGCAGAAAAAAAGTTTGAGAAACACTGTGACAATGGGATGGAATGGGAATCCTTAATTGTTCCAACATAAGATTCTTCTCCACCTCAAGAAAATGACTTCTTTCTTTTTACGTTTTTTAATTGTGAAATATAACATATAGAGAAAGAAAAAGCAATAATTTTCAAAGTACATTTCAACAAGTAGTTGCTGAACAGATTTCAGAGTTTATGGGTTACCACTCCATGAGAAATGACTTTTTATTCTACTTATTTAGTTGATAGAAGCAAGGTCATTTTTTTAATAGCAACTTTATTAAGATATAATTTTCATACTATAAAATTCACCCTTTTAAAGTGTATAATTTATTGGTTTTTAGTACATTCTGAATTGTGCAGCCATCACCACTATTAAGTGTAAAACATTTTTGTCACCCTAAAAAGGAACCCCAAACCCATTAGAAGTCATTCCCCATTCTCCCTTCTTCCTAGACCTTGACATCCACTAATCTAATTTCTGTCTCTTAGGATTTCACATTCTAATAAATGGAATCATACACTATGTAATCGTTTGTGATTCACTTCTTTAACTCAGCATGATTTCAAGCTTTATCCATGTTGTTGCATGTACTAATATTTATTCCTTTTTATTGTGAAAAACATTCTAGCTGTTCACTTTTGTAGGTTGTGCCAACTATTTTGGAGAAATTCAAAGAGAAAAAGCCTCAAGTGGTACAAGCCTTGCAGGAGGCAATTGATGCAATCTTCCTTACTGTAAGTTGGTAGCATGTGTTTTGTGGGTTTTCTCTAAAGTGAAATTTTATCAGTGTAATATTTTGGTTGTTCTGTTATAATTAAAGAAATCTCATTGACCACATTTTTTTCTAAAGACCACACTACAAAACATCAGTAAGGATGTTTTAGCAGTAATGGATAATAAAAACTCAACCATTAAGCAGCAGACATCTCTTTTTATTGCAAGAAGTTTCCACCACTGCACTGCCTCTACGCTGCCAAAGAGATTACTGAAGCCCTTTAGTGCTGCTTTACTTAAGGTATTGACTCTAATCAAAATGGGGGGCTTTTTTTTTTTACATGTTATCGAGGTTTTTCTTTTCCTGGTGAAAATGTATAGTGACTCATTGACTTTGTGATTATAGATTGGGGTCTTTCCAGGTACAAGTTCTCTTTAGCTTTGGAAACTGAAACCAAATTCTGTTTGGTTTCCTTTTCTTAAAGAAAAGCCCAAGTTAACTTTGTGATTTAACTAATTGCTAAACATTTTGTTTCTTACTGGTCCATATACTAGTGTTCAGCTCAATCTAGTCAAACACAGGCATCAAATTTGGGGGATTTGAAGTTCATTTGGGAGTGAGGCATTATAGACAGAGGGTAGAGGGAAAGGAAGCACTTTCTTGCTGAATGGATTACCAGAGCTTTCCTTAACCAAAAGCGTTTGGGAAAGAATAACTGTTAACTGCCAGAAGGAAAGCTGTACTTAATTTCAGTGAACTGTAAAAGAAAAATTATTTAACCAACTTCTGTCAGTCTGAATTATAATTTCAAATACCTTGCATTAAGATCATTTTGCTTACTTCTGAACTATAGCACATCACAGATTCAGCTCCTGAGGTCAGAGATGCTGCATTTGAGGCATTGGGTACGGCTTTGAAGGTGGTTGGTGAGAAAGCAATCAACCCATTCTTAGCGGATGTGGATAAACTGAAGCTTGACAAGGTAGGTTAGTAATAGATTGTATTGAAATTGATGGCAGTATTGTCTCAATGCATCTGGTGTTGTCTCTTTCCAATTTAAGAGGAACGATGTTCTTATCAGAATTTCTCAATTTCTTGTTACAGTCCACAATAGGAATAAATTTTAAGTCATATCATACATTCACACATGTACACACACACTTTAAACAAGTCTTGGAGTATGCACTCTGGTATTTTTTGTTTTGGCTGTTCTGTTTCATTAAGAAAACATGCTGATGTCAACTTATAAATCCATTTATGGTTCAGTCCTGGAGTTTGAAGCATACCTATTGAGGATTTAAATTTCACTCCAAGCTACAATATTGATATTCGTAGAAATATCTTTTCAGTTGATACAAAGAAAGTCAAGTGACCAATCTGTGGAAGGTGTGAAAATATTTTCAGATACATTTGTTTCTAAATCTGGAAAACTACCTTTCCAAATATGCCTTCCAACATAAATGCAATCACTGTGCATTTATTGTCATTCTGTTTGTCTAGAAATAAAATGTAACTAATATAATGTATAGGTACTGCCAAGAAACTGAATAACTATAGCATGTTTTTGTTGAAAAGGAAACTCTTTTCTCTCTGAATTCTCATGCAATTGTGGTTTAGAAATGGTGTATTAAATAATAACAGAATGGTTGTATTTCAAGTTTGGGATTTTGATTATGTTCATCTCTATTTCATTCTCCAGATCAAAGAATGTTCAGAAAAAGTAGAACTCATGCATGGTAAGAAAGCTGGACTAGCATCTGATAAAAAGGAATTTAAATCAGCCCCTGGAAGGACTGCTGCTTCAGGAGCTCCAGGAGATAAGGAAACAAAGGACAGTTCAGCACACAAACCAGGACCCTTAAAAAAGGTACCTGCTACAAAGGTTAATAGATGACTTGGAAGATATGGTTTAAAAATTAAAATTTAGTAAGGTAGGGTCTGAGCCTTAGATTCATGGTAGTCCTTTACACATGCCTCATTTGAGATTTGAATTCATTGTCCACATTCAAAATACAGTAGATCATCGTTAATGCAAACAAAATATTTCAATAATACATTTGGCTATTTGAAACTTTAATAGAGATTAAAAAAGTAGTAGTGGCATTATAGGAATTCATTTTAAGGGATCAGAAAATATCATTAAATAGTGAACTATAGCCATATCAAAACATTAATAATATCATATTGGTTACTGTTATAAGGCTGCTGAGTCACAGCACTGATTCTCCTGACCAGTCCAAGTATTGTCACTTTTATACATGACAGATATGTCATATTTTCATGACATGTGTCCAGTGGACTCTCTAAGGATAAAAGTTATCTACTGTCTACACAAAAAGTGATTATTTTCTCTCACCCCTGCCCCCTACCCAAACCCTGGCATGGAGTTGGGGAAGGGAACAAATATTTAGTGATACTTACTTTGTGATGTACTTCACTTGCATGATATCATTTAATCCTCATAGTAACCCTTGAGATAGGTGTGTTTTGATCCTTGTTTTCAAAAGAAAATTAAGGCTAAGTGAGTTTAAGTTTCCTACACATTCTCTTACAATTTATTTTTATTGTGCATTTGTTTACTTTGTCTTCCCCCGATATTGTAAACTTATAAGGAGAGAGATCATGTAACTACTTGATCTCCCATGTATGTAACAGTTTAGGGCATCTCGTAAGGTTGACCATCTATTTATAGAATGAATGGGTGGCAGAACTGGAGTTTGAATTCAGGTATCTTTAGTACCAGAGTATGTATTTTCTATTGTATTAAGCTATCTCCACAACACTTCTAATACAGCAAGTCAGCAGCTGTTTTCTACTTGGTCAATCACCTGGACCCAACATCTTCAGGCCAGGTTTCTTCCTGCAGCCACCTCTTCACTTCCTCTTACCTTTCTGAACCCATCCATGGCCAAACTTAGCTGGCCTTCTCATAGGTTGAGGATTTTTTTTAGGGCAACTTCCTTCTTTTCCCACTTTTAAAACATATATAGGAGATTTTTAATTTGAGGTACCCCTCCATACAGAGAATGCTATTACAGTGAAAGATTCAGAAGATACAATCTAGATAATAAGAAAGTATAGAATTTTATACTTTTACTGTTTGAAAACAATAAAATCTCTTTATGTATTTATCCTGAACCAACAAAATCATTCCACTTATATGAAGTGGCAAGTGTTAGAGGTTGCCATTTGTTTAGAATACTGGCTATACCAGCATTTATTTGGCAATTAAAACCTTGGAATATGTTCTAGATAATGTTGGTTTCAGAACTGATCTGGTTGTTGAAGGCTAATTTAGTCCTCTATCTTTCTATCTCTTCTTTAGTGGTTTGGACAAGTTTTTAAATATCCAAATAAGAAGAAGGAATGATATGAACAGTGATGTGTGTTGCCTTACTACCATTATTGCTATGGGTTATCTGCCTTGTGATATATTGCTGTTTACTAGCATCTTTTCAAATCTAAGTGAAATTAACTTAGATCAAGATATTTAATAGGATATTAACAAATATAATCCAAGAGTAAATATATGGCCAATTGAAATTTTATTCCAAGTGGTTCAATATTAATATAAAATTTACTAAATTAATAGATCAAATCTGTCATTTCAGATATCTTTAACAGATTATGATAAATTATAACACACTTTGATAAAAATTTATAACCACATAGAAATGGACAGATACTTTGACATGATTACATAGCTAGATCTACATACAGTAATAGATATGGCAAACCAAAACCTGCATTATGTCTAATGGTGAAACACTGGAAGCATTCTCATTAAAATGAGAAATGTGAAAAACTAAGTTTGCTCTTATTATTGCTTAATTTTCTATAAATAGACAAAAAATATAAAAAGTATTACTACTAGGAAGGAAATGTGGTCAATAACTTATTGTTACTGTTATCAATAAAAATAATGATAACTTGTAGATGATCTGTTGATACATATTTATAAAAATCCAAGCAAGTCATCTGAGAAACTATTAAAACAGTAAAAAGATTGGGTGAAGTAACCATCTCAACATATCCAGAATGCTTACTAAGATTTCTATTTTAATCTTTTTTTTCTTTGTAAGCTATATAGTTTTACAGTGACTAATGATATATTCCTATTTATTTGGAACCCCTGTGGTTAAGTATTGAGTAAATGTCATAAATTAGCAACTGTCTGGTAAAATAGGAAAAATTTAATGACATTTAAAGTTTCAATTAAATGATTCTCAAATGAATCTGTAATGTAGTACAACTCTAGTCAATAATTATTTCATTTATCTCATTAGTTCATTCTGAATCAATTTCTTTTTTTTAGCTATCATGTATACAACTTAACATTTAACATATATAAAACCTCAGCGTTTTCCCATCTCAGTCACTCCTAAGCATGTAATTTAGTTGGATTAATCACATTTACAGTGTTGTGCTTCCCTCATCACAATCCATTACCAGAACTTTTCCACCACCCCAAACAGAAACCATATGGATTGGCTCCCTATTCCTCATTCCCTCTCCCCCACCTCTGGTAACCTGTACTCTACTTTCTGTCTCTATGTGCTTGCATATTCCAGCTATTTAATATGAATGGAACCATGTAATATCTGTCCCTTTATGATTCAGAGGTTCTTAATGTGAGGTCTTCAGATTCTACCATTGATGCTCTTGAAGGACTTCATCTTTCTGCCCTTGAAACTGCTAAATTCAGTGAACATGAAAAAATATGCATTTTGTGTGAGATCAATTCCTCATTTTAATCAGATTTTCAAGGGGTCTGTGACCCTCCCCCCAAAAAATTTTTAACAACCACTATTCTAAATCCTTTAACTGACATTTTTTAATTTTATTTTTAGGCTGATGGACCACCTAAGAAGGGGAAGCCAGCTGTACCAGGAGGCACAGGAAGCACTGGAACCAAGAATAAGAAAGGATTAGATACCAAAGAAATCATGGAGCCTGTGCTCTTGGTCAGTTTTTTGTGAGTCCTGAAACCCATAAAACTGGAAGTTGCGACCTGTGAGAAAATTTGAGTTCTTTCTTTGCTGGCTTCTACAGCTTATAGTAAATCAGTGTCTTTAAGCATATTGAAACTGTGTCTCGGGCATACCAGACCTCCCCTTTATGGCATTATAATGTAAACTTAATATACTTTAACATGCCTATGGGAGTGTTCTTTTAGTTTTGGCTAGAGTATTTTTACATTCTTGAGATCTATTTCCTTAAGCAGTTCCTCATATTTTACATTTCCATATCTTATAGATTAAAATATGTGAAGAAAAAGCTTCAGCTGTCCTTCCCTCTAACTGTATACAACTTCTAGACAGTAGTAACTGGAAAGAAAGGTTGGCATCTATGGTAGAGTTCCAGAAGGTGAGTGCGCAGGGATGAATTGAGTGTGAAAGAAAATTAGATTTTATAGGAGCAATAAAATTGACAAATGAAGTATTTGTCATAATTGCCATGTTTGATAACCAGTAAACATGTTTCACTGTGTTAACCAAAGATGAGGTTTTTGTTCTTTATAGCCATACAATGGTTATCTTTAACATCTGTAGTCTATGCCTTTTCTAAGTTCATAACGTTAGTACTTAAGAAAATGAGGTTCTTATTCTGAATTATCAGGCTTAGATGGATTTCGGAAGTATGGTACTTGTTCATTAAACTTACTAGACAAGCAGAGCTCTCCATTTAAGCTACCCTTTATCCATTTCTTTGTTTCCCTTTTTTCACATAATTCCATGGTAGAGAAGAACATTATCCCCTGGTGTGAGAAAGTCCTTTCAAAATCCAGGGTTGGAAAGAATGCAGCAGTTCACTCTGGCATGTGCTGTGTGGCTCTCATGAGGACAGATGTGGAGAAACTGAAGGAGCACTGTAACTTGAGGCAGAAGGCCTGGTTTCTAGTCTCGTGTCTGCCATTTACATGGTTTAGACCTGAGCTATGTGTCTTTGAAATTTAATGTTTAAGCACTTTTAACCTACCGTACTTCACCATGTTTTTAGGAAAATCAAGTAAGACAAAGTATGTATAGGCAGTTTCTACCACACAGTAAGTTAATGACAACTGTTACTATCACATTTTTACATTCCTTAGAAGAAATTGTGAATTCCTCAAATGTCTAAAAAAGAATTCCAGTGATGTGAATTTAACATCCAGGTACCAAACTAAGGCATTATAATAGAAATTATATAAGTTCCATCTAAAAATCCCCCTCAATTCCATTCCCCTCCCTCCTTCAGAGGTAAACATTTACTTTATTTTGGGTTATACCATCCTCTTAATTATAGAATTCTCTCACTACTCTGTTTTATTTTAAGGCTGTTGAGCTAATGGACCGAACTAAAATGCCATGTCAGGCATTAGTGAGGATGCTGGCTAAGGAACCTGGATGGAAAGAAACTAATTTTCAGGTATTTTTCAGTAGGAGTTTTAATATCTGTTAAAAAGCAAGTCATTTATTTTACATTATCTAATGAAGTAATAGAGAGGTATAGTTTTTAATGATAGTTGGCATGTGTTTTTTTAAAACACTCACAGAATGTGTCATCTTTTTTATAAATGAGTGTGGTGTGTGTGTGTTTCAATTTTTATGTATTCAAGGGATAAACAGTGTGAAACCTCTCTTATTCATTTGGGTAAAAAATAAATGCAGTATTTAATCTGCCAGTGAAAAGTTACCACGTAGTTTGTAACATCATTAACTGATGATAGTGCTAAAATGTAGCAATACTAGCTTATTAGTCTGGAAAGTAGTTGAAGAGGGAGGTAAAGGAAAGTTGATACAGAAGGGAAAAAAAGTTTCCTTCTGTCTTTCTAGATTGCACATAGCCCTCATGAAAGGGTGTTGGATTCTATCACATGATTTTTTGGGAGAGGCATCTTTTAAAATGATGGTGTGGGTTTTATCCCTTTACTCCATTAGTAAAATATATTGATACATTTTTTAATACTGCATTTCTGAAATAAATCCTACTTTGTCAGGATATGTAATCTGTCTCATATGTTAATGGAGGGATTCAGTTTGATAGCCTTTTATTGAGCAATTGTGTGACTGTATTCATAAGGGATATCAGTCTGTAGTTTTCTTGAGATATGACTTTTTGAGTTTGGTAATAGCATAGTATTGGCCTCATAGAATGAGTTGGAAAGTGTTCCTTCCTCTTTTATTTTCTTCAAGAGTTTGTGAAGTATCATTAATTTTTTTTTAAGTTTTAAAATTCTTTAAACCACTGAAGGTGTCTCATTCTGGGCTTTGCATTTTTGTGGGGGTGGGGGGGTAGTTTTTTGAATACTAATTCAATCTCTTCACTTGTTATTTGTCTTTTCAGATGTTCTGTTCTCGACTCAGTTTTGGTACTTTGTGTCACCCTGGGAATCTGTCCATTTCATCTAGGTTGTTTGGTTAATCAATTTGTTGATAAACAGTTATTCATAGTATTCCCTTACAGTTTTTTTAATATCACTTCTTTCATTCCTGATTTTAGAAATTTAAGTCCTCTCTCTTTGCTTGTTCTATCTAAAAGTTTGCCAATTTTTTGATCCTTTAAAAAAACACAATTGGTTTCATTCTTTTTCTCTAATCTCGATTTCATTTATTTTCATTTTAATCTTTATTATTTCCTTTCTTCTGCTTGTTCTGGGTTTAGTTTGCTTTTTCTCTAATTTCTCAAGGTGGAAAGTTAGGTTGTTGGTTTAAGATTCTTCTTTGTTGATCTTCTGCCTTTTTAGTCTGTTACTGGAAGTGCAATATCAGAATCTCCAACTATGATTGTTTAATTACCTGGTTTTTGCCATCGATTCTGACACTTTTGCTTCATTTTGAGGGGGCTCTGTTGTTAGGTGCATTTATGTTTATAATTGACAGTTAGACCCTTTTATCATTATACAAAGGCCTTTATCTCTAGTACAATTTTTGTCTTCAAATGTATTTGTTCTGATATTAGTATAGCCTTTCAGTGCTTTTTGTGGTTATCATTTG
Organism: Tamandua tetradactyla; assembly: GCF_023851605.1. Classification (NCBI taxonomy): domain Eukaryota; kingdom Metazoa; phylum Chordata; class Mammalia; order Pilosa; family Myrmecophagidae; genus Tamandua; species Tamandua tetradactyla. Next base: position 134,818 of record NW_027518242.1, read on the forward strand.
TATAGTGTATCTTTTTCAGTTCTTTTATTTTCAGCCTTTTTGTGTCTTTGAGTCTAAAATGCTTCTTTTGCAGAAAATATATGGTTGTATTATGTTTTGTTATCTTTTCTGCCTATCCTTTTAATTGGGGTGTTTAAAACATTAACATTTAATGTAACTATTGACAAGGTGGAGTTTATGTCTGTTGTTTTGCTTTTTGTTTTCTATTTCTTTTGTCTTGTTTATTCCTTGTTTATTGCCTTCTTTTGTGTTATTTTCTAGTGTGTCATTTTAATTCCTTTGTCATTTATGTTACTACATGTGTTTTTATTTTCTTGATTTCACTGAACATCTCAATTTATAGTAATCTAATTTTAGATTAATATAACTTAATTTCAATAGTATAGAAAAACTTTTCTTCAATATGACTTCTTTCTTACCTCCTTCTTTTTTGTTTTGAATGTAGTACAATCATAGAGTTGCAAACAAAAATACCTTTACCAGTACTTTTTAAAGCTACTCTAATTGATAAGTGGTAACAAATGATAAAAATTTTGCTTCTTTGTTTAAAATTCTGATTTTAGTTTGGTTGTGTTTGTGGTTGTCTCTAACTGTTGTATCTTCAGGCTACTATAAAAATAAGTAGAAAGGTAAATGTCTTTGGCTTACTCATAAGTTTATGATGTATCTGTTTATCAGGTGATGCAGATGAAGCTCCACATAGTTGCTGTGATTGCCCAGAAGGGAAACTTTTCCAAAACCTCAGCTCGGATTGTACTAGATGGCCTAGTAGCTAAGATTGGAGATGTGAAGTGCGGGAACAATGCAAAAGAAGCTATGACAGCCATAGCTGAAGCATGTATGTTGCCGTGGACAGCTGAACAGGTTGGTGATACAGACCTTTCTTTCTCCAAGTTTCCTCATTGTCTCTCAAATTGTATTTTCAGGCTTACTGATCAAAGTTTAGTTTTTGTCTTCTGCAGTAAAACCCTTTTGATACTGCATTTTTTTAAACTTTAATAACAAACTATTTCCTGATAATTAAAACTTACCTTGATCAAAAGTAAGCTTAAACTGCCCTTTTTTATAGACTAAAACAGTATAATATAGATCACTAATAAATCTGTAACAGCCCAGATTGCTATTTTTTTTGTTTTAAAATAACTTTATTGAGGTGTCTTCACACATCATACAGTCCATCCAAAGTATAAAATCAGTGGCTCACAATATCATCACATAGTTGTATATTTGTCATCATGATCATTTTTAGAATATTTGCATTACTCTTAACAAAGACAGAAAAAGAAAAACGCATATATCTCATATTCCTTACCCCTCTTCCTCACTGACTTCTAGCATTGCAGTTTACCAATTTTTTTTTACCCCTTATCCCCCACTATTATTTATTTACTTTTTGTCCTTATTTTTTTACTCATCTATCCATATACTGAACAAAGGGAACATTAGACACATTATCACAATCACACAGTTACATTATAAAAGCTATATAGTTATCCAGTCATCTTCAAGGATCAAAGCTACTGCAATACAGTTCAACAGTTTCAGGTACTTCCCTCTACTCAAATACAACATAAATTAGAAAGGGATATCTATATAATGCTTAAGAATAACCTCAAGGATAACCTCTCAACTCTGTCTGAAATCTCTCAGCCACTGAAACTTTATTTTTTTTCATTTCCCTCTTCCCTTTTTGGTCAAGAAGACTTTATCAATCCCATGATGTCAGGTCCCAGCTCATCTCTGAAAATCATGTTCCATGTACCCAGGGAAATTTAGACCCCTGGGAATCACATCCCACGTGGGGGGAAGGCAGTGAGCTCACCTGCCAAGTTGGCTTAGAGAGAGGCCACATCTGAGTGACAAAAAGAGGTTCTCTGGGGTTGACTCTGAGACATCATTATGAGCAGGCTTAGCTTCTCCTTTCAGAAATAAGTTTCCTTGGGTTGAGCCCCAAAATTGAGGGCTCAGCCTGTTGAATTAGTTGTCTCCATAGCTTGCAAGAATATCAGGAATTCCCCAAATGGGAAATTTTAATACTTTGTCCTCTCTCCCTAGTCCTCAAATGAGACTTTGAAAATACTTTTTTATTCTCTGCCTAAATTACTCTGGGATATATCGAGGCATCACACTAACCTGGGCAAACCAAAAAGATCTCACTTCCTATTCAAGATTAATGTATAAGAACACATATAATTATGGTGTTTAAATAAACTGACCACACAAGTTAAATTAGATAATGCACTGCTGAAAATATAGATTGTGCATGAAATAAACATCTCTTCCTTTGGTCTCACATAAAAATTGAAGTTTTAAAGTATAGATGATAGCATCCTTTACCCTGTATTCTGATTTACCTTAGTCCTATCCAGACCAGCTTCATTCTGAAGACATACTGTTTTTAATGCTGTTGTTACTTAATCTCATTTTCTTGTATAGGTCAAATATTTTATTCCTAAAGCATTTTCTGCATTTGTTTTAGCATTCTAAAAATGATTTGCCTTATTGTTATGCTATATTTCAATGAGAAAAGTGAGAGAAATCCTAAATCTTCATCCCCCCCCCCCCGTTTCAGGTTGTGTCAATGGCTTTCTCACAGAAGAATACCAAGAATCAGTCAGAAACTCTGAATTGGCTATCAAATGCAATAAAAGAATTTGGATTTTCTGGGTAAGTCAGTGAAATCAAGTAAAACATAAATGTTTTCCCAGTTGCTAACTGGTTATTATAGCATTTGTCATAACTATCTCTCCTTGTTTTTTGAGAAACCAGAGTTAGATTATCTAATTTAGATAAAACAAAAGTACCTCAGATCTCAAGTCTAGTCTTTTCTTGTTTGATATTTACTTAAAGAATTCTCTAAGTTATTTTTCCTGAAACGTTAATAGATAACCAACAGAAAAGCCAGTTCCAGTGATTTCTAGTTCAATACGTTTGGAAATTGCTATATATCTTTGAGTTTAGAGACCACAGTACACATTGGTAGATTAAAAGATCTGAGAAATCCTGAAATACATTCATTTGACTTTGTTTAGCCACTCTTTCCCAAATTATTTTCATATAGAACACATTTGTTTTTTTGTTTATTTATTTGACATGGGCAGGCTCCAGGAATCAAATCCAGGTCTCTGGCATTGCAGACGTTTTTTGTTTTGTTTTGTTTTTTTAAGAAATTGTAGGGAGGTCACTTCATGCAAGGCACTTTTCTAAACAATTTACAAATAATTCATTTGATTTAACCCTCATAACAGCCATGTGTGGTAATGTTATCCTTTTCTTATCGGTAAAGAAACTAAAAGACACAGAAGGCTTGTGTTCTGCTTTCTCTTAGGAAAACAGTCAGGAAGTGGCAAATCAAAGATTTGAATCCAAACATTTTGGTTCCAAGAGTGAATAATATTAACCACTACACTGTTGCCTTCTTCTGTGGCATGCTGTTTATCATAGCACACCTCTTAATATCCTGCAAGACAGTCTTCTGAGTTCTACCAGTTGAAGAAATATTAGGAGCTCTCATTCAACTAATGCAAGAAATTGTTTGTTCTCTCAGTACTCTGGGGTTCTGCCATAGTTGATGGTATTGATATAATCCCTTTTAATTGTACAGTCTTTGATGTCAAACTAACCTTTTAACATGACATAAAAGTCAGGTAGCTTCCTCCTGTCTTATTCATCCATGACGTTTCATTTGTTTATTCCTTTAACGACTACTTATTGAACACCTCTAATGTTCTGTCTTTTGTTCTGGCCTCTGGGAATATATCATGGAAAAAATCCCTGCCTTCATGGAGTTTATATTTGAATAAGAAGATGTAGACAGTAAGCAGTAGAAATATATCAAAAACTATAGGAGCATAAAGTAAAATAGAATAAGAGGTTGAGTGGTGTTGTCCTGGAGTGGTTGGGATGGTGGCATTTTCTGTAGGTTAATCACAGTCCTTCCTGAAAAGAAACAACATTTGAGCAGAGACCTATATAATGTAAAGAAGTTAGCTATGAAAATCTGGGAGAATAGCATTCTAGATCAAGGGAACAGCAAGTGCAAAAGCCCCGAGGTAGGATCACAAATAATGTATTCAAAATTACTAAAGAGACCAAAATAACTGGAGTAGAATGAGTCATAAGTAGCAGTAGATGAGATTGGAGAAATAATAGGGTGCCGGGTCATGTAAGTCCTCATAAATTTTTAAGCTGGGAATCCATTAGAAAGTTTTAAGCAAGAGTTACAAGATCTTTTTGACTAATAGGGGGAATAAAGGTTAAAATATATTGGGTAGATAGAAAAACTAACAGTCAATGAGAGGAGGATAAGGGGTATGGTAGGTAAAAAAGAGTTTTTTCTGAGTTGATGCAAATGTTCTAAGAAATGATCCTGGTGATGAATATACAACTATGTGATGATATTGTGAGTTATGGATTAAATACCGAGAATGGAATGATCATATGGTAAGAATGTTCGTGCTTGTATGTTATGTTTAAAAAAAAGTTTTTTTAATTAAAAAAATCTTTTTGTCTGTCACAGAGAACAAATAGTAGCAATCAGTCACACAAGCAGGGAGACTAGTTAATAGAATATTAGAATAATCCTGTCGAGAGATTATAGTGGCCTGGACTTAACATTGTGGAGATGAAAGTATTAGAACTTGGGATATATTTTAAAAACAGAGATGACCCATTTACTGAATTTAAAAGAGAGGAGATGAGAATGACTCTGAGGAGTCAGGGTAGTCTAAGCAACCTAGAATGATGTGACTCTTAACTGAAGTAGGACATACTATGAGAAAAACAGGTTTGGGAGTTGGGAGTGGAAAATCAGAAGTTTGGTTTTTGACAGTTAGGTGTAAGATGCCTGCTAGACATAAGGATGGACATGTCACAAAGCCAGCTGGATATATGAATCTGGAGTTCAGGAGAGGGGTCTTGACTGGATTTAGGAGCAGTTGGCATATAGATGGCATTAAAGCTCACTTTAAAGTGAGTGTAGAAAGAGAATAGATGAACTGAGGACATCCTACAATACAGTCCCAGACTCCTGGATTTTGAAGATTTCATTCATTTGTTTGTTTATAATTCTAAATGATATTTCTTCTAGGTTGAATGTCAAAGCTTTTATTAGCAATGTGAAGACAGCTCTTGCTGCAATAAACCCAGTGAGTATATGCCAGCATAAGTAGCAGCATTGCAGGCATTTCTGTGGCACTGTTCTCACATGGGAAGTTGTTTATTTTTTTTTTCTGGCAGGCTTTGAGGACCTCAGCCATCACCCTACTTGGTGTGATGTATCTGTATGTTGGTCCCTCTTTGCGAATGTTCTTTGAGGATGAGAAGCCTGCCCTCCTATCCCAAATAGATGCAGAATTTGAAAAGGTAAGGATTCCAGAAATGACTTAATTTATTGGTGGGTTCAAGATTGCTCATATTAATAGGTTAAATTTAAACTTCTAACACTTTAGAATAAAGGATATATGTGACTTTGATTGCCTATGAGGAAAAGAACTGGGTGGTACGGGAGATTTTCCTCCTTATTTCCTTTTTTTCCTTTGAAATTTCAAGCATTATGGATATTTTACAATTCAAAAAGTACATTAAGAAAACATTTCTTAAAATTTAACATAAAAAACTTGACCTTCCTTGAGTAAGCATTCTAACTGAAATTGCTTCCTGATTGAGGAGTCAGATTCTAATGTTGATATAAAAATACTTTTGCAAATTGTGTGGACACAGCAAGATGACAGTGTGGTAAGGAGTAGAATTTGGTCTGTCCTCTAGTATGGCTGATGAATAGCCAGGAACTGCATGGCACAATTGTTTGTGGGATTTTAGTGACCAGCTGCACATTATTCATGATGGAACTGCTGAGATCATCCCACACAGAACTGTTCCTCAGCTGTGGTGACTGGCATTCCTCCCCCATGGGCATGGGAGGCTGGTTTCCTGAGGGAATGAGAGGCCTTTCTTGGCCTACTGGGACTAGCCACCCTGCCAGCCACTGAGAATTAACAGGTGACCAGATTACCCACTCCACCCCCACCACCATCTTGCTCAGCTGGCCAACACAGCCAGGGAGAGGTGAGACTGAGGGGAAGAGGTGACTTAAGAGCCCCATCTGTTGAAATGCCTCAAGTAGAATGGCATCCCCCCTAAGAGATCTGGGCCTTGGTTTGGCAAGTAATCACTGGCAAACCAGTTGCAAAATGGGACCTTCAATGTAAACCCAGGCAAATACAAAACCATAGACAAGTCAAGGAAAGCAACTTAGAAAAATAACCTCATGAAGACAAACATATGCCCCCAATACAGAAAGAAAATCACTAAGCACCTGAAGATTCAGGCAGATATGGCTAGCCAAGTGATTAAATTAAAACACTGGAGGGGATGCAGCTTGGAATAGCTAATCAAGGATGTTCATGATGACATAAATATATTAAGAAGACACTGAAGGAGCATAAAGAAGAATTTGAAAGAACAAATAGAAAAATAGTGGATCTCACAGAGATGAATGACACTGTAGACCAAATTAGAAATATACTAGAGACACACAACAGTAGATTTAAAGAGGTGGAAGAAAGAGTAAGTGAGCAAAAAGAAAGAGTGGTTGAACTCAAATGTACAAAGGAACAGATGGCAATAAAGATGGAAAAAATGGAACAGGGAAATGATAGATAACACAGAGTACAAATAGAGGAAGCATTGATGACCCAGAAGGAAATTGACCATCAAATCTATGGTCAATTAACCTTAGACACAAGGCCCCCAAATCCATTGAATTGGCACAAAATAGTCTTTTCAATAAATGGACATGGGAGAACTAGATATAAGTAGTCAAATGAAAAGGACCCCTACTGTATACCCTATACAGAAACTAATTTAGAATGGGTCAAAGATCTAACTATAAGAGCCAGTACCATGAAACTCTTATAGAAGAAAATATGGGGAAAAATCTCCAAGACCTAGTAATAGGAGATAGCCTCTTAAACTTTACACCCAAAGAACAGGCAATGAAAATAGATAAAGGGGGAACTCCTCAGAATCAAAAGCTTCTGTGCCTCAAAAGACTTTGTCAAGAAGATAGAGGCAGCTGACTCAATGGGAGACAATGTTTGGAAACCACGTATCAGATAAAGGTTTGATATCCTGTGTACAGGAAGACATCATACAATTCAACAAAAGAACAAATAACCTAGTGATAAAGTGGGCAAAGAATATGAATAGACATTTCTCCAAAGAGAAAATACAAATGACTAAAAAGCACATGAAGAGATTCCTGTCTTCATTAGCTATAAAGAAATGCAAATCAAGGCTACCATGGGATTATCACTTCACACCGATAAGAATGCTGCTATCAAACAGAATGCTGCTATCGAACTAGGTCTTGGAGATGTTTCCCAGGTCTATAGATCCTGGAGAGGATATGGAAAAATTGGGACACTTATTCACTACTGGTGAGATTGTATAATGGTACAGCTGCTATGGAAGACAGTCTGGCAGTTTCTCAGAAAATTGAACATCGAGTTGCCCTATGACCTAGCAATACCAATACTTGGTATATGCCTAGTGTCACTGCTTTCAGCTCTTCTCACAGACATTTATGCACTGAGGTTTATGGTGTCACTAATTACAATTGCATAAAGATGGAAACGATCCAAGTGCCCATCAACAGAAGGGTGGACAAACAAAATGTGAAATGTATACACGATGAAATATTAATGCAGCAGTAAGATGAAATGAGGTTCCAAAGCATATGACAGCATGGATGAAACTTGAGGACATAATGCTGAGTGAAATAAGCCAGACACAGAAGTATAGGTGTCATATGATTTCCCCATTATGACTCTGGTAAAGATAAATTCAGAGGCTCACAATGTAGTTTGACTTGGAGGTACACAGAAGGTAGAGATGGGTAAATGGTTATCCAGTGAGGTTGAGCTTAAATATAAGGGAGCAGATAGAAGTGATGGTAGTTCATTAGTAGAGTAATAAGTAACATTGGCATATTGAAGGTGAATACAATTGGAAGGGGGTGTATAGAGTCATGTATCCTACCAATTAACTCTATAATTATAAATAAGTGCTTGCATGAAGGACTTCAAAGATTTGAGCTTATACGAAGAGTTAATAATACAAGGGTATGGGGGCAACCAGTATTGCATACTGCAGATTATAGTTAACTAGAAGACAGCAACAGTACCACAGCAGTATCAGGGGTAAATAAATGGAGGGAGGGGCAAGAAATGGGGAAGGTTTAGATTTGCTGTTTGGTGAGAGCCATGTGTATTGGCTCTTTGACTCTTTGGACCATTGAAAACTGTCTAAAATTGAGAGAGCTGATGATTGTTTAGCAGGTATGGGGTCTATAAGACATGGATTATTTATGTTGGACATTATCCATGATGTAGGAACAAAGTCATGAGGCATACAACAATGGTGCATGAGCCTTGGGGACATTATATTGTGCAAAATATGCGGGAAACCAAAGAGCCAATATTGTATGGTCTCTTTTAGGAAATACTTATAAGGAAATTGGGGCCTAGATTGCAGGCTTGAATAGCAGTCATATTTAGTCCAGAGCTGTAAGTGTTATGATTAGATTCTGAGATGCTGTGCTGTATGTGTATAATCTGGTATTTCCCCAGAACTTTGGGAACCTGTGTGACCCCTAAGACTCAGAGGTGAAGTTCTGCAGTTCTGAAAATCAGTATTGCTACATACAACTGTTAAAGAAATAAAAAAAAGATCATGCTTCAATTAAAGATAAGAATGAAGATGATCTGATTGGGACAAAGGTTGATCAGAATACATGGTGATATATGAATATACATACTTTACAATGCATGGTGATAGATGCATATACATACATCAGAATACATGGTGGTACATGAATATACATACTTCAGAATACATGGTGATATTGTATATATTTTAGAATCTCACCTACTGTATGAAACCAAAGAAAGATTTATTTTGTCCAAAACCTAAATTTTCTGTAGCATATAATGTAATATGTAATAATCAGTCTGCCTTAATAGCTCATTTTAGCAACCCAAACACGAGGAGGCCAGAATAGGAGGAAGGGCTTGTAATTCTGATTAGCTTCATGTAAAACCCGGGTACATAACAGATTATTTTGAGCAGTTAGTTAACAGTGTAATTAAAGACTAAGTCCCTTGAAGGAGTAGAGAAAAACTTAGAGAACTATTCAACTTTCCCATTTGGGAAAACCCTGATACTCTCTCAAAACCTTAGGAACTCCCAGGGTAATAGACCAAGCCCTTGGTCTTGAGGTCTGCTCTTATGAAGCTTTTTTCTGTAGCAGAGAAGCTAAGCCTACCTATAATTATGCCTAAGAATTGCTTTCAGGAAAACCTCTTTTGTTGTTCAAATGTGGTCTCTAAAAGGAAGCCCAATCTGCAAGTGAAATCATTGCCCTACCCCCCATGTGGGACATAATGCCTAGGGGTAAGACTTGCTGGCAACATGGGACATGACTCCCAGGGATGGGCCTGGCCCTGGCACTGTGGGATCAACAACACCTTCCTAACCAAAAGGGGAAAAAGAAACATAGCAAAATGAGGTATCAGTGGCTAAGAGAGTTCAAATAGAGTCAAGAGATTATTCTGGAGGCTACTCTTATACAAACATCAGCTAGATATTGCTAATTGCTATGGTTTGCCAACCTCAACCACTATCATTCCTGTTAACCCTCAGGAATACCTAGGGCTCTATCACAGAATCCACAAAAGTTTCATGCTACTAAATTTACTTTCCAGAAACCTACAACCTCCAGATGGTTCCTAGGCCAGATGAGCCCTGAAACCCAGAGGAGCAGCCTCTCCAAGAGCATCAACTAGTACCATCCCCTAACCCATAGTGTTGATACCATGTTTCAACATGAAAAAGTTAGAATGGACATGTCCCAGAAATTCCTGAAGACTGGGAGAAAGATGAAGGGACAGGAAGGAATTATAACAGAGAAGATGGGACTTAACAAATAAGTATGACTGCTGAATCAGAATATTGATGTTTCTTTTGGTCTTCAGTGTCTTGAAGCAGCTAGAGGGAGAGGCAGGAAGTTGTAGGACTGTAACCCATACCAGACTTTGAAATCTGTTCTATAACTACTTGTTGAAATATATTTTGAAATTTATTGCTTTTTGGTATAGATACTATATTTCACAATAAAAATGTAAAAAAAATTTTACCATGTAGACTCAAAATTAGAAACTAAGTAGGGATTAAAATGTCTGCTGTATAAATATTAAGTATTATGAATAAACACAGGCACTTGTCTGTCTAATATGTTTATTCACACATCCTTCCTCAGGTTAATTATTTTCATCATTTCTTTGCTTGTGTGTAGATGCAAGAACAGAACCCACCTGCTCCAACAAGAGGGATTTCCAAGCACACTGTGAAGGGTACAGATGAAGGAGAAGATGGAGATGAACCAGATGAAGGGGACAGTGATGTTGTTGATCTCTTGCCCAGGACGGAGATCAGGTAGATTTCAGTCTCTGAAATGGCACATTTGATATTTTGCAGTGAATTTTTAATTTTCTCTCTGAACTCAGTCAAGGGTATTTCTATGACATGATTATTCTTTTAGGGATCTGGATTGAAGGGTTCTGACTTGTGTTTTTCAGTGATAAAATCACTTCAGAGTTGGTGTCTAAGATTGGTGACAAGAATTGGAAGATCAGGAAAGAAGGCTTAGATGAAGTAGCAGGCATTATCAATGAAGCGAAATTTATCCAACCAAACATAGGTGAACTTCCAGCTGCCTTGAAGGGCCGGCTCAATGATTCAAATAAAATCTTGGTATGTACAGCATAAGTCGGTTCTTTTTTTATTTTATTTTTTTTAGAGGTTCATTTTCAGTACTACTTTTACTAGCAAAAATGAGTGGTCATTTTATTTGCTTTAAAGTAGAAGTACCTTCCTTTAATTTCTTAAGTGTGCCTCAAGATAGGTTTGTGGAAGACAGCATTATTAATAAAATTTTCAGGAATTTCAGAATTTGCTTTTTATAGGAATCCAATATTAAATATATTTTTATATAACCTCTTATATACATAAATATGCTTCATTTCTAACTTTTAAATTTGGATTTTTGAGTCAGGGTTTTCTTAAACTAAACTTTACCTTAACTTAAAATGATAAAGAATTGTGATCACTGTTCTAAAATTCTACTAATTCAGTCTATGAACATATAAAATAAGAGACCATGGCATAAAAAGTACTAGCCAATTAGAATAGCATCATAACAAGTTGATTTCCCTATCTCTTAAGTAGACTAGAAACCTCCTACTGTATTCTACATAGCAGCAAACTTGCAAAACTTCGAGCATAGATTACTCATGGTTTGCACATAAAATCTTGGCTTTTTCATCTCAGGTGCAACAGACATTGAACATCCTGCAGCAGTTGGCAGTAGCCATGGGCTCAAACATCAAGCAACATGTGAAGAACTTGGGTATCCCTGTCATTACCGTCCTTGGAGACAGCAAGGTAAACTTACCTCTTTTCACCATAGCACTGTCTGGAAAAGGCCAGCCACATTCTTGGGCTGAAAATAATTCTCTTTCCTAGAGCACATGTGAAGAGTTGATATGCATTTTTTTTTTAACATGGGCAGGCACCAGGAATCGAGCCCAGGTCCTCTGGCATGGCAGGCAAGCATTCTTGCCTACTGAGCCACCGTGGTCCACCCTGATATGCTTTTTAAAGAAGAGAATTTTAGGGATTAAAATAGTAAATATTTTTATCTTCCATCTAGTAGTAAGGTGATCAGACATATTACTGGCTTTGTGACCCTTAGGTAAACTCAGTTTATCTGTGTAAATATTGTGTAATTAGAATCTGTATATAAAGTGCATTGCATCATGCCTGTCTTACGTGATATGCATTCAATAAATGGTTGCTATTATGATTATGACATTGTAAAAAGTACTGCTGTACTAGGGTAAATTTCCAAAACCTACAACCTCCAGATGTGTCCCTGGACCAGGTAAGTCCTGAAATGCAGAGAGGCCAGCCTTTCCAGAGTATCAACTAGTTCCAACCCCCATCCCATATTATCAGCAGCCCCTTTCAACTTGAAAAAGTTACGATGGGCATAGCCCAAATACCTCTAAAGAGTGGGAGAAACATACTCAGAGGAACAATAAAAATTATGTGACTGCTAGATGGATTTAACAAATAATTTTAAAGTCTGTGCTTCATTTAAAAATCATATGGAGAACAACGTTCAATTGGCCTCTAGAGTGGTGCATATTTCAGGTTGTGGCATCATAAGCTCTTTATTATTCATAGCTAGTTGTTTTATTCTGAAACTCTGTCACCATTTTGGTAAGACAGTTCCTAATACAGAACAAAGACCCTGGTGTAGTATTCAATCTCAGATGACATGCCTAGTTTTGTGGTGCTACCTTCTGCTGACCCTGCAGATTTTAGCTGCCCTCAATTTCTGATTTCTTGAATGTGATACCCACTTTCTTACTTCATCTGCCTAGAATGATATTTTATACTCTTCCTCTATGGCAATATTTATCCTGTGCTCCTGGAGTTTTTCACACATGCCTACTGAAACATTTGTTATATTATCTTTATGTGTTTTACCAATATTTCAGGCAGTGTTTCTTGGGGAGACTGTATAGTGGTTATCAATGTGGATTCTGAAGCTAGACTCCCTATTTTAGAATCATGGTTTCATTACTTATTAGTTATACAAACTCAGGCAATTTCCTCAACTTCTCTGAGCTCCCATTTTATCATCTGTAAAACAGGCATGCTAATAATAATTTATCTCATAAAGTTGTCATGAAGATGAAATGGTTTAATATATGTAAAGAAGTTTTTAGGACATTATCTGACACATCATAAGCAATAATCTACTGTTATTATGAAAAAGAGCTTTCTCATTTGTTTTTACCACCAAGTAGAATGATGCACTGTAATTTATTGCTTTACTGTTGATCACAACACGTCATAGTGTTTCTAGACCTTTGTACTATACATCATGTCTCTGAAAAAAAAAAAAGAGTGGGAGAAAGACCCAACCTGATGGTGGAGTTGCACAGAGAAGGTAGGTTTAACAAATGAGTATGAGTGCTTAATCATTACACTGATATTTCTTTTGTCTCCAGTAACTTAGAGCAGCTAGAAATAAAAACCTAAAGTCATGGAATTGTAACCCATACCAAACACTGAGATTTGTTCTACAACTAAGTGTTGCAATGTACTTTGAAATTTATTACTTTTTTGTATATATGTTATTTAAAGAGAAGGAGGAGTATAACAGAGAAGATAAGATTTAACAGATGAGTATGACTGTTGAATCATTGTATAGCTATTTCTTTTGGTCTCCAGTATCTTGGAGAAGCTAGAAAAAAAATGAAAAATTGTGAAACTGTATCCTATACCAAACTTTAAAATCTGTCCTATAACTACCTGTTAAAATGTACTTGGAGACTTCCAGGAAGATGATTGACTAGAGCAGCTTGAGATTAGCACTGCTCCACGGGAAGTTAGAGAAGGGACAGGAGGGTGACTGAGGCAGCAATTTGGGAGTGCAGCTGACCTGGGAGAGCCTTCTGCACCACATGGGACAGCCCTGGTTGCAGAGGCAGAGGAACTGAGAGGCAGAAAGCTAGAGCCTGGCCTAGAGGTGCGGAGCTGTGGAGCCCGTGGGAGTACACGGACAGGTACATGGGATTAGGAAGTAAACCAGACTGCGTTCCTTGGACATGCTACCCTCACCAGCACAGTCCTGTCACCGGTGACTCACCTCACACCCCACACACCTGAACCCCCTTACCCATTCCCATACCCCGTGTTCCAGGTACCCCCACCCCACCAGCCCCCAGTGCACATACCTGTTCCATACCCCCAACCCATGTGCAGCCCAACCCACCTCTTACTGCACCCCTCCTCACCTCTCCTGCACCCATCCCCAGCACTAACCCCTCTCCCTGTTCTCTGCAGGCTGTTACCAACACATGAAGATTGTGGGCACTAACCTCCATACCTAAGCTACCCCAGCCGAACACTCCCAGCCCCTACCCCCACACCTGTAGTGTCATACCGCCTCACCCTGCCCTCCCCGAGCTCAGCGCATCCATTTACAGCACTCCCAGGCCCATGCATGCACATGGGCCCCCAATCAGCTCTGGAAACTGCACGTTACAGCAGTCCTAGAACCACACATGCACACAGCCCTCAGCCTCACTCCCAACTCTGAGAAAGTGCCAACCTACGCAGCCAGGTCACATCTGCCCCTAACCCATGAAGGTGTAACACCAGCCTGCTGCCACAGCTTGACGCTTGCACACAAAATGCTCCATGCCTTAGACAAGCGCACACCAGGGTTATGTCCCCCAGACCGGTGCACCTGCACAGCTACATCCTCCCTGGCCACTGGGCACCCATGTTCACAAGCACCAGCATAAGATCCCCAACCTGCACACATACATGCCTTGAAAGAAATCACCACACTGAGTGCCCACCCCTGCCCTGCTCCCTGCTGTACAACCATCCTGGAAACACAAGGCCTTAGACAACTGAAGGAAATCAACTCCCAAAGTAAGTCAATCAAGCTATCTACATGCGATGAAGACAGCAAAAGATCACTAAGCATATCGCAATTCAGACAGATATAGCCCTGTCTAATGACCAGATTAAAACACCAAAGGAGACACAGACGTTGGAACAACTAATCAAAGATGTTCAGATAACTCTACTTAATAAAATAAGTGGGATAGCAAATGGCATAAAGGAGATCAAGAAGACAGTAGAAGAGCACAAAGAGGAATTTGAAAGAATAAATAGAAAAATAGCAGAAATCACAGAGATTAAAGACTCGGTTGACCAAATAAAAACATACTAGAGGCACCCAGCACAAGATCTGAAGAGAGAGAAGAAAGTTTAAGTGATATAGAGGATAGGATAATTGACTTTGAAGACTCCAAACAGCAAATGGCAAAGAAAATCGAAAAAATTGAATGGGAACTCAGGGAAATGATAAACAAAACAAAGCGCACAAATATAAGAATCATTGGTGTCCCAGAAGGAGAAGAGAGGAGTAAAGGGCTAGGAAGAGTAGTTGAGGAAATAATGGGGGAAAACTTCCCAACCCTCATAAAGGACATAAATATACAAGTCAAAGAAACCCGAAGAACTCCAAACAGAATAAATCCAAATAGGCCTTCCACAAGGCACGTACTAATCAGTTTGTCAAGTGTTGAAGAGAAGCAGAAAATCCTGAAAGCCACAAGAGAAAAACAATCTACTACATACAAGGGAAATCAAATAAGACTGAGTTCAGACTACTGATCTAGCACCCTGCAGGCGAGAAGGCAGTGGTATGATATATTGAAGATCCTGAAAGAGAATGACTTCCAGCCAAGAATTCTGTACCCAGCCAAATTGTCCTTTAAAATTAAGGGAGAGATTAAAGCTGTCACAGAACAAAGAAGTCCTGAAAGAATTTGTCAGCAAGAAACCGGCCCTAGAAGAAATACTAGAAGGAGTTCTGCCGGCTGGGGAAAAAAAAAAAAGACAGAGGGAGGTCTGGAGAGGGGCACAGAAGTGAAGAGTGCCACTAAGGGTAATCTAACGAATACAGAGAGAAAAAGGGAAAAGAATATATAGATCTGACAAAATAAAAAAAGATAACATGGTGGAATCAAGAAACAGCTTTTACAGATACTATGATTCCACTTTTATGCCCAACATAAAGGTATAATCAGAGACTTATAATATAGAATACAGAGGACTTAGAGATGCATAGAAGCTAGAGTGAACTGGTAGCTAATGAGATTGAACTCCAACATAACGGAATAGATAGGAGCAAAGGTGATTGTCTAGTGGGTCTAGAAGTAATATTACCATATTGAAGATGAACAAGATTGAAAGGGGTTGTATAGACCTACAAGTCCCACTAACTCCAATAGAAATATTAATGAGTTCTTGTAAAAATTACTTCAGAGATATGATTTTGGTATAAAGAGTGTTTGAGTCCAGTGTACAGGAGGAAAACTGCTATTGCATGCCATGAGATATCTTCAAAAGGAAACCATCAGTACTACCACAGCAACAGCAGATGTAAACAATGGAGTGAGGGACAAGGGTTAAGAGGAGCTTTAGATTTCTTGTTTGGTGAGGGTGTATTTTTTTGGTCTTCTGTCTCTTGGGAACAATGGAATTATCTAAAATTGAGAATGTTGATGGATTCTGGACTTTGGGACCTCTCCATGATGCCTGATGAAAGCAGGTGGCTGAAGGATGCCCCGAAAGAAGTAGATTGGCAAACAATGGTATATACTCATGAGCGAAGGCTGTGCTGCTACAAAAGGGAACAGTGTCGTGAGGCATGCAATGATGTGAATGAACATGTGGGACATTTGGTGAAACAAAATAAGCCAGAAACAAAAAAACAACAATGGTATGGTGACCTTTAGAAAATGCTTATAAGAAAACAGAGGCCTAGATTGTAAGCTTTTAGAGAAAGACACATTAAGTCTGGAGTGGTGATTATTATTTCTGGATTTTTTGAGGCTGTTTTTATGTATAACCTGATATTTAGAGATAAGAATGAAGCTGAACAGGTTGGGGTTAAAGTAATTCAGGACATAGGGGTAAGGAAGACAGTGTCTGTATTTTAGAACCACACATACTCTTTGAGACCAATGGAAGAAAGGTCTATTTGATTTGGAACTAAAATTTTCTGTCATGCATAATCTAATTCAACCTCTCTGTGTAGCTTATTTGAACAACTGAAACACAGAGAGCACAGAATGAGAAAGAGGTCCTTTAATCCTATATAGACAATTGTAATGCCTGGAAACATCCTAGAGTATATTAAGTAGATAATAAAAAGTATTGGCAAAGTCCCCTGAAGGAGGGGAGAAAGAATATGGAACTATTAAACCTTACCATCAGGGAATCCCCTGATACTGTGTCAAACTTTAGGGACAACCAAATCAATATACCATGCTCTCCATCAGGAGACTTACTCTTGTGAAGCTTATGTAGGTAGCATAGAAGCTTAGACTACCTATAGGCATGTCTGAGAATTACTTCTGGAGGACCTCTGTTGATCTGATGTGGCTTCAGTCTCTCTAAGCCCACCTCTGCAAGTGAAATCCTTGCCCTCCCCCCCATGTGGGACATGACATCTAGGGGTGAAAGTCTCCCTGCTGATGTGGGAAAGGACCCCCAGGGATGAATACCTGGCACCATGGGGTCAAGAATTACATGCTGACCAAATGGGGGAAAAGAAGTGTAAGTAATCAAGTATCAGTGGCAGAGGGAGTTCAGATAGATAGAGTTGAGAGGCTACTCTGGGGGTTGCTCTTATGCAAGCCATAGGTAGATTTTGCTACCTATCATAACCTGCCAACCCCCAACCAGGACCATTCCAGCCAATCCTAAAGAACACCTAGGGCAATATATAAGATTCCACAAGGGTTCCAGGCACTAGAGCAACTTGCCAGAAACCTACAACTTCCAGATGGGTCCCTGATCCGGATAAGTCCTGACACCTAGCCCAGCCTCTCCAGAACTTCAATAGTTCCATCTCCCTACCCCATTTTAGTGACAGACCCTTCTACTTCCAAAAATTTAGAATTGCCATAGCCCAAACAACCCCAGTGAGAGGTATGGAAAGATGAAAGTTGATGGTGGAATTATACAGAGAAGATAGGACTTAACAAATGAATATGAATGCTGAATCATTAAATTGATATCTCTTTTAGTCTCCAACATTTCAGAGTAGCTAGAAGTAAAACCTAAAACTGTGAAACTGTACCCCATGTCAAAGTCTGAAATGTTCTACAACTAATTGTGGTGCTGTGCTTAGAAATTTATAGCTTTTTTTGTATATATGTTATTCACAAAAAAGAAGGAAAAAAAGTCGTTTGTGATAATGAAGTATTTAAGCCATCTAGCCTCCTATATTCAGGAGTAGCTAGAAGGAAAAATATGAGGATCGTTTGGTAGTCCATGACAAACTCTGGGATCTATCCTGTGGCCCCTTTTTGAGGAGTGCTTTGAAAACTGTTGTTTTTTTGTTTCTTTGCTTTGTATATATGTTATCCTGTACAATAAAAAAAGTTTAAGAAAAACATACTTGGAAATTTATTGTTTTTTTTTGTTACATTTCAGAAGTTAAAAATAAAAGTATCGCTGTAGATAAAGTTTGAATAAATACGTGAATTTTGCAATCGTGATTTTTTGGTAGGTTTTCCATACACTACTAGAGTAGGATCTTTGCTTAATTCAGTAGCATCTTTGTAGTTTCACAGTCCTGGAATTTGTGATATTTTTGGTTGCAATCTAGGTAGCCCTAGATTGAATATTTGAATTACTTTTTATATCTTAATTTGAGAAAGTGTTCTATTTTAATATTCTTTGGTTTAACAAATCCATCACTATGAATGCAAACTAATATAAAAATACAACTTAAATGTTCAAATTGTTAGCAATTTCAGTCTTAACCATTATGAGACTTCTGACTTAAAGAATTGCATTCTTTATCAGATAGTCATGGGCATTTGAGCCCCAGAGATTCAGGACAGGAAATCTGAGGAGTTTATTCCTATTATGTGATAGCTTATGCCTAGATCACTTTTTGCCTAATTAACAGTCCAGGATCTTTACCGTTGGGATTTTATATTTATATGTTAGTACAATAATAAAATTGGATTCTGTTTCAGAAAAGATGGTCCTAACTATGATCTTGTGGAGCTTAGAGAAACCTGTTGTCCTATTCATGTAGCAACAAGCTTTTTAACCTTGTTATTTTTGCTAATTCTTGATTCAGAAGAACGTTCGAGCTGCTGCCCTAGCGACTGTGAATGCTTGGGCAGAACAGACTGGTATGAAGGAATGGCTGGAGGGAGAAGATCTTTCTGAAGAGCTCAAGAAAGAAAATCCTTTCTTGAGGCAAGAGGTTAGTACTGTATAATCATGTGCTTTACTCGTGCCTTTCACCTTCATAGGGAAGGACTAACCTTTCAAAGGTGGGATGTTCTTTTCTTGAACTCTTAAATGGTAAAATAAGAGGTTTTAAAGACAAAGTTCAACATTTCAATTCCATCAGTATAATCCTCCATATCAACAAACTGTAGAAGAAAAGTCCCATGATCATATCAGTTGATGCAAAATAAACATCTGACAAAATCCATGGTAAATATTCTTAGCAAGTTAAGAATGAAGGGGAAATACATCAATTTGATAAATAGCATATACAGAAAACCTGTAACACCATACTTAGTAGTGAAAGACTGGGAGCTTTCCCCTAAGATTAGGAACATGCTAGGATGTCCACTCTCATTACTTCCTCCCTCCTTTTTTTTTAAAATAACTTCAAACACACAAGACAGTTACAAAACAATACAAATCCCATACAGAGAACTTTTGACATATCTGTAACCAGTCTCCACATGCCTAGATCCCACCAATTTCAACATTTTACCACATTTTCTATATCGTTTTATCTGTCTTTTCATTTATCTGTCTCTCTGTCTGTCTGTTGGTCCGCCAGTCACTCCATCAACCCATTTTCTGAGCATGAGTGTAGGTGGCGCACATGGTGCTCCCTGAACACTTGATACTGCCATGTGCATTTCCCTAGAACACAGACGTTCACTTAATCTCATCACCTTAAGTGCAGTTATTGAGTTCAAGAAATTTAGCATTGATATAAAGCTTATGATCTAAATTCTAGTTTTTACATATATGCCAATAATATCTTCTTCAGCCTTTTCTCACTTGCTAGATCCTATCCAGAATCACGTGTTGCATTTAATTCTCATTGTCTCTTTAGTTGCTCCCTTGCTCCTTCTTTCTTAATTTCTTTCTTTCCTTTTTTTCTTTTATTTCTTTCTCTTTCTCTCTCTGTTTTTTAAATTATGTGAGCATATATACAACACTAACTTTTCCTTCTCAACCACTCCCAAGCACACCATTTAGTGGGATTAATCACATTTGCACTATTGCAGAACCCTCACCACCTCTCATTACCAAAACCTCCCCAAATCTCCAAACAGAAGCCCTATACCCATTTTGCATTAATGCCCCCTTTTCTTCTTGCCCCTGCACTCCTGGCATCCTGTAGTCTAATTGCTGTCTCTGTGAGCTTGCATATTCTCCAATATTTTTGTAGTTACAATGGTACTTAAATTTAACATCCTAAATCTGGGATTATCTCATTTCCATTGGTGCTAACTTCAGTAGTGCACACAGACTGTGTCCCTGTGTCCACACCCCCGACCTTTATGTGGTTCTTGTCACAGGTTGCATGTTTATAATTACAAGCCCCAAATCACTGATTTTTTTTCTTTATATTTTATGATTTGCCTTTTAAATCTTATAAAAAATAAAATGGAGTTAAAGACCAAAAATAGCATAGTATTGGCATTATATTTACCCATGTCATTGCCCTCTCTGGAGATCTTTATTTCTTTGTGTGGCTTCATCTATTGTCTGTTGCAGAGCTCTCTTTAGCATCTCTTGCAGGGCTGGTCTAATAGTGATGAACTCCCTCATTCCTCTGGGAGTATCTTAATCACTCCCTCATTTTTCAAAGACAGTTTTGCCAGATACAGAATTCTTGGTTAGCAATTTTTCCCCCTGCATTCAGTACTTTAAATGTGTCATCCTACTTACTGCCTTCTTACCTCCGTTGTTTCTCGTGAGAAATGGGCACTTAATCTTACTGATGCTTCCTTGTATGTAACATGTTGCTTCTCTCTTATGACTTTGAAAATTCTCTCTTAATCTTTAGCATTCAGCATTTTGATTCTATCTTGGCATTGTGAGTTTCTTGAATTTATCCTGTTTGGACATCATTGAGTATCTTGGATTGTCTTTGACTAAATTTGGCAAGTTTTTAGCCATCATATATTTGCATATTCTCTATGCCCCCTTTCTCTTTTCCTTCTCCCTCTGAGTCTCCCATGATGTATAACTTGATGGTGTCCACAGGTTCCTCAGGCTCTGTTCTCTTTTCTCCATGCTTTCTTCTTTCTGCTCTTCATACTGAGTGATTTCAATTCTCTTTATTTTCTGATTCTTTCTTCTGCCAGCTCCAATCTGCTGTTGAGCCCTCCTAGGGAATTTTTGACTTCTGTTCTTTTTGGTTCCTTTTTATAGTTTCCAACTCTTTTTTAAAGTCTGGTATGTCCCAGTTCTACTCCTCATTAATGGTTTCCTCCTCATTAATCACGAATGGTTTCTCATGCTTTAATTGTCTCCTTCCCATGGGCCATCCCTTCCTGTTACTTTGTATGTTCTGTAACTCTTTGTTGAAACCTGGATGTTTTGATATTTTAATATGTCATTGCTGGAACTTATACTCATGAGGTATCTGTTCCTGAACGTTGTATCCAGCTGGTGTTATGACAGAACTTTCCTTGAATGCCATGAGCTAAAGACTAAAGATGAAGGTTGGGGTGGGGGAGAAACCCTTTGCAGATTGAATTGTGCAAGGTGCTCTCCTTTAGGGTGCATGTATATTTTCTTGGGCATGTGGATGTGGCTCTAGGAACTCCCCCATTTACTTCTTTCCAAATATCTCCTCTTCCCTCAGAAACAGTTACTTCATGATCTTGGGTACGGCCTTGTATGTCCTAAAGCCAGCAGTCCCTTGCCCCAGGCAGCACAATTTAAATGTTGTTCCACAGTCTCTGAAGGAGAGCTCTTTGAACTGCCTTCTAAACAAGGCAGGTTCTGGGTCAGCGAGTCACCCAGGCTACCACCAGGTAGACTAGGCCAGGCATTCATGCTTCCAGTATGTGTACAAGGGCTACTCTGTTTCCTCCAAAACTGGGCCAGTTTTCCACATTGGGAGCATGGGCCGCTTCACGCTAAGTCGATGGGCACAGGAGGGGGTCAGCTGGGGTGCCATGACATCATCCTAATGCATTTAAGTAGCTTTTTTCTTGATTTTACACATGCTCTATTACTGCAGTCCTTTAATTGTTGCGTGAAGTTTTGAGAAAGATGTTTTGGCCAGTTCTTACTCATTATTTACAGTTTTTGTCAAGGGAAGGAGCCCTAAAGCCTCTCACTACTTTTATTCACCATAGTACCAAAAGCTCTAGTCATTGATGTAAGGCAAGAAAAAGCAAGGAAAGTCATACAGATTGAAAAGGAATAAATAAAACTGTCCATAATTGCAGTTAACATGATTGCCTCCATAGAAAATCTCAAGTAATCTACTAATAAACTCTTACAACTAATGAGTTCAACAAGGTTACAGGATACAAAAGCAATATGCAAAACCAATTGTATGAATATATAGAAACTAAAATTAAAAACATAATACCATTTACAGTCATGCTACCCAAAATGAAATCCTTAGGTATGTACTTAATAAAACAGATACAGAATATATATGCTGAAAATTTCAAAGTGCTGATAAAAGAATTCAAAGAAGACTGAAATAAATGGAAAGATATGTTCTGTTCATGGATTAGAAGACTCAACATAGTGGAGATATCAGTTATTATCAAGTTTATAGATTTCATGCAGTCCCTATAAAAACTTAAGCAAACATTTTATAGACACAGATAAACTTTTTCTAAAATTTATATGAAAAAGTGTGTGGTGCGATGGTGGCTCAGTGGCAGAGTTCTCACCTGCCATGCTGGAGACCCAGGTTCGATTTCCAGTACCTGCCCATGTAAAAAAATAAATAAAAAAATAAGATAAAATAAAATTTATATGAGAAAGTCTAGGCCTTAGAATAGGTAAAACTTTCTTGACAAAGAAGAATAAAGTGAGGGAAAATCACTTCACCAGTAAATAAGGCTTACTATATTGCTGTAGTAATCAAGACACTGTAATATTGGTGGAGAATAGACATATAGCTGTGTGAAACAAGAGAGGCCCAAAAATAGACCCAAGTAAATGTGGTCAACTAATTGTTGACAATAGAGAAAGGCTAGCCCCTTCAAATTATTTTAGAGCAATTGGACATCCACAGACAAAAAAACGAATATTGACCTAAACCTCACACCTTATACAAAAATTAATTCAGAATGGACTTATATGTAAAGCATAAAACTATAGAACTTTTAAAGGACAACATAGGAGAAAATCTTCAGGGTCTAGAGCTGGGCAAAGAATTCTTAGACTTAATACCAAAGTATGATCTGTGAGAGGAAATATTGATAAATTATACCTCATTAGAATTACAAACTTTTATTTTACAAAAGACCATGCCAAGAAGATGAGAAGAGAGCCTGCAGAGTTGAAGATATTTTCAAACTATCTGTTGAAGGATTAGTATCTAGAATATATAAGCAACTCTAATTACTCAACACTTAAAAAAAAGTAAACGAATTAGAAAATTAGAAACAAGACCAGACATATCACTGAAGAGGATATACAGATTATAAATAAGTAGGTAAAAGATGTTCAACATCATTAGCCATCAGAGATATGAAAATTAAAACTACAATATAACACTACACATCTGTCAGAATGGCTAAAATTAAAATAGTAATAATTTCAAATGCTGGTGAGATGTGGAGAAATGAGAACCTTCATACGTGCCTTATGGGAATGTAAAATGGAGCAGCCACTCTGGAAAAGAGTTTGGCAGTTTCTTATAAAAGTAATCATGTGGTTATCCAGTAATTATGCCCTTGGGCATTTATCCCAGAAATATAAAAATGTATCCACACAAAAACCTGTATAAATGTTCATAGCAGCTGTATTCATAGTAGCCCCAAACTGGAAACAGCCCAGATGCCCTTCAGCAAATTAATGGTTAAACAATCTGTTGTACATCCATACCATGGACATTCAGCAATGAAAAGGTACAAACTATTGATATATATGACAACTTGAATAAATCTCCAGGGAATTAGGCTGAGCAACAAAAGCCAATCCCAAAAGGTTACACACTCCATGATTGCATGTATATAACATGTTTGAAGTGATACAATTTTTAAATGGGAAAAGATTATAGTTGCCAGGGATTTGGTCAGGTGTGGGGGTGAGGAGGGAGATGGGTACAGCTAAGAAAAGGGCAGTGTTGAGGGATCCTTGTGATGGGGCTGTTCAGTGTCCTGATTAGTGGGTGTGCTAATATGTACATGTGGTAAACTGCATAGAACTAAATACACACAAATGAGTATAGGGAAAGCTGGGAAAGCCTGAAAAACCAATGGATTATTTCAATGGTCACTCTCTTGGTTGTGATATATGGTTTTGTAAAATGCTTCTATTGGAGGAGACGGGGTCAAGTGTACATGGGATATTTCTGTATCATTATAATTGCATGTGAAGCTACACTTACCTCAATAAAAATTTCAATTAAAAAAAACTTACCAAAAAAAACATTACAGGTATGAATTGTTTTAGAGGTTCAGAGAAAACCTGTCAGTGTATTGCCAAAACAATTTCCTGGTAGAATTTGTCTTCTGACAAAGTAAATGTTTTAGGTCTTTTCTAGCTGAATGTTTCTTATAACTTAAAGAAAAGGGGAGGGTGCGGGGTGTGGGGAAGATATGTGAACATTTCCATCTTTATAATTCATCAAGAACTATTAAAGCTTTAAAATTTCAGGCCCAAATATAGTCCAAAGAATGGGTCGTCATCTTAAAGATGATTGTTATCAGTGCATCTATCATTTAAATAGGGAACAATTCTTGAGCAATGAAATTACTAATTTTATATTGGAAAGTTGTAGAACTAATTCAGTGTTTGGGACTGATAGTGTTACTAAACCTGAAATAATAAATAATAAATTTTCGCTTGAAATGTGTAACTAATATTTATTTTTGGGAGCAGCTTCTAGGCTGGCTGGCTGAGAAACTACCTACTCTTCGTTCCACCCCCTCAGACCTTATCCTTTGTGTTCCTCATCTCTACTCCTGCCTAGAGGATTGCAATGCAGATGTGCGAAAGAAGGCCCAAGATGCTTTGCCTTTCTTCATGATGCATTTGGGATATGAGAAAATGGCCAAGGCTACTGGGAAACTAAAGGTATTTAAACTATTTGTTATTGTTTTTGAAAGCCAATAGAAAAATATTAAGCATGAATTTATACAAGCAAAAGATCATATTACCCTCCTGGAAGTCTCAAACTTGGAATCCTGATGAGAGAGAAAACAAAACATTGAGTTTAGAACTTCTAAAGAATCTGCTGACTCTGCCAGGGTGAAAATTCTGAACTTCTAGGAGGATAGCTAATTGAGTGTGACTTCATAATGTGTGTTACTTCTCTTACACTGTGTACTGCCTCTCTTACTTCATTGGTGTTTCAAAACCAAGAGCTCTGTCACTTCTTTAACAGCAGATCTGTAGTAAACATAATATGAGTGAATCTTTTATGTGGCTTCTCACTTCTTGTGTTATCTCTCTAGCCGACTTCTAAAGATCAGGTATTGGCCATGCTAGAGAAAGCCAAAGCTAACATGCCGGCCAAACCTGTTGCACCTGTGAAAGCAACTTCCAAACCACTAGGAGGATCAACTGCAGCCAGAGTCCAGCCTGCATCAGGTGATTATCTCAGGAGGGTCCAAAGGGAAAGGAAATAGCCGTAGGGAGTGCTAAAAAGAGATCCACCCTTCATTTTTCATCACAGTTCCTCACAGCCTAGATTTCGAGCCCTCCTGCCCTCTCTCCTTACTCTCCTTACTCTCCTTTCACCTGCATTTGTCTAGTACCTGTTTTATGATAGAAACTGTGTTAAGGGTACAAAGAGGATTAATTTGACTTTCAAGTCCAAAAAAGGGATGGTGTTAGGTAGCACATTGAAATATTCCAGAAAACCAATATTCCATCCTATTACAGTTTCTACAGTCAGTTTTCTCGTATTGGATATTAGAGTTGGAAGGGGAACTGAGACCATCTAGTTTGATCTACCTTATTAATCAAAAGAGGTTTGGTTCATAAGGTTGGCTTGCTCAAGGTCAAACAGCTATAGCTGGCACCTGAACCAGCATAAAATTCCGCTTACTTGTTTATGAATGAGTTTTTCTTCTACTACATTTGGCTGTTTACTGATCCATTCTAAACAGTCAGTATTCTTTAAAAGAATATTCTTGATTTCTTCATTCTGCTGTTAAAATTTTGGCCAAGATGGCAGCTTAGCGGGGTGTGGGATTTAGTTTGTCCTCCAGAACAGCTACTAAATAGCCAGGAACACTACAAAACAACTGTTGGGGCCACGTAAGTGACCAGACACACAGCATACCCCAATCTGGACCAGCTGGAGTGGCTGGGTAAATAGAATGCTAACCTGGTGTTCAGATTCCTATTGCTGACTTCTAAGTTGTTCTTCATTCAGTTTCCATCCTCTAGAGAGTTCTCATCCTTACATTGAAGGTTCCATTTTCCCTAGAGTAACCTGTTGTGGTCTTCTGTTTACCATGGGGAGTCTTGCCTTCCCGTGCCTTCCTTGTTTTTTTCACCCGTGTCATGCATTTTCCTTGATTTTGAATTAGTTATTATAAAGACCTACATTTTGCTAGTATTTCTTTTCTGAAATTTAGGAACTGTGATGGATTTTGTTGTTGTTTGTTCTGGTTTTTTTCGGTCTTGTACTGGAATATTGGTCGTGGTGGTGGGTGTGGATACCCTGGTTGTTGTCCCCACTTCTGTTGGGCACCTCAGTTTCTCTCCCTCCCCCTCTTCCTCGCAAATATGCCATAGCCTTGAGTTCCTTGCTCTCCTCTGCAGGTTTGGATAGGAGCTTTCCTGTGTATTATCACCTGGTTTGAACCTGGTGGAGCTTTTCCAGCCCTGTAAGGTCTTCTTGTTATTCAGCTGGGCAGTCCCAGCATGCTCCAGGGCAGCTCAGGTCCTGGGATGGCCTGTGTCCCAGGGCCAAGGCCTGATTGCTGGAGTACAGCCCCCCGCATGCCCCTGGGTGGCCCGACTTCTGCCCTTCTGTGTCGATTCTCATCAGGCTTATTTTGTATATTTCAGTGCACCCTTCACCACCACCAACCCCAGGGAATTCTGGGGGATTTTTTAGGTTTCAAGGACAGTGTAGCTAGTCAAGCCCCAGGAAAATCTTCATTGTCGCCTTTGGTGGCAGATCAGCCAAGGAGCCTATAAGTGGGGTGTTTGTTTATCTGAGTATTCTTTCTGCATTTTCCTTTCTAAGGCATCTCCCCTCAGATGGAAGTCGCATGTGTTCCCACTCCCACAAGCACAGTACCCTCCCTAGGTCACACAAATAGAGAAGAGGTGGAGCCATCTGTCTACCTAGAAAGGCTCAAAATCCTCCGACAGCGATGCGGGCTGGACAACACAAAGGTACTGACTGCTCCCTTTCTTCTTGGTGGGCCCGGGAAGGTGATGGCAGGGCAGGGACAGTCTTGGTAGCTGTTGTCCCAGAGTTGCAGCTTGGCCTATTGAAGATGACAGGGCAGGGACAGTCTTGGTAGCTGTTGTCCCAGAGTTGCAGCTTGGCCTATTGAAGATGACAGGGCAGGGACAGTCTTGGTAGCTGTTGTCCCAGAGTTGCAGCTTGGCCTATTGAAGATGACAGGGCAGGGACAGTCTTGGTAGCTGTTGTCCCAGAGTTGCAGCTTGGCCTATTGAAGATAACGTCTTTCTTCTCTCAATAGCAAGATGACCGGCCTCCATCGACCTCTTTGCTCTCCAAACCAGCAGTGCCTACTGTTGCCTCTTCCACAGACATGCTGCACAGCGAACTCTCTCAGCTCCGTGAGTCTCGGGAGCAGCACCAGCATTCAGACCTGGATGCTAACCAGACTCATTCTTCAGGAACCATGACCACCTCCTCTTCTTCCACAGCTAACATTGACGACTTGAAAAAAGACTGGAGAGAATAAAGAGCAGTCGCAAATGAAGCTGCCCCATTCCCCTGGCACCCTGCAGCTTTAGTTTACTAAACTGGAAGTCCTCATAGTTTAAAGTGGCCTTGGCAGGCCTAGTGTACACACACTGGTTGTAGGTATCATACTGTGGATCTGGGGGAGGAGTGATTGTGGCACAAGTATTTGTACATATTTTGCTCTCTCCATCAGCATCCTGCCTCTCTAGAAGACGGTCTGTGTATTAGTTTAGTGTACAGACCTGTAAACAGCTGCTTTCCTCTCAGCTCACACTAGTTTCCATATCCTTTTTCTTTTTCTTTTATTTTTAATTACTCATTTAAAGTTGTCCTAACCTTTCCTAGCTCTTAACTATTCAGAACTCTTTAATAGTTTTCCTTTGAGTTTGTTAGCTCTTCTCCCTGTAGCCCTGAAGGGTCGCCATATTCTGTATGAATGCATGGCATGCTACAATTAATTTAAGACTCTTTTGTAAATAAAGTTTGCATTAACTATACCTGTCTCCCAAGATGCACCATATCTGGGAGAGTGGAGGCAGCTCTGTTTCCACCTTTTCTTGGGCATCCAGCCAGTTAGAGAAAGGTTAGATACTCACCCCTTGGAACTTGTCTTTTACTCCTTTGGAATAGGGAGAATTCCACTCTCCAGCTTTCCATGGGCAGCTCTTAAGGAAGCAGAGAAATCCCATCCTTCCCTGTTTTGAGATTCTGGTCATGATTTCCTTCCTGTCCTCACCACGGTACTAATGTGCTCTTAGGCTTCCAATCTCTTTCCTGCCCACGTGCATTGGAGAGGGTGCCCAAGGATGAGCTGTGCTGCTGGGGTTCTCACCCCACAACTAGGCTTGGATTCATTTAACTAATGGGCATAGGAGAGCTTAGGAGCTTCCTGCTTGGTTGTCTCAGTCAGTTTGGTCCAGATTAACAATTACTCCTCAGTCCCAGTGACGACCAGGAATACCGAGCTTCACTTTAGGACTACATTCTGGGGCCTTCCCTCCACAGTCAGAAGACCTCTTCAGTGGTTCTGGATCCAGATGCAAGACTTTTTAGGCAGCCATAAAGTTCAAAGAAACTTTTCTAGCCCACTTTGAACATCAGTGTTCAAGAAATGAAAGGGTGACAAAACAAATCCGCTGTTGCTCCCAGTTGACATTTTCAGCTGACCTCCACAATGCTGGGGGTTAAACTTCCCTCTCTTCCCTCCACTAGGAACACAGAACAAGTATGTGTTTACTGAAGGGAAGACAGGACTTCAGTACTGTTCTCTTGTCTGGGATGAGCATAGCTACCCTAGAGAGCCAAAGTGCCCAGAGCAGACAGCCCTGGTAGCTGCGGGCTGGAGGGGAGCACTCTTATAAGAACACATACTCTTGTTTAAAAAGTAGAGTCTGGATAGGATGACTAATTCTTAATCACTTGCCCGTTGCTCTGGTTTAAACTCTGGACTGCCAAGATCCTGCAAGCTCACTGAACTCTCAGTTTTTACCCTGTTTTCTTGCCAACCAGAAGCAAAGAATTGGGGTAAGGAACACTTACATCTGTTCCCTCATGTATTAGAAAATGGGAACGTGGGGAGGGGGGTGGGATAAGAATACCTATCAGCCTTAGGTCCCGTCCCCCTTTTAAGCCATGGACATTAGTGGATGCTCCTAGGCCAACAGTGGAAACTCCCTGCTCCACTCCCCTAGCCTACACCAGGGCAGACGTTCCATCTTCACACCTTCCCACTGCACTCAGGTGAGACTCTCAACCCAGTCCTCCACGTGCCTGTTGGCTGACATGCATTTCCTACAAGCTGACACTCACTAGCACACCAGTTTTGGGCTATCATGTCTGGTTCCCTCTGAATCATAAATGCCCATAAGAGGAAATGGCCGTGGAGCACAGTGTAGCTAGGAAATTGGTAGAACCATGTGAAAAGGCAAAGGTGGGTCAGCCATGCTCCCTCCCAGACCAGTGCTCTCTGCCAACAGTAACTTTGGAGAAAGATACCCTTCGTGAATCCATACACACATGTATATTCTATGGGTCCCAGTTCTTGGAGAAACTAATTGAAGTCCAATAATGGCTATGTGAGTAAAAGTTCTGGGGAGCAAAAACTCCACCAATATACTATTTGCAGGGACCAAAGGAGGGAGTCTGTAAGTGGCAGAGGAATTTCTAATTTGCCAACCTAGGTATCTAGTCCAGATGTTGGGCAGTAGTGAGAATAAAAGTGTCAATAAATTTATAGAGAGCTTACCAGGCAGTAAACATTATGTTAAGTACTTTATGTAAATTATCTCATTTAATTGTCACCTTATGAGGTAAGTAATGTCATTACTTCTTGGAAACTGAGGTTCAGGAAGGGTAAGGGACTTAACCATTTAGGTTGGAACCAGGTAAGCCAGGAAGGTCTGATGTTAAGGCACGGGCCTAGCCACTACAACTTGAAATACTCTAAAACTAAGGCCTTTAAAATACTGAGCATGTCAAGACATAAACAACATCATGTTAGTGACACGAGGAAGGATATAGGGACTTATTAGAGACATTTGAGTTAAAAAGAGCTACTGACCCCTTGCCATGCCTACCCTGCCTCTCTGGCCCCAGGACCAGCTCCTTAGAGCCCAGAGAGCAGAGTGGCTACAAGCACAGGCCTCAGGAACTTGTGCCCATGTTCCATGTCCTAGTTCTCCCCTGAAGCCGTGAACTTGGGCAAGGTGCTGGGCTTCGAGCCTTGGCTTACTTACCTTCCCCTGGTGGGGTCTACACCAGATAATTCATTAAAGTCCCAAGTCCAGGACATCTTAAATGCTCACAAACTCAAGCTGCCACCTCCCATCTCCTCTGGCCCTTTTCTGGAGGTAGGAGATTCTTTAAACCCTGCCTACCCAGCAGGTCTACTGGGTCTTCAGAGCCCAGTCCTGGAAGCCAGCCATGAACAGCACTGGGAAGCACTGGAGCTCATTGAGAGCCACTTTTATTGGGAACTAGAGTTGCAGAAACAAATCGGAAAACATTGACTGGATTGGCTTCTGTGATTGCAGTGAGGGCCAGGAAGGCGAGTGGCCCGCTAACCTCCAAAACGATCAATGACCTTCTGTATCCACTTCTTCAAGTGAAACACGTGTGTGTAGAATCCATATTTCCCATCCCAATCACAGCCTTCACCCCACGAGACGATGCCCATTTGATACCAGCGTTTGTTGTAGGGGCTCTGAAGAAGAGACATGGAGTTACCCTGCCAGGCAGTTGTTTCTGAAAACCAGGCTCCCTCCTCACCCCATCCCCCCTAAAGAACTACCCACCAGTCTCTGCTCTTTTGAGAAGCTTATGTTCATGACAAAGGGCCCCCCACTGTCACCTTCACAAGCATCTCCTCGTTGTCCTTCATCAGGCTTGTAGCTGGAGAGAGAGCAGCAGTGCTCAGGAGCATGGCGCGGTGTTCAGGTGTGCTCCCCTTCAAGGGACGTGGAGCATGCGTGTCCACCTGCCCTCCCCCGGGCACCTCTGACTCCGCATTTCAGCACCCCAAGACTTCAGGCCAGCTCTGACTTGGACAATATCCGCAGTCTAACCACGTCCCTCCTCCACCCCTGGCCAGATCACCCCCACCTCACCACTGACCCACCACCTTCCCCAATTCTACTTTCACTCACCTACAATCCACTCTCCACCTAGCAGGCAGAATGATTCTTTTTAAAAGTAAGACATACAGATAGCTGAGGTGAGGGTGGTTCCCTTCATCTGAATCTCCCCATGTCCCTCACAATACAGAACAAAATAACGAACAATAAAAAAATCCTTCACACAAAAAGCTACACCTTCAACATAACTAGAATACAGACAGCATCCAAACTCCAAATTAATTAATATATTGTATATTGTATACTAAAACTTATGTGGGGATGAGGACAGAAAAATATCTCCTAGATAAAGGAGGGTGCGAATCCACGAAATGAGTAGATGCAAATTAAATCATATAAAGATGCTATAAGGAAACAATACCTTAGCTAATACAATTTCTCCCCCAAAACACAATCATGAAACAAGAAAACTGATTCAGCACTCCAAACTGATTTATCCTCAAGCAAACCTGGAATGTAAAAAGACACACGAATCAGAAACTGGAAAACTAAAAACAAAGCAACAAAATATCAGAAGCAATACAAAACAAAAAAGTGGTTGAAATGGAACTAGGGCAAAGAAGAAGAAAAATAATGGAAGAGAACTAATGTTTAGAACATAATCCAAGGAAATTTCACAGAAATAAAAGACATGACTCTGTATATGGAAAGGATGTCGGGGTGGCTGGAAAAACTGCCCTGAAGCAATCAGCTCTTGAGACATAGCCTAGGCATGAGATATGGATTCTCTTTCATTCTTTTGCAGGTGGATATTCAGCTCCCCAGACACAATTTATTAAAGAGAATGTTCTGTCCCAGTGAGTTGGCTTGACTGCCTTATCAAAGCACAATTGTCCATAGATGAGAAGGTCTACACCTGAACACTCTATTCATTCCATTGGTCAGTGTACCTATCTTTATGCCAGTACCATGCTGTTTTGACCACTGTAGCTTTGTAATACGCCTTAAAGCCAGGTAGTGTGAGACCTCCAATTTCATTTTTCTTTCTCAGGATAATTTGAGCTATTCAGTGTACCCTGCTCTTCCAGATAAATTTGGTTATTGGTGTTTCTATTTCTGAAAAGTAAATTTTGGGGATTTTAATTGGTATTGCATTGAATCTAAAATCAATTTAGGTAGAACTGACATCTCAACTATATTTACTCTTCCAATCCATGAACATAGTATGCCCTTCCATTTATTTAGGTCTTCTGTAATTTCTGGTAGTTTTCTTTGTATAAGTGTTTTGTACCTTTAGTTAAATTTATTCCTAAATATTTTATTCTTTTGGTTGCAATTGTAAACGGAATTTTTTTCTTGATTTTCCCCTCAGATTGCTCATTACTAGTGTATAGAAACACTACAGGTTTTTGAGTGTTGACCTTTAACCTGCCACTTTGCTGTACTCATTTATTAGCTCTAGTAGTTTTGCTGTGAATTTGTTTTTTTTTGAGTTTTGACATATAGTATCATATCATCTGCAAACAGTGAGAGTTTTACTTCTTCCTTTCCAATTGTGATACCTTTTATTTCTTTTTCTCATCTAATTGCTCTGGCTAGTACTTCCAACACAATGGTGAATAACAGTGGTGATAGTGGACTTCCTTGTCTTTTTCCTGATCTTAGGGGCAAAGTTTTCAGTTTTTCCCCATTGACAATGATGTTAGCTGTGGATTTTTCTTATGTTCCCTCTATCATTTTAAGGAAGTTCCCCTCTATTCCTATCCTTTGAAGTGTTTTCAACAGGAAAGGATGTTGGATTTTGTCAAATGCCTTTTCTGCATCAATCAAGATGATCATGTGGTTTTTCTGCTTTGAATTGTTGATATAGTGTATGACATTAATTGATTTTCTTATGTTGAACCATCCTTGCATACCTGGGATGAATCATACTTGGTCATGGTGTATAATTCTTTTAATGTGCTGCTGGATTCAACTTGCAAGAATTTTGTTGAGGATGTTTGCATCTATATTTATTAGAGAGATTGGTCTGTAATTTTCTTTTCTTGTAGTATCTTTTTCTGGCTTTGGCATGATGGTGATGTTCACTTCATAGAATGAGTTAGGCAGCCTTCCCTCCTCTTCAATTTTTTTGAAGAGTTTGAGCAGGATTGGTAATAATTCTTTCTTGAATGTTTGGTAGAATTCACATGTGATGCCATCTGGTCCTGGAATTTTCTTTTTTGGGAGATTCTTAATGACTAATTCGAGTTCTTTACTTGTGATTGGTTTGTTGAGGTCACTTTTTCTTCTCGAGTCAATGTTGATTGTTCATGCCTTTCTAGGAAGTTGTCCATTTCATCTATGTTGTCCAGTTTATCAGCACAAAATTGTTCACAGTATCCCCTCATAACCTCTTTTATTTTTGTGAGGTCAGTGGTTATGTCTCCTCTTCCATTTCTGATCTTATTTATTTGCATCCTCTCTCTTCTTCTTTTTTTCAACCTTGCTAAGGGTCCATCAATCTTATTGATTTTCTCATAGAACCAACTTCTGATTTTGTTGATTTTATCAATTGTTTTCATGTTCTCAATTTCATTTATTTCTGCTCTCATCTTTGTTATTTCTTTCCTTTTGCTTGCTTTGGGGTTAGTTTGCTTTTCTTTCTGTAGTTCTTCCAAGTGAGCAGTTAATTCCTCAATTCTTGTTTTCTTCTTTTTTTGATATAGGCATTTAGGGCAAAAAATTTCCCTCTTAGCACTGCCTTTGCTGCATGTCATTAATTGTGATATGTTGTGTTCTCATTTTCATTTGCCTCAAGATATTTACTGATTTCTCTTGTAATTTCTTCCTTAACCCACTGGCTGTTTAAGAGTGTGTTGCTGAGCCTCCATATATTTGTGAATTTTCTGACCCTGTGCCTGCTATTGATTTCCAACTTCATTCCTTTATGATCTGAGAAAGTGTTTTGTATTATTTCAATCTTTTAAAATTTATTGAGACTTGCTTTGTGACCCAGCATATGGTCTATCCTTGAGAATGTTCCATGAGCACTTGAGAAAAAGGTGTACCCTGCTGTTGTGGGGTGTGTATGCTCTATAAATGTCTGCTAAGTCTAGTTCATTTATTGTTCTATTCAGATTCTCTGTTCCTTTATTCTGTCTAGATGTTCTGTCCATTGACGAGAGTGATGAATGAAGTCTCCAACTATTATGGTAGATGTGTCTATTTCTCTTTTCAGTGTTTGCCTCATGCATTTGGAGCACTCTGGCTTGGTGCATAAATATTTATGATTGTTATGTCTTCTTGTTGAGTTGTTCCTTTTATTAATACATAGTCTTTCTTTGTCTCTTTTAATTCTTTTACATTTGATGTCTAATTTGTTGGATATTAGTATAGCTCCTTCTGCTCTTTTCTGATTGTCATTTGCATGAAATATCTTTTCCCAACCTTTCAGTTTCAAACTATGTATACCCTTGGGTCTAAGATGTATCCCCTGTGGGTCCTGTTTTTAAATCCATTCTGCCAGTCTATGTCTTTTGATTGGTGAACTTAATCCATTAACACTTAGTGTTATTACTATAAGGGCAGTACTTTCTACTGCTTTGAGCCTTTTGGATTTTATATGTCATATCCAATTTTTCTTCTTTTTACCTTTACTGATAGACTTCATTTCTATACTCTTCACCACACCTCTCTTTGCTGTTTTTACCTATCTGTCTCTAGTGCTCCCTTTAGTATTTCTTGAAGTGCTGG
The DNA here is from genome assembly GCF_023851605.1 of Tamandua tetradactyla. Lineage (NCBI taxonomy): Eukaryota > Metazoa > Chordata > Mammalia > Pilosa > Myrmecophagidae > Tamandua > Tamandua tetradactyla. Next base: position 169,939 of record NW_027518242.1, read on the forward strand.
TTTTGTAGTCACAGATTCTCCCAGTGATATTTTTGTGTGTGAGAATGTTTTAATTTCCCCCTCATTTTTGAAGGACAATTTTGCTGGATACAGAATTATTGGTTGGCAGTTTTTCTCTTTTAGTATCTTAAATATATCATATCCCTGTCTTCTTGCCTCCATGGTTTCTGCTGAGAAATCTATGCATAGTCTTATTGGGTTTCCCTTGTATGTGATGGATTGCTTTTTTCTCGTTGTTTTCAAATTTCTTTCTTTCTCTTTGACACCTGACATTCTGATTAGTAAATGTCTTGGAGTACATCTATTGAATCTATTCTGTTTGGGGTATGCTGCACTTCTTGGATTTATAATTTTAAGTCTTTCATAACAGTTGGGAAATTTTCAGTGATAATTTTCTCCATTAGTTTTTCTCCTCCTTTTCCCTTCTCTTCTCCTTCTGGGACACCCACAACACGTATATTCATACACTTCATGTTTTCATTCAATTCTCTGAGTCCCTGCTCATATTTTTCCATTCTTTTCCCTATATTTTCTTTTGCTTGTCAGAATTCAGATGTCCCATCCTCCAGTTTACTAATCCTATCTTCTGCCTCTTGAAGTCTAACATTGTAGGTTTCCACTGTTTTTTCATCTGTTCTACTGTGCCCTTCATTCCCATAAGTTCTGTGATTTGTTTATTCAGACTTTTGATTTCTTCTTTTTGTTCATTCTTTGCCTTCTTTATATCCTCCCTCAATTCATTGATTTGATTTTTAATGAGATGTTCCATGTCTTTTTGACCATCCTAAATTAACAGTTTCAACTCCTTCATCTCATTTGAATTGTTGGTTTGTTCCTTTGACTGGGCCATATCTTCAATTTTCCTGGTATGACCCATTATTTTTTGCTGGTATCTAGACATTTAATTTCCTTAATTAGTTTACTCTGGAGATTGTTTTCACTTTTTTACCTAGGATTTTCTTGCTGGATGATGTTGTTGTCTATCTGTTCTGTGACATTCAGTTCAGCTTATTCTAGACCTCTAGCTTGGGTTTTGTTGAACAGATTAGAATTTCTCAGTTCTTATTTTCTTGTTTCTTGTCCTGCCTGTCTGGTGCATTTTTCCCCCCTTAGGAGGGTTTGCTTAGGTATTATAGACCCCAGTCAGATTTTCCCAGACTAGGCTGGTCTCCTGTCAAGAGGAAAGAGTCACCTGCCTCAGCTTTCCCTGAGGGTGAGACCCAGCAGATTGACAAACTTTCCTATGAAGTCTCTAGATTCTGCATTTTTCCTATCCTGCCCAGCATGTGGCACTTTTCTTCCTGTGGGTCCCACCAACATAAAGTGATGCTATACCTTTAACTTCAGCAGACTCTTCTTTCTGGGGATGTGGTTGATACAGAGGTTAGGTTGTAGTTCGGCTTTGCTGGCTTCAGTTTTCCAGGCCCTGGGGTCTGAATTCCTTGAGGAAGGGATTTCACCTAAGCTGGGCCCCACCTCTCTCCTGGGGAAGGCACAACCTCCAGGGAATATCTTCCTTTCACCTGATCAACCTCTTTGCCTCCCAGACAAGCTTAATTGTCCCCTTGCCTGGGGCAGCTGGAGCCTGAGAAGCCTTGCACTCATATGGAAAGAGCAGTCAAGCTGTTGAAACAGACACAAAAAAGAAGAGGAAAAAATCCTTTTCAGAGAAGGACCCTGAGGTTTGCCAATTAAGAGCTTAAGTTGGTACATTGCTCTGTGTATCTCCAGGTCCTATGTGCCCCTTCTTTCCTTCAAGCCCCAGACCTTTTCAAATCCAAAAAAACCTCTTTTTTTTCCATCAGCCCTGCCCCCTCTGCACTGGGGCAAAAAGCAGCAACCTCAGGTTTTATTGAAGGTTCAGCTAAGCTGGGGGTCTATTTTTAGTAGTCAGTATTTGTTAATGAATGCCACAATTTATGCTTGGTTGTGCTCAGCCCCTGCTGCTAGTAAAGTCTCTTTCTTTCCCCTCTGGGAAGCAGCCTGTGGGGGAGGGGTGCTGGCCTCTGCAGCTGGGGGACTCACAGGTCTGGGTGGGCTTGCAGCTAGTCCTGCTTGCCCAGACTGGGGTACGCTGTGTGTCCAGTCACTGATGTGGCACCAGCAGTTGTTATGTACTGTTTCTGGCTATTTACTAGCTGCTCTGGGGAATGAAGTAAACCCAACACCTCACTAAGCCACCATCTTGGACCTCTCTGCCCTAAATCAACTTTTAGTTCTGATTTCTTGCTTCTCTTCACCCTCAGAAGCCAACATATCAGAACTACTGCGAATCAATAAAAATAGGTACTTTATTTTTGGATAGATTGTCTTTCTTTTCTGGGGTAAGGCTAAGTAATAACCTAAATCTTTTTTAAAAACTTGGGGAAAATTTAACTTCCATTTCTGAAGTGAGTTCTTTGTTGGCTCCTCTTCATTCACATTAAATAAAACAGTAATGCATGTTGACTTGGTAGTGGTGCCAGGTGGAGGGTCTCATGATAATGTCATCATCTTTTTCCATGTTATGGGTCACATTTTTCTGGTTGTCTAACTCGATTCCTGGGAAGTATACTAATTACATACTGCTTACTATTTCCATAATCTAAAATGGACATTGTGTGGTCAGAGATTAGGAAATGTCATCTTTTAAACAGATTCTCATTCTGTTGGTTCTTTAGATTCTTTGCCTGCTTATTTACACGCAAGGTTGTGTAGAAATAGTTGACTGCTGTGCGGTTTTTAGGAACCTATAAATTGTGTCTTATTGGTGTCTCTGACTGCAACAAAACCTTGGGGACTGATTCTGGCAAGGGTTTGTCTGTCAAATGCTGTACATTTTAGGGGTATCTGAGATCTCTTTAGGCATGTTACTTCCCTGGGAACCAATCACACCTGAATTTGACAGGCCAGTCATGTAGCTGTTAACTTCTTGCTGCTTGGACAAAGTTGTTTTAAATACACAAGATGAACAAATTCGAGAATGAATTAAGGGCTTATAAAGGGCATTGGCTTTCAAATTCTCAGAATCCTCATAGCTTTCAAACCAGTCCCCTAGAGCTAATCCATTTGAATTAGGTATAGCTTCTGCATAATCACTTAAGTAGTATTCAATTCTCCAGTTACATAGGAATGACTTTGTTGTATGTTCAAGGGTTGGCATCCATTGTTGCAAAAAGCAAATATGATTATCTGTTCCATTAAGAGACCTCTGCATAGCTGAATTCTTGTCTGCAAGATTTGTTGTTTCTCTCTGGGTGAGCTGATTGACAAAATTCAGGGCAGGTATGGTGTGGTGGCTTGCATAGCCTCTCCGTGATAATGATGCCACACCATCTGAAGACCTTTTCCAATTATCAGGTTGATTATTGGTTTGACTTAGAGAACTGTTAAGCAACAGGTATTGAATTGTTTCTGGTTAACAATGTCTTTTCTGTTTTTCATTCATCTGATGGGTTGATACAACAGATTTTATTTGGACCATTAAAATTTGGAACAAAATGAGGTTTGTATCCATGATTTCGTATGCTACATTTGTCATTCATTTTGATTATATTTCCCTCTGTTTTTTTGTTTTTGTTTTCTGCAAGGCAGGCACCATGAATCAAACCCGGGTCTCTGCATGGCAGGCAAGAACTTTGCCTGCTAAGCCACCGTGGCCTGCCCTATCCCTCTGTTTTAAAAGTAACTAGAATCTAGTTTATGAAAAGTATCTTGTCTACCGAGAAGATTTCTTTGGCTGGAAATAGAAGCTTATGAAGAAACTGAGTGCTGGTAAATACCATTCTCCCAGAGTGCTTTGCCATTTTCACCCTTGCTGATTCCTCCTGCTTTTTATCATCTTCCCAATAGTCTCCTTTAAATAGGTGTGCTATGGCAGGTGAAAGAGAAGGTCTATATGGGTACCTCTCAAGAGTCCAGGCTCACATACAGCCATTCCAAGTCAAGGTTTGGGGCATCCACATTAGATTCAATGATCAGTAAGTCCCCAAAGATGAGACATCATTGCAGGAATTGTCAGGACTGCATGCTGCACTTTGTGTAACTTTCTGGACATTTTTCAAAATATAACTATTTTCTTCCTCAGCTAAAAATTCTGAAACTTGCTCCTTAGCATGAAATTCTTGGCATGCTTCTAATCCAGGTTCAATCAGAGTATCAGTGGCTATCCAATACCATTCCTTGTAGTGAGGCTCAATGAAGTAGTCTGATTTACACTCATCATTTAATGAGGAAAGCACTGATGTCAAATACCATGTTTACAGGTGTTTGACAACAGCACTTTCAAATGTCCTTTCATGCAGTGGAGAGAAATATGGCCAGGAACACCCTGGGTAGTATGCAGCCACACAACCACACTGTGCTCTGAAGCTTTGCCTTCCAGAAAGTAGCAAGAGTGAAAGATGCAATTGATTTTTGACAAGACTGCCAAGTCCATTTAATTGAGAAAGAATAGTCTCTTCAACAAGTGGTGCTGGGGGAACTGGATATCCAATATACAAAAGAGTGAAGGAGGGCCTATATCTTACATCATATACAAATATTAGCCTGAAATGGATTAAAGACTTAAATATAAGAACCAGGAAGAAAATGTAAGGAATCATCTTCACAATCTTGTATTAGGCAATGGTTTATTAGACTTTACACCCAAAGCATAAGCAACAAAAGAAATAAAAGAGATAATGGGACCTTATAAAAATTAAAACCTTTTGCACATCAAAGGGCTTTATCATGAAAGTGAAAAGACAATCTACTCAATGGGAGAAATTATTTAGAAACCATATATTCAACAAGGATTTAATATCCAGGATATAAAAGAAATCCTACAACTCAACAATAAAAAGATAAACAACCCAATTTAAAAATGGGCAAAAGACTTGAACAGAGACTTCTGCAAAAAAAAGTATAGAAATGGCTAAAAAGCATTGAAAAGATGCTCAACATCATTAGCTATTAGGGAAATGCAAATAAAAACTACAAGATACCATTTCACACCCACTAGAATGGCTACTTAAAAAAAAAGGGAAAAGAAAATTACAAGTGTTGGAAAGGATGTTGAGAAATAAGAACATTCATTCCCTACCAGGCGGAAATGTGAAATGGTACAACCACTGTAGAAAGCTGTGTGGTAGTTCTTAAGGAAGCTAAGTATAGAATTACCATAAGACCTGGCAATCCTTTATTGGGTTTATACTCCAAAGACTAAAGAATTGAAAGCAGAGACTCAAACAGATGCTTGCACACTGATGTTCACAGTGGCTTTATTCACAATTGCAGAAATGAAAGTAACCCAAGCAATCCATTCAATTGAAGAATGGATTAAAAATTGTGGTACATACATACAATGGAATGTTCTTCAGCACTAAAAAGGAATGAAGTTCTGATACATGTGACAACATAGATGAACCTTGAAGACATTATGTTGAGTGAAATAAGTCAGAAATAAAAGGACAAATATTGTATGATATCACTGACATGAAATTATTAGAATAAGCAAACTCATAGAGTTAGAATATAAATTACTAGGGGGTGGTTTGGGGGCCAAGAATGGGAAGTTAATGCTTAAATTGTACAGAAGTTCTGTTTGGGTTGATTATAAAGTTTTGGAAATGGATGGTGGTGATGGTAGTACAACACTGAGAGCATGCAATTAACATCATTGAATTATATATGTGAATGTGGCTCAAAGGGGAAATTTTAAGTCATATATTATTTGCTAGAATAAAAATTAAAACATAAAACATAGGACTGTAGAATACATGTACTTATTGTAAATGATAGACTATAGTTAACAGTATAATTATAAAAATGTTCTTTCATCGATTATAACAAATGTACCACAATAATGAATGCAAGGCGTCAATAATAAGGTGGCATATGGGGGTGGAAGTATACCCTAATGTAAACTATGGGCTGTAGTTGATAGTACAATTATAAGATTATTTTATCAATTGTTACAAAGGTACCACATTAATGCAAAATGTTAATAATGGTGGGGGGAGTACGGGAACAGTGTATTTTCTACATGATTTTTCATAAACCTACAACTTCTCTAATTAAAAGAAAACTGAAAAAATTTGAAAAAAATGAAGGTGAAAATTCTAGTAAAGTAAATAGGTCAGTATATAGTATCATGTTAAATTCTTGCTTTTGGTAATTATACTGTGTTGTTATAGGAAATGTTAACATTAATGGAAATTGTGTAAAGGGGATATGGGACCACTAAATTAGTTTTGTGATGTTTTTGTAAATAAAAAATTACTACCAAAAAAAGGTGAAAGAGTTTCAAAAAGTAACTTCCCTGAGCGTTGAGAGTTGTCTTTGTCTGTTTTGCTTAGAACTGTACAAACAACAGTAACAGAAGCTACAATTTATTAGGTATTATATTTTGGGAAGAATACCAAGCACGTTAACATTCATTATCTTCTTTCATCCTTCTAACAATCATGTAACATGGACTTACACCGGTAAGTCCGGTGTAAGTATTTGTGCTGGTTTGAAAGGATGTATGGACCCTAGAAAAGCCATGTTTTAATCAAAATCCCATTTAATAAAGGCAGAATAATCCCTTTTCAATATTATATGTTTGAAACTGTAATAAGATCATCTCCCTGGAGATGTGATTTAATCCAGAGTGGTTGTTAAACTGGATTATGTGGAGGATGACATGTCTCCACCCATTTGGGTGGGTCTTCATAAGTTTCTGGAGTTCTATAAAAGAGGAAACATTTTGGAGAATGAAGGAGATTTGGAGAGAGCAAGTGCTGCAGCACCACAAAGCAGAAAGTCCACAAGCCAGTGACCTTTGGAGATGAAGAAGGAAAATGCCTTCCTGGGAGCTTCCTGAAAAAGGAAGCCAGGAGAAGAAGCTAGCAGATGATGCCGTGCTTGCCATGTGCCCTTCCAGGTGAGAGAGAAACTCTGACTGTGTTCACCATGTGCCTTCTCACTTGAGCGAGAAACCCTGAATTTCATCGGCCTTCTTGAATGAAGGTATCTTTCCCTGGATGGATGCCTTAGATTGGATATTTCTATAGACTTGTTGTAATTGGGACATTTTCTTGGCCTTAGAATTGTAAACTAGAAACTTATTAAATTCTCCTTTTTAAAAGCCATTCCATTCCTGGTATGTTGCATTCCGGCAGCTAGCAGATTAGAACAGTATTTTACAGATTAGGCTAAGCAATCTTCACACGATCATGCTAGTAAGTGGCAGGTACCTCAAACATAGACCTGATTCAAAAATGTATGTTCTTAACTGTCACTCTATAATTCCGTAGTGCTTTCATGTCATATAAAAAAAATTTTCTACTCACCTTTCCCAGTCAAGACAAATTCTTCTATGGTGCCTTTTTTTTTTAGAAGAAGAAATCCTTTGTTTTTTTTTCTTTTTAACTTCTACCTTTAGAAATGCACATACATCTTCACAGTGGGATATATATATGCTTGCACAGATACTTAAAAAATTTTTTTCTTTATTAGAGAAGTTGTAGGCTTACAGAAAAATCATGCAGAAAATACACTATTCCTACATACCATCCCCTCATCTTATTATTAACACTTTGCATTAGTGTGATACCTTTGTTACAACTGATGAAAGAATATTACAATCCTATTACTAACTATAGTCTATAGTTTACATTAGGGTGTATTTTTTCCCATATACCACCCTTTTATTAATAACTTTGCAATAATGTGGGTACATTTATTATAATTCATGAAAGAACATTTTTATAACTGCACTATTAACTATAGTCTGACATTTACAACAGGTTCACTGTGTTCTATAGTTCTATGTTTTATCTTTTAATTTTTATTTTAGTAAAATATATACAGACATCAGGGACACCTAAATCGAAGGGCTGAAGATCCTGAGGCTTACTCTTGTGAAGATTATGTAGGTAGCAGAGAAGCTTAGCCTACCTATAGGTATGCCTAAGAGTCACTTTTGGAGGACCTCTTTTGTTGCTCAGATGTGGTCTCAGTCTCTCTAGGTCCAACTCTGCAAGTGAAATCATTGCCCTCCCTGCTATATGGGACATGACATCCAGAGGTGAAAGTCTCCCTGGTGCAGATAATTCCCAGGGATGAGTCTGGCCCTGGCACTGTGGGATCAACAATTTCATCCTGATCAAAAGGGGGAAAAGAAGTGTAACTAATAAAACATCAATGGCTAAGAGACTTCAAGTAGAGTCAAGAGGCTATTCTCGAGGTAGTTCCTATACAAGCTTCAGTTAGAAATTGCTACCTACCATAATCTGCCAAACCTCAACCAGGACCATTCCAGCCGATCCTAAGAAGACTTAGGGCAATATATAAGATTCCACAAGGGTTCCAGGCACTAGAGTAAGTTTTCAGAAACCTACCACCTCCAGATGGGTCCCTGGTCCAGACAAGTCCTGAAACCTAGAGGGCCCAGCCTCTCCAGAACATCAGACAGTTCCATCTCCCTACCCCATATTAGTGACAGACCCTTCCAATATGAAAAATTTAGAATGACCATAGCCCAAACACCCCTAAAGAGAGGGACTGAAAGGTCAAAGGTGATGGTAGAGTTATACGATGAAGATAAGATTTAAAAAATGAATATGAATGCTGAATTATTAAACTGATACCTCTTTTAGTCTGCAGTATCTTAGAATAGCTAGAAGTAAAAATCTAAAATTGTGGGGCTGTCACCCATGTCAAACTCTGAAATATGCTCTACAATTAATTGTGGTGCTGTGCTTTGAAATTTATTGTTCTTTTTTTACATATGTTATTTTTCACAAAAAAAGGAAAAAAAATCAATTGTGATGACAAAAAAATATTTAAGCCTTCTTTTGGCAGAACGCCCGATGGCTAAAATCCTGTAAAAATGAAGGAAAACCTCATGACACAGCTGAAACAGCCTGGCCTTGTGGAATTGCGCCAGCTAGCTGTTCTGCTTTTCCCCTTTCACAATGTGTTTTCCCCCCTTACAAAGTGTTCCTCATGGCAGGTTCTTGATAAACAACCTTGGGTAAAAACATACACATCTGAGGTACGTGCATATGTATTGTATGTATTCCTTTAGTATGCATGACTTCAACATTGTTCTAAAAATAGTAACTGTAGCAAAGGTGTATAATCAACTGAGAAGCTCTAATAAATGGCTTTTTGCCTCTCAAGAAGCTCAGCTCTTCTTTCTTTTCATGCAGCAACCCTGAAACCCACTGTAGGACAGAGTGTTTGGAGGTTACACCCTCTAGCCTCTTATATTCTGGAACATCTAGAAGGAAAAAAAATCTGAGAGGATCCTGTAACTACTTGAAGAGTGCTTTGAAAACTGTTGCTTTTTTATTTTTTTGCTTTGTATATATGTTATACTATACAATAAAAATGTTAAAAATAAATAAAGAACACCTAGGTCAATATATAAGATACTACAAAGGTTCCATGCACTAGGGTAACTTTCTAGAAACCTCCAGATGGTTCCCTGGACCAGATAAGTCCTGAAACCTAGAGGGCTCAGCCTCTCTAGAATATCAGCTATTTCCATTTCCCTACCCCATATTATTGATATTATTGATGGTCCCTTACAATATGAAAAAGTTAGAATGGCCATAGCTCAAATACTCTTGAAGAATGGGACAGAAAGATCAAAGGTGATGGTGGAGTTATACAGAGGTTGGGTTTAACAAACAAATATGACTGCTGAATCATTAAATTGATATTTCCTCTAGTCTCCAGTATCTTAGAGCAGGTAGCAATAAAGACCTAAAGTTATGGAATTGTAACCCATACCAAACTCTGAAATCTACTAATTTTTCAGAGTTTTCAGAACAACTAATTGTTCTGTGCTTTGAAATCTATTACTTTTTTGTATATATGTTATTTTTCACAAAAAAGTTGATGTGATGATAAAAAAAATTTATTCCTTCTAACCTCCAATGTTCTAGAGCAACTAGAAGGAAAAATCTGAGATGATGGTATAGTAGCCCATGACAAACTCTGGGATCTGTCTCGTAACTAATTGTTGAAGAGTGCTTTGAAAACAATTGCTTTTTTCTTTCTTTGCTTTTTATACATGTTATATCACACAATTAAAAAAAGTTAAAATATATATATATATGACCTTAGAGAAGCTAAGCCTACCTATAGTTATGCCTAAGAGTTAATTCCAAAAAACCTCTTTTGTTGCTCAGATGTGGCCTCTCTCTCTCAACCCAGTTCTGCAAGGAAAATCATTACCTTCCTCTTCTACGTGGGACATGATGTCCAGGGGTGAAAGTCTCCCTGGCAACTCGGGACATGACTCCCAGGGATGCATCTGGCCCTGGCACCATGAGATAGACAACGCCTTCCTGACCAAAAGTGGAGGGAGAAATTTAACAAAACAAGGTTTCAGTGGTTAAGAGATTTCAAATAGAATTGAGAAGTTCTTCTGGAGCCTACTCTTATGTAAGCTTCAGCTAGATATATCTAATTGCCATAGTCTGCCAAACCCCAACCAACCATTTCTATTAATCCTAAAGAATGCTGAGGGCTCTTTCTGAGATTCCACAAAAGTGTCATGCACTAAGATTACTTTCCAGAAACCTACACTCTCCAGACGGTTCCTAGGCCAGATAAGTCCTAAAACCCAGAGGGGCCAGCCTCTCCAAGAACATCAACTAGTTCCATTCCCCATCCCATACTGTCAACACAACACCCCTTTTCAACACGAAAAAGTTAAAATTGGCAATAGTCCAAATAAATACTCTTTAAGAATGAGAGAAGGATCAAAGGAGAAATCCTATAATAGAGACTATAGGATTTAACAAATGAATATTTGCTAAATCATTATATTGATATTTCTTTTAGTCTCCAGTGTCTTGAAGCAGGTAGAAGGAAAAAACTGAAGTTGTGAAACTATAACCCATACCAAACTTTGAAGTCTGTTCTATAATGACTTGTTACAATGTTCTTTGAAATTTATTGCTTCTTTGTATATATGCTATACTTCACAATAAAAAATGAATGAAGTTATGAGACATGCTACAACATGGAACAACATATATATTAATTTCCATTTTTTAGAATTTTATATAAATGGAAAGACCTTATAGGTCCTCTGTTTTTTTGGAAGGTAAGGGCCTGGCTTCTTTCACTCAGTCTAATCTTTTGACATCAATCCATGTTCTTTTGTGTATCAATAGTTCATCACTTTTTTACATGAGAGTAATATTTCATTCATGTATTCATATACCAAAATTTATTTGCTCAATGTGCTGCTTTGAAAGTGTTTTGTACCCCAGAAAAGCCATGTTCTTCTAATCCAATCTTGTGGGGGCATACCTATTGCTGGGTAGGAACGTTTGATTAAATTGTTTCCATAGAGATGTGACCCAACCAATTTTAGGTGGGTCTTAATCCTTTTACTAGAATCCTATATGAAAAGAATAAAAGACAGAAAACACAGAGGGAGCTGGTACAGAAAACAGAGAGATAAAACCAAGCAAAAGACAGAGGGAGAGAGAACACCCTGGAGATGCTGAAAGGAGACCCACAGGATACAGAGAGCTCACAGAGGTGACCCTGGAGAAGTAAGCAAAAATCCACAGGTGAGCAGAGAGAAAGCCACTGGGAACAGAGTCTGAAAGCAAAGGAGCCTGGTGAAAAGAACTGGCAGATGTTGCTATGTGCCTTACCATGTAATAAAGAAACCCCGGATGCAGTGGCTTTTTTCGGAGTCAAGGTATCTTACTCCTGATGCCTTAATTTGATCGTTTTCATGACCTCAGAGCTATACATTTTTAACCTAATAAATCCCCTTTGTAAAGGCAATATATGTATCTCCTAAAATTTCCTACTTTTAAGCATATTATGCTTTATTTAATAATCCTAATATCCATTATATCACCCTACTCCCAATTTTGAGAGCACGGGGTCACACAAATTAATTCCATTATATAAAGTCTCACATAGTTCTCTAATTATTTGCTAATCAATAAGCATTATCTCCTTAATCAGACTATAGCTCCTAACAGGCAAGTGACCATATCTTATATACTTTATGTAAAGCCTATTTAAAGCTCTTGAATAAATATATTTTGATAAAAGGATGAAGAAAAACAGTTAGTTGGGAAACAAGCTAGGAACTGAGTGTTCTTGAATGCTTTAGAGATCAGATGTGTATGGTTTAAGATCCCAACTATCAAATTTGACTCAGAAAAAAATACTACATTAAAAACGTGGGTCTTACATCAAATTTTCTATTGTACCTTTTTCATAATGGCAAGTTAATGGGCAATCTGGGCATGGCAGTATAGTCCTCTTGGCTGTGCACCCTAGAAGGTGAAGAATGAGAGGGTGGAGATGGACACTTACCCCACAGCATGTACACTGAGGCCGTGTGGTCCAAGTACCCTCTCCTTGCAGGGAGCTGCCAGTGTATGGCTCTCTCTTTGGCTGTGTGGTTTCTCAATACATTCCAAGTGTTGAGAGGCTGGAGCCTGGCTCAGCGAGCACAGGTAAGCAGCTTCCTGGAGCAGGCTGCCAGCATGAGAAGCAATGCCCTTGGTGGGGAATGTCTGCTTTTCATTACCCCATGCACATCCCTGTGCTGCTAGAATGAAAACAAGGAATGATGCAAGTTGGTTACACTTGACTGACTCAGGTGTCCCATTACACCTTGAGTTTTTTTTTTATCTTGGCAGCCAGAGGACTGAGATTATAGACAGGATGTGGGGAAATGGTTTATAGGTGAAAAAAAAAAGAAAAAGAAATGCTTTCTTAGGCTCTTCTCTGAATGACCTAAATGATGAATTAAGTGGCTAATAGTCATGCAGGAAATCCTCAAATGTTTTTAATCTCCAAAAAAGTACACAGAATGCAGAGTTAGCAAGAAATGTTATAGAAAGCGAGAGACTAGAAAGTCCTCTTCAACTCTGATGCCATTTAAAGAGAAACAAAAAGAAGACTATCAACTTTCTAAGAGATCCACAAAGTACAGAGAAGTAAAAATCCCAGAAAAGTGGAGCTAAGGAGAATGAGAAAAAATAAAGATGAATTATATATGGCCATTCTGCAAATGTCATTTCATTTGATTTGCACAACACCCCTAAGATTTAGGCATCATCATCCCTAGCAATGATGTAGACCTGGAAAACTATAACATGAGACACTAACAAAAACATCTATGGGTTACTTAATGATAAAGGAATGAATTCCAGGGTGCTTCTATAGCAGCCTGGGAAGCAATGTGTTTCCTACGTTTCTCCCAGCATAGTATATCACCACTGTTGCAGCCCCAGAATTCAGTACCCTGGAACCAACATGACCAAAGTAAACGTAGATGCTCATGTCTTTTCTGATAAGACATTTTACACTTTGCTGGTCAGAACTGTATCTGATGGTTGAAGCAAGGAATCAGTAATGGTCTCAGACAGGAAACTGGTGGGACATGACCACCTTGAGGGATCCTGAGAAACAATCTGTTTTGTGGAGAAGTTATTGACTGTAAAGGTGCACCTGCCATGGGGTTGGAAGCTAAGAGACAGACAAACATCTTAGCAAATGAGTATAGAAATGGGAAGCTTCATTTGACTTTCATTTCACTTTTCTCACAGAAGAAGAACCTTTCTGCAGCTGCCACAATCCTAACTCCTTCCTCTCCCTGTGCCCCCCCCAATCCAGTTCATTACAGGCCTGTGGTTACAGGCGCAGCTTGTGCCATGCCCCCCTGCTCTTGTGTCCAGCTTCTGCCAGCCAGCACCACAGATCTGCTAGATACTCAGCAAATGGCAGAACAATTCAAAGCATTGATGAATTTAAATTGTTCTATTGCTGATGAAATAAGGCTTCTTAACTTCTGATGAGCTATTTTACATTACTAATAGCACTACTGTTAATTCAGATTTGTGTATATCTACCTGATTGCCAGAAGAATATTCAAGGAATTATCAGAGTAGTGAGGGGATAAGCAACATTAGGACTTGGAAAAAGTAAAGATTCTTTACATTATTTATAGATTGAAATAAATCAAGTAATTTCTCTAAGGAAAGATATTTTAGTGTGGAAAAATATACTTAAATTTCATACTGGTTAGGTGCAAAAGCAGCTCCCATGAAAAGAGAAATAATATTCCTAGGACTTGGGAATGCCATAGCCAAGGATGATGTTCCTTTATTTCCTCTTATTGGACAGCTTCACAACTGCTTAATTTCTCTTAACTTGTAGAAGGGAGGGGGGAGGTAAGGTTTCTCCTGACAGGAGAATCTGGGCCCAATTATTCCTTCTATAACCTTTGACTCTGACTTCTAAATAAGTCAGGGGAGCAGTGGGCTGTGAAATCACTTCCTCAGTTACCAGGTCAAGTGCTGTCGGATCATTTCCTATACTGGTAAATGAAGGACTGAAGAAGAGAAATGGATTCAAGCATATACGCAGCTTCTCCTATCCTGAATGAACCTGATTTTGTTTAAGTTTCAAAATAGATTTTGCTGACTCTAAACTCATCACTATGGCTCCCTAGAGTCCTTTTGCTCTAGAATATCTCTGGTAATACAGAAAAGATCAAAAACCCTCTATACATTTTACAAATGATTGCTTAACAGAAGCGCCTGTTCCAATAACAGTGAGGCTAGGCTTGCTTTAACTTCAGGCAAAATCTATTGCTGGCAATTATTTGAGTCTATGACAATCCAAATACTGATGATGAGAAACGAGAAATTTTCTGTTATAATGTGTCAACTCCAGCTAAGATATGAACTATGGAAATAAGATGAGGGGCTGGGGAGAAAGAGAAGCATCACTCCTTTGGAAGACGCCTATAACAGGATTAGTCACCATTACTTCACCACACTACATTTTGCCTCAATTTAGCAACAATAAGTAAAGAAAACATGGAGCAGAAATGTCCCAGAGAAGTCTTCTCAAGTCCATCTCTCATTCAAAGTTGTAAGCCTATAAAACAGGGTAGTCCTGGTTCATTTGGTTGTATTTCTTGTTACCCCAAATCTCTATTTCTCTACTATTATGGGCACAAGAAAAGTCTAAAACAACATTACTTAAATGCTGGATAGTGGATAATTTTTTAGGAAAAAATCTGCCAACATTACACCCTGATTGCTCTAGATTATTTGAAAAGGAAGTGGGTCATCTTTTCATAGGGCCTGGAGCACCTGCTTAAAAAAAAGAAACAGTAATATTTTATAATCATGTATAGTTTTCATTAGAGTTACCTTTTAAGCAATGTAGAAATATGCACTACTGAAATCTCCCTTTATTCTCTAGTAGCAAATTAGTGAAGTTTACATCTCATGTTTTTTATTCTAATTAAAATAATAAAAAATGAATTTGATATTGGTCCTTTTTATGAGAGAATATGACAATGGTAGGCAACTTTTCAACTAAATTCCGATGATTAATATGTGTCAGAATAGAATTATTAATGCTCCTTTCCTAAAAACTGACAAAGATTTCCATCCCAATATTTACACTATATATTAGATAAATAATTTTATTACTAATTATTTTATTATTTTCACTTATTATACATCAGCAGGGCATGAGGGAGGCCAACTATGCATGAGGCAGCTTTTATGAATGCTGCCTACTAAGGGTACTCCACTCTGAGTAGCAGTGAATAAAACCAATCAAATCCTCTTTTCTCAATACACAAAGTCTCGGTGATCAAGACAGACAAAGAGAAGGTGGGTCCTGAGTGGAATGATTTACAGGGTTAATACCACCTCAAGCCCATGTCCTCTGAGGGGCCCTCCCGAGCCTTTCTGTCATACTGCCCTGCTTGCTTCCCTGCTCTCTGTCTCATTATGGTCACCAGCTGGGTAACTTTGGGAATGTTACCCTTATATGCCTGAATTTCTTAATGTGTAAATAGAGCAAATGCTAATCACTCCCTCATGGTGCTTGAGGGCTAAATGAGATAATATCTGTTAGATGTTTAGGACAGTGCCTAGCACATAGTATTTATCAACTATTAGCTATTTTCATCATCAGTTTACTTGTTTGTTGACTATTTCCCTCCCTAAAGCACATGGTCCCAGAGAGCAAGCACCATATTTGTCTTGTTTGCTGCTTTCTCTCCATTGCCTAGTATACACAGACACATAAGAAGTGCTTGAAAATACTGACTGGATAATTCTCATGAATAAATGCTGTTTTGCAGTCTCATGTATTCTTAAATTAAACTTCCATCAATGACAGTAATCTGTGTATTTCTTTTCCTTGCTACCAAAACAGTCACCATGAAAAATGAACCAAGAAGATAAAAATCATCATTTTAAAAAACAAACCAAGAAACTTGATAATAAAAAAGAACACTCAGCTTCTGAGAATACAGCAGAGGAGGGTAGGCTGGATTCATCATTGCTCCATAGAATAAGATAGGAGACGAGCAAAAAAAAGGCTGGGGTACAGTCCTGGGGGGCTGAGTGATAGAAGAGGGTCTCCAATATTTCGTAGGGAGTAGAGAGGCAGGGAGATTGGGATGGGGAGAGTAGGGTGGGTTTTGATGTGGTGTGACCCCCAGTGGGGGATGGGTGGTGGTGAGCAGAGAAGTGCAGATCCAAGGGAACTGACTATCTCTCCATTCCAGCCTGGCCCAGCTGCTGCTTGTAGAAAACTCCCTGTGTGATTCCAAAGCTGGTAGCACCTGTGGGGAACCCAGAGGGGCACCTAGCAGTCCACCCCAACAAGCTGTATTCCTGGGCACTGGGAATAGTCACCTGGCTGGGTGCCATGTACAACTTTTGTCGAGCATGGTCATTGTCAGTTCTGCCAGGCGCTGCAATCAGTTCCCCTGTCCCGCATGCTGGGGCATGCTGCCACGTGCCAGGAGCAGCCCCTCACCAAGCAGGCCATGTTCGCAGCCTTATACTGCAGTCAGGGAGGGGCGGGCCTGAGGGGAGGAAGAAGCAGTACACGCAGTCTGGCAAATGCCCTATCTGTCTAAGATACTGTTTCTTTGTTTGTTTTAAACATATATTTTCTATAGTTTTTATATTAATATTATTTATATTTATATTTATATATATTTTAATTTTCTCTCCCTTCTGCAGGCACCAGTCTGAATCCATTCCCAATATATGTTGGGGTGTCGCCTTCTAATGTCAGAGCCTACTATTGCTGAGGTGTGTTTTTTTTCTTTCTTTATTGTACTGTTATTATTTTGGGGGTGGAGGGTTACATAGGCTGGGAATTAGCCCAGGTGTCCTGCATGAAGGGCAGGCATTCTACCACTGAACTACACATGTACCCCTGCCTAACTTGTAATAGACCCTGAAGTAGAATTGTAATTCTACATGAGATTGGGTCTTGTTTTAGCGGGGAATTACTGAAAAAACAAGTGCAAAAGGAAACCAAGTAAATACAAAACTTTAGATGCATGAAGGAAACCAACTTGCAAAATAATTATTAAGATAATCAAATGCATGGGACATAACAGAAAATCACAAAGCATGTGAAGACCCAAGCAGAAATGGCCCGGCCAAATTACCAAATCAAAACTCCAGAGGAGACACAGAATATGGAACTACTTAAGGATATTTATAAAGACATAAGAGATATCAGGAAGACACTAGAAGAGAATAAAGAAGAATTCAAAAGATTAAATAGAAAAATGGCAGATCTCACAGAGATGAAATCACAGTAGAACACATTAGAAACATATTAGAGACACGTGACAACAGATTCAAAGAAGCAAAAGGAAGAATAAGTGAACTAGAGGACAAAACAATTGAACTAGAGCACAAAAAAGAACAAATGGCAAGAAAGATGGAACAGATGAAAATGGATCTTGGGGAAATGATGGACAAGAAAAGGTGCACAAATAAAAGACTCATTGATGTCCCAGAGAAGAAGTCAAGAGTAAAGGGCTGGGAAGGTTACCTGAAGATATAATTGGGATAAATATCCCAATCTTTATAAAAGATACAAATATACAAATCAAGGAGGACCAAAGAACCCTAAATAGAATAAATACAAACAGACCTACTCAAGACACAAACTAAACTAAACTGTCAAATTCCGAAGACAAGAAAGTCCTGAAAATAGTACAAGAAAGAAAATCTACAACATATAAGAGGAAAACACATAAGACTGAGCTTGGACCACTCAACAGGCACCTGGAGGCAAGAAGGCAGTGGTATGATATATTTCAAATCCTGAACAAGAAAGGCTTCCAGCCAAGAATTCTTTATCCAGCCAGGTTGTCCTTCAAAATTGAGAGAGGATTAAAATATTCAAAGACAAACAAAGACTGATAAAACTAGTCAACAAGAGACCTGCCCTATAAGAAATTCTAAAGGGAGTCCTGTCAGCTGAAAAAAAAAGGAGGAGATGTGGAGGAGGGCAGAGAATTGGAGAGTAACAGTAAGGGTAATTTAAGAGAGAAAACGGGAAAAGAATATACAGATCTGACAAATAATAACTAAAGGATAAGATGGTATATTCAAGAACTGCTCTTACAGTAATGACTTTGAACATAAAAGGTCTCAACTCACCAATACTACACAGATTGGCAGAACAGATTAAAAAAATATAATCTGTCTATACACTGTTTATAAGACATGCATCTCAGATCCAAGGACATAAATAGACTGAAAGTGAAAGGATGGACAAAGAACTTGTATGTGAACTGTAACCAAAAGAAAGCAGGAATAGCTATATTAATATCAGATAAAATAGAGATTAAATGTAAAGATATCATAAGAGGAAAAAAAAGGCACTGTTCTAGTTTGTTAGCTGCCAGAATGCAATATACTAGAACCGGGATAGCTATTAAAAAGGAGAATTTATTAAATTGCTACTTTACAGTTCTATGCCCACTAAAATGTCCAAATTAAAGCAAGTCTATACAAACATTCAGTTTAAGGCATCAGGGAGACACCTTGGTTCAAGAAGGCTGATGGAGTTCAGAGTTTTTCTCTCAACTGAAAAGGCAAGTGGCAAACATGGTGATGCCTGCTAGGTTTCTCTCCAGAAATCTTCTTTCATGAAGCTTTGCCAGGGGCCTTTTCCTTCTTCATCTCCATCGTTCTGAAACTTTCTCTAAAATGTTTCCTCTTTTAAAATATTCTAACTAATCAAGACCCACCTAGAACGGGTAGAGTCACATCTTCCTCTAACCCAAGGATAATACCCACAACTGGGTGTGACACATCTCCGCAGAGATAATTTAATCAAGTTTCCAGTCTATGATACTGAATAGGGATTAAAAGAAAGGCTCCACAAAATGGAATTAGGATTAAAGCATGGCTTTTCTACGGTACATAAATCCTTTCAAACTGGCACAGATACTATTTATTAATAAAAGGGACAATTCACTAAAAGAAAATAACAATCAGAAATGTTTACACTCCCAATCAAGGAGCCCCAGAGTACAGGAGGCAAACATTGCCAAAACTAAAGGGAATTATAGACGTTTCAACAATAATAGTGGGAGACTTCAATACACCACTCTCCACTATAGATAGAACAACAAGACAGAGGATCAACAAAGAAATAGAGAACCTAAACAACGTGATAAATGAATTAGACTGAATAGACATATATTACACCCTAAAACACCAGGATATACATTCTTCTCCAGTGCACATGTAACATTGTCCAGGATAGATCATATGTTGGGACACAAAATAAGTCTTTATAAATTTGGTAAGATTGAAATTATACAAAGCACTTTTTCTGACCACAATGGAATAAAGTTGGAAATTAATAATCACCAAAGGACCAGAGCATTCACAAATACATGGGAATTAAATAATACACTTGCAAATAATCACTGGGTCAAAGAAGAAATTACTAGAGAAATTGGGAAATATATAGAGATGTATGATAATGAGAATACAACATATCAGAACTTATGGGATGTGGCAAAGGCAGTGCTGAGAGGGAAATTTATTGTCCTAAATGCCTATATTAAAAAACAAGTATGAGAAAAATCAAAGACTTAACTCTTCACTATAGAAATTAGAGAAAGAACAGCAAACTAACCCTAAAGCAAATAAAAGAAGAAAAATAACAAAGATTAAAACAGAAATAAATACACTAGAGAACAAGAAAACAACAAAAAGAAACAGCAAAATCAAAGGTTGCTTCTTTGAGAAAATCAATAAAATGAACAGACCTAGCTACAGTGACAAAGAAAAAAAAGAGAGAGGATATAAATAAACAAAAACAGAAATGAGAGAGAGATCATTAATATGGATCCTGAAGAAACTTTAAAAATCATAAAAAAATTCTATGAACAACTAAATGCTAACAAATTGGCAACTCAGATGAAATGTATAAATTCTTAGAAACACACAAACCATGTATACTGACTGACTCAAGAAGAAATAAAATAGGGATCATTACCATGGATCCTGATGAAATTTTTAAAAATTATAAGAAAATGCTATGAACCACTGTATGCCAAAAAACTAGACAACACAGATGAAATGGACAAATTCCTAGAAACACACCAATCTCCTATACTGACTCAAGAAGAAATAAAAGATCTCAACAAACCAATTACAAGAGCTTCAAACATTCATCAAAAGTCTTCCCACAAAGAAAATCCCAAGGCCAGATGGCTTCACAGGGGAATTTTATCAAACATTCTAAAAATAACTAATGCCAATCCTGTTCAAAGTCTTCCAAAAATTTGAGGAAAATGGAATGATCTTTTTTTTTGTATGCTGTATGGTGGGGTCAGCTTTTTGAAGCTAACATCACTCTAATACTAAAACTAGATAAAGGCACTACAAGAAAGGAAAACTACACACCAATCTCCCTAATGAACACTAATTTTAAAATTCTCAACAAAATACTAGCAAATTGAATCCAAAGACACGCTAAAAGAATTATACATCACAATCAAGTGGGGTTTAAATCATGAACGCAAGAGTGGTTCAACACCAGAAAACTAATCAATGTAATACAGTACATTAACAAATCAAAAGAGAAAACTCACATGACCATCTCGATTGATGCTGAAAAGGGATTTGACAAAATTTAGCATCCTTTTCTGATAAAAACACTTCAAAATGAAGGAATTGAAGGAAATGTCCTCAGTATCATAAAGGGCATACATGAAAAACCCATAATCAGCATCATACTTAACAGTGAAAGATTGAAAATATTCCTACTTACGATTGAGAACAAGATAAGGATGCCCATTGTCACCACTATTATTCAACATTGTACTATAAACTTTGCTGGAGTGATCAGAAAGGAGAAAGAAATAAAAGGCATCCAAATAGGAAAGGAAGAAGTAAAACTTTCATTATTTGCAGATGACATGATCCTATACTTAGAAAATCCTGAGAAATCTATGACAAAGATACTTGAGCTAATAAACAAATTCAGCAAAGTGGTGGGATACAAGATTAATGTACAAAAATCAGTAATATTTCTACACACAAATAATGACATATCTGGGGACAGGAAAAAATTTCCATTTAAAATAGTGACCAACAAGCCTACTTAAAATTAGTCCTAAGAATCACCCACAAGAGAACCTGTTTTGTTGCTCAGATGTGGCCTCTTTCTCCAACCAACACAACAAGCAAACTCACCACCCTCCCCCTGTCTATGTGGGACATGACTCCCAGGGGTGTGGATCTTCCTGGCAACATGGGACAGAAATCCTAGAATGAGCTGAGATTCAGCATCAAGGGATTGAGAAAAACCCTAGAATGAGCTGAGACTCAGCATCAAGGAATTGAGAAAACCTTCTTGACCAAAAGGGGGAAGAGTAAAATGAGTCAAAGTAAGTGTCAATGGCTGAGAGATTCCAAACAGAGTCGAGAGGTTATCCTGGCACTTATTCTTACACATTAAATAGATATCATCTTGTTATCCAAGATGTAATGGAGAGATTGGAGGGAACTGCCTGAAAATGTAGAGCTGTGTTCCAGTAACCATGTTTCTTGAAGATGACTGTATAATGATATAGCTTTCACAACGTGACTGTGTGATTGTGAAAACCTTGTGTCTGATGCTCCTTTTATCTACCTTATCAATAGACGAGTAAAACATATGGAATAAAGATGAATAAAAGGGGGAACAAATGTTAAAATAAATTTAGAGTGAAATGTTGGTGATTGGTGAGGAGGAGGGGTGGGAGTATGGTATGTATGAATTTTATTCTGTTTTCTTTTTCTGAATAGATGCGAATGTTCTGAGAAATGATCATGATGTTGAATACGCAACTGTGTGATGATATTGTGAATTACTGATTATATATGTAGAATGGAATGATAAAACATTATGAATGTTTGTGTTTCTTTGGTGCTTTTAGGTATTAAAAAAAAATTAAAAAGAAAAATAGTGACCAAAAGAATCAGGTATCTAGGGATAGGCCCAACCAGGGATGTCAAGGACTTGTACACAGAAAATTATAAAAATTTGCTAAATGAAATTAAAAATGACTTAAACAGATGGAAAGACACTCCATGATCATGGATAGGAAAGTTGAATGTCATTAAGATGTCAATTCTACCCAAATTATCCTCAGATTCAATGCAATACCAATCAAAATCCCACAACCTAATTTGAAGACTTGGAAAAGCTAGTTATCAAACTTATATGGAATGAAAAGAAACCCCAAATTGGTAAAGTTATGTTAAAAAAGAGGGGCACAGAGGTGCCAAGGTGGCAGTTTAGCAAGGGGCACGATTTAGCTCATCTTCCAGAACAGCAACAAAATAACCAGGAACAGTACAGAACAGCTCCTGGGGCAATGTCAGTGACTGGACACACAGCATACCCCAGTCTGGACCAGCTGGACTGGCTGCAAGCCCCCCTAAAACTGTGAGATCCCCAAGCTGTTGAAGCTGGCACCCCTCCCTCACAGGCTGCTTCCCAGAGGGGAAAGGAAAGAGACTTTACCAGCAGCAGGGGCTGAGCTCAACCAAATGCCAATTGTGGAATTAATTAACAAATTCTGACTACTAAAAATAGGCCCCCAGCTCAGGTGAACCTGGTCAAAGTGGAGGTCGCTCATTTTTGCCCCTGCACCAAGGGGTCAGGGCTGATGGAAAAAGGAAAGAAAGAAAAAGAAACAGGTTTTTGTGGCTGTGTTTCTACAAAGGCTTGAATGCCTTTGGTTATGGCGGGAGGACTTCTCAGGCTGCAACTCCCCCAGGCATAGGCAGAAACAAGCTTGTGCCTTTCCAAGGGGAGTGGTGAAGCCCAACTCAGGTGGAATCCCTCCCTCAAGAAATTCAGACACCAAGACTTGGTAACTTGAAGCCATTAAAACCAGCCTACAACTTCTCCTCTGTCTCCACCACACCCCAGTAGGGAGAGTCTGCTAAACTTAAAGGTACCACATCATCTTATGCTGGTGGGACCAGCAGGCAGACAAGCACCACATACTGGGCAGGATAAGAAAAGAGAGCCCAGAGACTGCACAGGTAAGTCTTTCAACCTGCTGGGTCTCACCCTCAGGGAAAACCGATGAAGGTGATTCTTTCCTCCCGATAGGAGGTCAGTTTGGTCTGGGAAAATCCAGCTGGGGTCTATAATACCTAAGTAGACCTTCCTAAGGGAGGGGGAGGGTGGAAAGGCACCATACAGACAGGGCAAGAAAGAAGAAAACAAGAACTGAAAAATTCTCTTCTGTTAAATAAAACCTGTCAAAGAACAGACAGACAACAAATTTATCCAATAAGAAAATCCTAGGTAAAAGAAGTGAAAACAATCTCCAGAATAAACTAACTAAGGTAATTAAATGCCTAGACGCCAGCAAAAAATAACAAATCATGCTAGGAAAACTGAAGATATGGCCCAGTCAAAGGAACAAACTAACAATTCAAATGAGATACAGGAGTTGAAACAATGAATTCAGAATATACGAACAGACATGGAAAACCTCATCAAAAACCAAATCAATGAATTGAGGGAGGATATAAAGAAGGCAAGGAATGAACAAAACGAAGAAATCGAAAGTCTGAAAAAACAAATCACAGAACTTATGGGAATGAAAGGCATGGTAGAAGAGATGAAAAAAACAATGGAAACCTACAATGGTAGATTTGGAGAGTCAGAACATAGGATTAGTGAACTGGAGGACGGAACAACTGAAATCCGACAAGAAAAAGAAAATATAGTGAAAAAATGGAAAAATATGAGCGGGGACTCAGGGAATTGAAGGACAATATGAAGCACATGAATATACATGTTGTGGGTGTCCCAGAAGGAGAAGAGAAGGGAAAAGGGGGAGAAAAACTAATGGAGGAAATTATCACTGAAAATTTCCCAACTCTTATGAAGGACTTAAAATTACAGATCCAAGAAGTGCAGCGTACCCCAAAGAGAATAGATCCAAATAGAAGTACTCCAAGACATTTACTAATCAGAATGTCAGAGGTCAAAGAGAAAGAGAATCTTGAAAGCAGCAAGAGAAAAGCAATCCATCACATACAAGGGAAGCCCAATAGGACTATGAGTAGATTTCTCAGCAGAAACCATCGAGATGAGAAGACAGTGGGATGATATATTTAAATTATTAAAAGAGAAAAACTGCCAACCAAGAATTCTATAACCAGCAAAACCGTTCTTCAAAAAGGAGGGAGAAATTAAAACATTTTCAGACAAAAAATCACTGAGAGAATTTGTGACCAAGAGACCAGCTCTGCAAGAAATACTAAAGGGAGCACTAGAGACAGTTACAAAATGACAGAAGAGAGAGGTGTGGAAAAGAGAGTAGAAAGGAAGACTATGAGTAAAGGTAAAAAGAAGGAAAATTAGATATGACATATAAAATCCAAAAGGCAAAATGATAGAACAAAGTACTATCCATGCAGTAATAACACTAAATGTTAATGGATTAAATTCCCCAATCAAAAGACATAGACTAGCAGAATGGATGAAAAAACAGGACCCATCTATATGCCCTCTCTACTCAAAGGACATGTGGGCAAGTACACAAACGGACATTTGCACACCACTGTTTATAGCAGCATTAGTTACAATTACCAAGAGATGGAAACAGCCAAAATGTCCATCAACAGACGGGTGGCTCAACTGATCCATATACATATGATGGAATATTATTCAGCTGTTAAACAGAATAAAGTTATGAAGTATGTAACAACATGGATGGACCTTAAGGATATTATGCTGAGTGAGATTGGCCATAAACAGAAGGACAAATACTGTATGGTCTCACTGATGTGAACTGACATTGGTGAATAAACTTGGAATATTTTATTGGTAGCGGGGACCATCAGGAGATAGAAATAGGGTAAGATATTGGGTAATTGGAGCTGAAGGGGTACAGATTGTGCAACAGGACTGAATAAAAAACTCAGAAATGAATAGCACACT
The DNA here is from genome assembly GCF_023851605.1 of Tamandua tetradactyla. Taxonomy (NCBI): domain Eukaryota; kingdom Metazoa; phylum Chordata; class Mammalia; order Pilosa; family Myrmecophagidae; genus Tamandua; species Tamandua tetradactyla. The sequence goes on from NW_027518242.1 coordinate 195,199, forward strand.
ACTACCTAACTGTAATACAATTATGTTAAAACACTGAATGAAGCTGAATGTGAGAATGATAGAGGGAGGACAGCTGGGGGCACAAATGAAATAAGAAAGAAAGATAGATTGTAGGAGCCAGGGTTAATGGAAAACCTGTGGAATTTATTGGGAGCAACTGGCTTTGGAGTGACATCAGCAATAATTCCGATGTGGAGAATGCTATCTGCTTAATTGGAGGACAGCCTGAGAGGGAGAGAATGTTTTTTCTTAAGCCCCAAGGTCTTGTTAGCTATCTCTTGCATGTAGAGAGTAATATACTGATAAGTAGGCACTCTGTTTTTTCATGAAATGTATGCATGCTTTTAGTCACCTAAATCCTGCAGCATATAAGCAGGAACTAGTTAAGAATAAAGTTGTCTGATGTCTGTTGTGTGTTATGGCTAAGCTTCAAACCCCCTGAACCCATCTGTGTCTTTCTTTCTTTCTGGCTTTTTCTCTTTCTTTCTCATAATTCCTTAATATCATTTGAGCTCCATTTCAGAGGAAGAAACATCTGGTGCCCAACATGGGGCTCGAAGAAGAAAAAGAAGACTCCAAGACAATATTAAGGAACCAAGGAAAAGTCTCCATTAGAGGGATGCATGTCCAGCCAATAGAAGAGGACTCAAGTCATATTGGTAAAGTAAGTCATATTGATAAAGTAAGCATTTTCCTTGGAGTATCAGGGTAATGGGCAATCACAATAGGTGGCTGGAGGAGTATATGTGTGTGTTGAAAACATTGTTAGAAGCTACTGGGGTACCTGTTAAAACATCTGAATTATTAAGCTTATTTGATCTCATTCAAAAGCATTGTTATTGGTTTCAGCCTTAAGGCTGTAATGTTTTAAATCTTAAGTAATGGAAATTAGTTATGCAGGCTTTGCAGCGAGCATAACAAAACGGAGAAGATATTCCTTTTTCTGTTTGGTCATTGTGTTCAGTCAGGCAATGAACCACCTAGCCCATGCCTTCCCTTAAACTCTGAGTTGTGCTTTTTCTCAATCTCCCACTGTTCCTTCTAACCATGTTTGGACAGTTGCTTGAGCTGGACTCAGCAATTGGTGCCCAGACAGGGATCTGATAGGGGAACTCTTAAAGCATAAAGTGAGGAGAGCTCCAGGGACATCCACTACCAATACTACAAATGAGCCTTTGTGGGTTGAGTAGTGGCCCTTATCTATAGAAAAGTTAGAGGCTCTAACTCAGTTAGCTCAAGAACAGTTTAAAGTGGGACATATAGAAGAATCTCATAGTCCCTGGAATTCTCCAGTATTTATTATAAAAAACAAATCAGGAAGATAGAGAATGTTAACTGATTTGATAAAAGTTAATGCTGTAATTCAACCTATGGAGTCTTTAAACCTGGCTTGCCCACACCAGTTATAATTCCTAAAAACTGCTCTATTATTATAATAGATTTAAAAATTGCTTCTTTACCATACTTTAGCAGAGCAAGATTAAAGAAAAATTAATTTCTGTGCTTGTTCTTAATGAGCTGCCTTTATATAAAAACTCATATACACCTGAGTCAGAAAATATTCAATAAGAACAGTGCCATGCCAAACAAAAGTCAGTACTCATTAATGGTTCCTATTGAATTGTAACAGATTGGTCCCATAAGGGGCGTGCAATTCAGGATTCTGACTCAAAGTGTTCTGTTAAATTACCTTGGTTTAATCTAAATAATTATTCTACTGAAATTTATGCCAATGCTGCAAATAAAATCTTGTAACACAGAATGGGAATGGCAGCCCCATCTCCTTTTGTTAACTTAAATCCTCGACAAACAGCAATTTAGAAACTGGCTATGAGTTTAGCTCCTATACATATTTGAAAAAGAAATATATTTTAAGAACTTTGAAACTGAAAATTCTTGTTAAAAACTATATATTCATACTTAATGCATGCTTGAAACGTTAACTAAAATATTTTAAATATTTAACATTATTTTAACAAATTTAATTGATAATTATATGTGGTAAAATATTTGTTTAAAATAATGATTTAAGTATGAAAAATATGAAAAATGTATTTTTATTAATAGCAAAAACAGAATAGTTTTATCCTGAGATAAAAAGAATAACTGTTACAAAATAAGAAAAATGTAGGACAAAGCCTAAACTAATATAATAATTGCTAGAGTTTATAAAAATGGAAATTATGGTCAAAATTAAAAAAGATTTAATGAGTCTAAAATGACAACATTTTCTTAGACTCTTAGTCTGTTCTAATGAAAAGATATAAAAAATTTTTTCTAGATAATCAGTGTAAAAGGCAAAAAGTCTGTGTTTTATCAAAATAGCTTATGTTAACTTTTATCATGTCGTTATCTGTATAAAAATACTGATTTTCTCCTAAGTATCATTATACTGGCAGAAACCTGTTTCTTTTCTTGCCCCAAACAAGGTCACTTAATCTATTAATCTAAGTAATACTGCTGTAAATGAATCTATTACTCACTAAATAATATTCAAATCATATAAATTCCTACATTTCATTAAGCCAAAATATTTTAATGCTTTATCCAGTGTTTATATAAACTACATACGTATAAATTAATTTATCCCAACATAACCATGGCTTATGTTGGGAGCAAATCAAATTCAAAGGCTGAATGCAAGGAAAAATATACTTGTGGAGTCTGCTCTGTTCACCTGATGTTGCCATTAAATGCAACTGATGTTGCTGTCACATGACCTTGGTAAAAAACAATTAAAATGTGCACTCTAGCTGGGAGAACTGGCTATTCTTCCAGAAGGAGATGTACTTTAATAAAGATATCTAGGTTCCAGGAAGCTCCTCTTGGTCCCTAGCCACTTCCCAGAGGACCTAACTGGGCCCGGTCATGTAAGCAAATTGGAATTTGGTCACTATTATAGGAAAATATCATAAAAACTCCATGCAATAAATTTAAAATTACCAAAAAAGGCACAGCCAATTATAAAGAATCCATATTCCTGCATTCCTTTTCAATCAATCCAATGAATTCATTTTACAAAATCTGATCATTTACTATAGGTACACGTCACTATTGACACTCTTCTTTCACTTTTGCTACCTGCCACTTTAAAAATTCTAAATTATATGTTACAGAACCCATTTTATATTTTACACAGAAATTCTGATTTATTAAGCAAAAGGTAGTTAACAGCTACGGCTGAACAAGAATCACAATTAATTGAACAACTCATCCAGGAAGGACAGCTAATTCAAATAGATCTAGAAAAACCTGTTGATTTTATTATCTTCTTTACCTTACAATCTCCCACAGGCATATTTTAACAAAATAATGTTTTAAAATAGACTTTTTTTTACAAAATAATTGACAAAAATGTTTAAGTACATATTTGCAAAAAATCATTTCTTTAATAGCCGAAAATCACCAAAAATGTTATTACTTAAGAGGTCACAATCATAATTGCATAGTGTGTGATCTCACAAAGGGAGAGGTTCAAAGTCTATTTATCTTCAATACCTCTTGGCAAATAGCATTAAGTGATTTTAAAAAACAAATTGATAATCATTTGCCTATATCAAAACTTTTACAATTTCTTAATCATAATGATGAATATGCAACTATGTGATGATATTATAAATTACTGATTATGTAGAATGGAATAATGATATGTTAGAAATGTTTTTGTTCATTTGTTAATTTTTTTTAAATAAATGAATTTTACAATTTCTAAAAGGAACACAATGGATTTTGCCTAAAATAGTTCGGTCTTCCCCATGAGAGAGAGCCATTACTGTCTTTACTAATAGCAGTAATAACAGGTAGGCTGTACGTGTCACCCCAAGAAAAAACAAAAGTTGGAAAACACTTTATACCTCATCCCAGTGCACTAAATTAGCAGCTATAATTCAAGTATTGCAAAATTTTCCACAATCTCTTAATATTGTTTCTAATTCTAAGTACATCTGCCAGTTACTCACTTTGAGATAGCTTCTTTCTTTGAAGGAGATGAATTGTTCCAAATGTTTTTACATTTACAAACATTAGTCAGACGTCAAATTACTACTCTTTTTATCATGCATTTAAGAGCTCATACTAATCTTAAAGGTCTTTGTCATTACAAAATCAGCAAGCAAATACTCTTGTGGGGGTAATTCAGAATCCCAAAACATTTCACAAATTGACTCATATTAATAGCAAAGGGCTGCAAAAGAAATTTCTGTCTTTATCTAAAAGGCAAGCTCCGGACATTGTTAGGACCTGTCCAATAAGTGGACCTTTAAATGCACTCCCATTTGTATCAGGGGTTAATCCTCGAGGTCAAAAAGCAAATGAATGATGACAAATTGATGGTACTCATTTTTCACATTTTGGTAAAAGGCAATATGTACATGTTATCATAGACACCTGTTCTCATTTCATCTGGGCACCGCACAATCTGGAGAACGTTTCTGCCATGTTCGATCACATTTACTTAATGCTTTTGCTGTTACAGGATGCCCTCAATCTATTAAAATGGACAATGGTCCTGCTTATACAGGAAAACAACTTTGTAAATTTTATACTACTTTTCATATTACTCATATCACAGGAATTCCACATAATCCCTCTGGGCAAGGAATTATTGAATGAGCAAACTGGACACTAAAGTCTGTGCTCATGAAAGAAAAAGGGGGAAATGATGATCAGGAGGATGTGAAAATAAGAAGACCAAAAGATCAATTAGCAAAATCACTGTTTCCTTTAATTTTGTTAAACATTTATAATAATTCATCACAGACTCCTGCAGAACAACATTTTAATAATTTGGAAAAGAAAAGTGATATGACTCAAACAGAACTGCAGCTGCAGCCGATCTATTGGAAAGATGTTAAACATGAGTTATGGAAACCAGGCATGATAAAGGTGTGGGGTAGGGGATTTGCTCTTGTCATTGCAGGTGATGTAACCTCAGTTTAGATTTCCTCGAAGAGAATAAAACCCAGACATGTCAATCCGGATGAAAATAACTAAATGGGTAATGTATATTATAAGACATATAACTTTAATCACTGAGGGACAGGGACATATTTATACTTATTGGGTTTATATTCCTAACCCACCTCTGCTGTGGGCCCTAACATGGGCAGATCCAACTTTACCAAAATATCTGAATACTAGTTTAGGATTCCCAGGTCCAGTAGATTTAAGACTTGCAAAACTACTTAAAGAAGAAAAATGGTATCATATTTAACTCTTCCATTTTTAGAAAGACCCATATGCATAACTCTACGGAATCAAATAATACTTGCCTGTTAGGTGGGAAAGAAAGTTGGAATGGATGGCAGTTATGTCATAGGGACTGAGCAGTTATCATAATTAATGTTCTTGTGGAACTGTAAGAGATGCGACCCCTGTGGGGCCTCCCATCTCTAACTTGAAGATAACTGGGACTATCTGGACAGGCAAGCTAAATCAGAGTTTAATACATAGAGGATGATTTGTGACAAATCCATGGGATGATAAATATAACATTAATCAGAGAAATTTATGGAAAATTTTCCTAGGACTAGGATCAATTTTTATAGCAAATTCTAATAACTATAACTTCTCTTTAAATAGCAGCCATAAACATTATTTGCAAATATGTACTAGAGATCCATATGTATATGTTAAAAGTCATATGCATATAAGAAATAAAACTTTTAATTGTGAGAATTGTTCTCTATTCACTTGTCTCCAAGCATTTATGTTGCAGGAAAATGAGATGATTATAGTGGCAAGGAGAAGAAGAGGTGTTTGGCTGTAGTGCAGATGTCAAGATCTTTGCAATCCTCTCCAGAAACACAGATCCTGATCCATTTGACAAAAGAATATCTGAAAAGGACTAAGAGACTAATTGGACTCATTTTTGCAGCTGTTATTAAAATCATTGGAATTATCACAGTGGCTGTGGTCACTGGAACTGCATTGCATCAAACTCTACAGATGCAGCATTATGTTAAAGGATGGCATAAAAACACCAGTAAACTGTGGCATAGTCAATCTCATATTGATAAGCAAATTAATAATAGACTAAATGATATAGAGACAGCATTGGTTCATATTGGAGATCAAATGTATAATTTACATTTTTTACAAAGTTTAAAATGTGACTGGAATGAGAGCAATTTTTGTATTAACCCTTTAGATATAATCATTCTGAAATAGAATGGGAAAAGGTAAAAGGCATCATCTTTTGGGACATTCAGATAGTTTAAGTCTTGATATTTTAAAATTACAAAAGTGGGTATTAGAAATATCTCAGAGTAATTGACATACAACTAATGGAGATGATGTTATACAATCACTTACCCAAAGTTAAAAAATCTTAATCCTATTTACTGGTGGAAATCACATCATTTTTTGACTACTATAGGCTTAGGTTTGGGGCTACTTATACTTTCTCTTCCTCCTCAGCTGTGTTAAACAGCAAAGGTTCAAAGTAGCAAGCTGCGCCACTAAGCAGAGCCGTGCTTAAACTGTGATTCTGACAAAAGCCTTGGCTCCCTCCAGAATCAAAGTCAGAGAGCTTGACTGGTAACCAATGACAGGTAAGACCCTTATTTCAGAGCTTAAGGGCAACCTAAGACAGGCACAGTCATCCTGGCTTATAAAATAAAAAGGGGGAAATGTAGGAGCCAGGGTTAATGGAAAATCTGCGGAATTTATTGGGAGCAACTGGCTTTGGAGTGACATCAGCAATAATTCCGATGTGGAGAATGCTATCTGCTTAATTGGAGGACAGCCTGAGAGGGAGAGAATGTTTTTTCTTAAGCCCCAAGGTCTTGTTAGCTATCTCTTGTATGTAGAGAGTAATATACTGATAAATAGGCACTCTGTTTTTTCATGAAATGTATACCTGCTTTTAGTCACCTAAACCCTGTAGTATACAAGCAGGAACTAGTTAAGAATAAAGTTGTCTGATGTCTGTTGTGTGTTATGGCTAAGCTTCAAACCCCCTGAACCCATCTGTCTCTTTCTTTCTTTCTGGCTTTTTCTCTTTCTTTCTCATCATTCCTTAATATCATTCAAGCTCCGTTTCATAGGAAGCAACAATAGATGATAAAGACTGAGATGATATAATCTAGGAATGCCTAGAGCGTATAATGATAGTGACTAAAAGTACAAATTTAAAAAATGTTTTTGCATAAGGAAGAACAAAGGAATTTCATTTTTGCAGGGTGCTGAAAATAGATGGTAATTAATATTTTAAAATTTCAACTTATGCATGAGACTAAAGCAAAAAATGTTTATTTCATACAAAACATATTTGACTAGTACATTTCCTAATGTAACTTATGTAGATAGCTTGATTGAAAACCATAAGTACTTGGAATCTTGGGTAGGATATGAGATTTTGTTGGTTTGTCCAGAGTGATGCCCCAATGAATCCCAGAGTGATATGATCAGTGAGTAGAAAAGGATTTGCAAAGTCCCCTTTGGGGAATGGTGAGAATGGGGAGAAATTCAACTTCCCCAAAGTGAATTCTTGATACTCTCACAAGCAGTGTGGACAACCAAAGCTATAGGCTGAGCCCCCAGTCTTGGGGTTCGTTCATATGAAACTTAACTCCACAAAGGATAGGTCAAGCCTACTTAAAATTAGGCCTAACAGTGATCCCCCAAGAGAACCTCTTTTGTTGCTCAGATGTGGCCTCTCTCACCAGCCAACATAATAAGCAAACTAAACACACTCCCCCTGTATTCGTGGGACATGACTTCCAGGGGTGTGGACCTTCCTGGCAATGTGGGACAGAAATCCTAGAATGAGCTGAGACTCAGCATCAAGGGATTGAGGAAACCTTCTTGACCAAAAAGGGGAACAGTGAAATGAGACAAAGTGTCAATGGCTGAGAGATTCCAAACAGAGTGGAGAGGCTGTCCTGGAGGTTATTCTTGTGCATTACATAGATATCACCTTGTTAATTAAGACATAATGGAGAGGCTGGAGGGAACTGCCTGAAAATGTGGAGCTGTATTCCAGTAGCCATGTTTCTTGAAGATGACTGTATAATGATACAACTTTCACAATGTGACTGTGTGATTGTGAAAATCTTGTGTCTGATGCTCCTTTTGTCTACCTTGTCAGCAGACAAGTAGAACATATGGAATAGAAATAAATAATAGGGGGAACAAATGTTAAAATAAATTTAGTTTAAAATGCTGGTGATCAATGAAAGGGATGGGTGGGGGTATGGTATGTATAGATTTTTTTTGTTTTCATTTTGTTTCTTTTTCTGAATAGATGCAATGTTCTAAGAAGTGATCATGATGATGAATGTGCAGCTATGTGATGATATTTTGAATTACTGATTATATATGTAGAATGGAATGATCAAAATAGGAATGGTTGTGTTTGGTATTAAAAGAATAAAATATTTTTTTTTTAAAAAGGAAGGGCAAAGTGGAAGGACCAACATTTGCTGACTTTAAAGCTTACTATAAAGCCACAGTACTCAAAACAGCATGGTACTGACCAACAGAATTGAATCAAGAGTGTAGAGAAAGACCACCAAATCTAAGGTTCCTAAACCCACCAAACTGGGACAGAATAGCCTGTTCAATAAGTGGGCATGAGAAGAATTGGACATCAATAACCAAAAGAGTGAAAGAGGATCCCTACTTTTACCCTATACAAAAATTAAATCAAAATGGGTTAGAGATCTAAATGTAAGAGCCAGTGCCATAAAACTTCTAGAAGAAAGTGAGGGAAACATCTTTAAGTTCTATTAATAGGAGGCAGCTTCTTAAACTTTACACCTAAAGCATAAGCAGTGAAAGGAAAAATAGAAAAATTGGAACTTCTTAAGATCAAGAGCTGTGTGCTTCAAAGGATTTTGTCAAAAAGGTGAAGAGGCAGTCAACTCAATGGAAGAAAATATTTGGACACCACATATCAGTAAAGGCTTGGTATCCTGTGTACATCAAGCAGTTATGCCAACACAACAACAAATGAATAAACAACCCAATTATAAAATGGGCAGAGGTTATGAATAGACAGTTTTCTGAAGAACAAATACAGATAGCTAAAAAGCACATGAACAGATGCTCATTTTCAGTAGCTGTAAGGGAAATGCAAATCAAGATGACAATGAGATATCACATCACACTTATGAGAATGGCTGCTATTAAACAAACAGAAAACTACAAATGTTGGAGAGGATGTGGAGAAGCTGGAACATTTATACACTATTACTAGGAGAGTATAATGGTGCAGCTGCTATGGAAAATAGTTTGGTGATTCCTCTGTAAACTAAATATTGAGTTGCCCTATGACCCCAGCAATCCCACTACTTGGTATATACCCAGAAGAACTGAAAGCAGTGGCCTGAACAGACATTTGTACACCACGTTCATGGTGGCACTATTCACAATTACCAGGAGATGGAAACAATCCAAGTAGCTATCGACAGATGAGTGGATAAACAAAATGTGGTCTGCACATACAATGGAATATTATAGAGCAGAAAGATGAAATGAGGTCCTGAAGCACATAAAAACATGGATGAACCTTGAAAACATAATGTGGTATGAAATAAATCAGATATAGAATGACAGATATCGCATGATTTTGCTATTATAACTCTGGTAAAGGTAATCTCAGAGGTTATACTATAGAATATAGAAGACCTAGATGTAAAAAAAAGCTAGAGATGGAGGAAGGGCTATCCAATGAGGTTGACCTTAAATGCAAGAGAAGGGATAGAAGTGATGGTAATTAATTAGAGGGTTTATAAGTAACATTGCCATATTAAAGGTGAATATGATTGAAAGGGGATGTATAGTGCCATGTATCTCACTGATTAGATCCACAATTATAAATAAATTCTTGCATGAACTATTTCGAAGTTTGGTACTGGACAAAGAGTCAATAGTAAAGGAGTGTAGGGGGAAAACTAAAATTGCATGCTATGGCTAATTGTTAACAGGAAGACATCAACAGTACCACAGCACTACCACAGGCAACTAATTAGGGGGGAGGAACAAGTGATAAAGGGTAGTTTAGATTTGATATTTGGTGACAGTGTTCGTTGGTTCTTTCTCTCTATGAACCAATGAAAATTGTCTAAAATTGAGAGTGCTGTTCATTGTACAACCAAGTAAGAATACTGTAATACATGTGTGTTAGTTAGATTCAGTTGTCAGCTTGGCCAGGTGAGCATACCTAGTCTTGTTGCTGCAGACATAAGCCAATGGTATGTGAACCTCATCTGTTGCTAATTACATCTGCAGTCAGTTAGAAGGCGTGTCTGCTGCAATGAGTGACGTTTGACTTAATTGGCTGGTGCTTAAATGAGAGAGCACCAAGTAGCACAGCCTAAGCAGCTCGGCATTCCTCATCTCAGCACTTGCAGCTCAGCCCAGGCCTTTGGAGATGCAGAAAGAAGTCACCCCGGGGAAAGTTGTTGGAACCCAGGGGCCTGGAGAGAAGGCCAGCAGAGACCATCCTGTGCCTTCCACGTAAGAAAGAACCTCAGTGGAAAGTTAGCTGCCTTGCCTCTGAAGAACTAACAAAATTAATCCCCTTTTCTTAAAAGCCAATCTGTCTCTGGTGTGTTGCATTCCGGCAGCTAGCAAACTAGAACAATAGTCAATACCATTCTTTACCCTGTGTTCTGATTTACCTTAGTCCTAACCATTTCTGCTTCCTTTGCATCTCTTACTGAAGTCTGATCTCTTTTCCAGCTTTTTAAACAGTTGCCGTATAAGATGATGCTGACTTTCATAGCTGCATAACTCTAGCTCTGAGTCATAACTGAGAAAATAGGATTTAAAAAATGAGTATGGCTGATGAATCACTATATTGATATTTCTTCTAGCCTCCAGTATTTTGGAGCAGCTAGAAGGAAAAAGCTGAAATAGTGGGACAGTATCCCATTAACAAAGTCTGAAATCTGTTCTGTAACTACTTGTTGAAATGTACTTTGAAAATTGCTTTTCTTTTCTTTGTATATAGGTTATACTTCACAATGAAAAAAATAGAAGAGGGAGAGAACACAAGGAAGGAAGGAAAGAAAGCTCTCCTGGGCTCACCAAGCAAAACCACAGAGAACCATTCTTTTCTCTATTAGTACATGGAAGGTAAGCTCCCTGATGCCACAGTGTTATAACTATCAATTTAGCCTAGAAGGAAGGATTCTGGATTCTACTGACAGATTTCAGCCCGTTTTCCTCTCATCGTTACCTTTCCAATGTCTTAAAAAGCCACATTTCTCATTTAACTTTACCATAAGAACCTAATCACACTCTGCTGTGGTTTCGAAGTTACAACTACTCTAGCCTCATTTTCTTGGCTGTAGTTCTTCAGAGGTCCTGACCTGATGCTGACACTCTACTCTTAGAGGAGCACCTCTAAATGTTAAGTCCTTTTACCGGTAGAAGAACAATATTCAGAAGTAGAGACTGAATACAACACAAAAGGAAATCCTCCGGGATTTAGTACCCTTCTTTCGAGAGTGTTCAGAGGGATGTGATCTAAAGAGCTCACAGTCTTGCAGACAGACAGACAGACAGACACACACACACACATGCACACACATAGCTCAGCTACTCATGTTTTACAGCTTATCCAGATTTGCTGGAACAGTCATGGATTTGTTTGAAAACACCAGAAGCTAAAATGACAGCACAGGTGAGAGGGCAAGTAAACCCAAAGAAAATCAGGAGAAAGCCTTCCAAAATCTATTTTAAAGAGTACTTTTATCACTGTTTAAAGGTAAATCAACCATCATTAGATGTATGAAAATCTCAAGGTGTAAACGTGAAACTGAGAGTTGGAAGTGTACTATTAACACGTTTTAAGAACAAAACATGATTCTTGCTGTTTAAAGCCTGCTTCAATTGTATCCCACAAAAGATGAATACTAAACATTTAAATGACAATTAACGATTTCTTTCCATCATGAATTTGTAGAATATTCAAGTACATCAGCAAATAAACAGTTACTTGATTGCTTTCTAACACTACAGATGCAGATTATGTGCACTTATTAAAAGTCTTTCCAATCCACTGGGTTAATCACGGATCGTTAGGTATTGCTGGCATCAGGATGACTTATATAAGTAAGAAAACAGTTGCATTTATTTAATAAAGACAAACTTAGCATTGTAAAAAAAAAAGAAAGAAAAAAGGTAGTGAACAGAGGTCACCAGACAAGGCTATGTGATAGCTTTGTAGAGCATAGGTCATAAGAGAGAATTAAAAGAATTGTAGAAACTGTAGCCAAAAGAGACCTCAAAACATTACCTGGGTAGGCCTCTAACAATATTAGCCGATACAGTGGTGTGGAGATGGTAGAGAACAGTGGCCTCTGCAATACCGAAGACCAAGATTGATTCCTGATTCTGTCACTTACTAGCTTGTGAACCTAAAGAAGCTATTTTAATTTTTCTGGGTCTCTGTCTCCTCTACTATAGAAAAGAAATAATAAAAGTACCTATTTGAAGGAATTGTGGTAGCTGAGACAAAGTATGAATGTAAGTTTTTAAATCCTTTATTATAATATATAATAATTATTAGATTATTATTGTTATTACTATTAGTATGTAAGACTTCATAAAGCCATTTCATAGATGACGAAATTCAGAAATTTGCCCAAGGTTACAGAATGAGGACTTAAAAGAATAAGAAGTGCTTCTTTCTCCTGCAGTAGTACTCTTTCCACTTCACTACACTTCTCAGATGAATGAATACTAAACTGATCTCTGAAAGAGAAGAATGTTCATTAAATAAATCAAAATCAGAAGCAAAGTAAAATCAGGGCTTTTGCCATTCAGATCTCCTTGTCTACAAAATACTACCTCCTATTCTGTCATATATCCACATCTATCAAGTCTTGTACAAAACAAATAAAAAAAAAAAGGTTTTTTGAGCATTGACACTGGTTCACTTCTCCAAATGACTTGCTCCAGGCCAATCTGGGGTCTCTTAGAGTTATTGTAGACCATTCACATACATTATGTAATTTTTAGTTTCCTGGAGACAAGAAACGACTTAATTGATTTCAAGCAGCACCTTGGGACATCTTAATTTTCAGTGATGTGTTGGTAGATAAAAGCTACAGCCAATAGAATTCTGGAATGGTTACCAAACATACTACTGGGTCTCTAGAGTTCAGTACCAGTTGCATAGACCAGTAGGGTTCCCTTTTGGAGTATTATACACATGGGATACAGCTTCTCATGTGGCAGAAAAAAGAGCTTTACTAAAATGAATTAAAAACAAAGAGGGAAAAAACAAGAGATAGTCATTATTAACAAGATCAAGAATAAGAATAGATAGTATGTGATAAACATTGACCTATTATTTGCTAAGGATCATGTCAGGCACTGGGAATACAGAGAAGAAGAAATGACAACCATCCTTAAGGAAGCAATTAATAGGAAAAAGACATAAAGGAGAGGGGGAGGTGGAAGAAGAAGTAAAATTTCAAAAACCAGGAAGAAGTATTGTTCCCCAAAGAGTCACATTTCACTTGGCAAGGGGCCACAAGAGGGCTGGTGCAGATTAAATGGCCTAGAAACTTGATCCCTAAGCTTGTCAGTTTTGTAAAAAGAAGCAAGGTTAATTCAATCTCACTCTTTATTCCCTCCCTACCTGATTTACTTCAGGTCACACCATAAAAACATGTAAGATTTCTTTCTCTACTTCATCTTCCTTTAGAAGACAGAGAAAGGATCTACTGTGCTCTCAGAAATCCTATTTTTCCCAGGATCTTGGCATTCTATGCCGTAAGAAATCCAGATTCTATTTACAATATTTCCAACTCAGCAAAAGAGGTAAGGAGAGTCAAGAACTACCCTAACAGCAACCCAAGTTTAGGCCATTAGAACAGCCATCTGATCTCCAATAAGCCTCTGAAGAATAGAGAGAAAAAATTCTATCTTCAAGGAGGATGGACTTGAGTTCATGATTCCTCTTGAATGGAAACTTGTAAGAGGTTATGCTTCCTTTCTTAGTAAGTTTCTGAAAAGTCAGAGAAAAAGAAAGGAGAATTCAAATGATCATATAAAGAGATGATAACCTATTGGTAATAAAAATAATGTTTTTTTATTTCTTTAGCATATCCTTTCACAAAGATCAAGGTCTTTTCAAGTGACTACCTCATTCAACTTAAAAACAGTTCTACAGTATCCAAAAAGGATAAACAATCATTTCGACTTTTATTTAACACAAACATACTTTACAAAGAAGCATGCCCATTCAAAGACATAAACTAAAGGATGACCTACCTCTAGAAATACTCTTGAATCATGAAAAGATTGAAATATCTTGTAGAAAGAAAACTGCAGAGGAGCATCATCCTAAATGTTTCCATGAAAAACGCCAGCCATGAAAAACACAGGCTAAAGGGAAACCCACTATAGGAAATCGGAATGGACGTTTTGAATAAAAGAAAACATGGAAAATTAGAAAAAGGAACTTAAAGAAACAGATATAATAGACTGAACAAGCTAGTTGTTGAGCTATAATAGTCATAACCATTTGTGAGACTTATCACTGGTCAGAACTAGCTGCACCAAAGGCATGCCCCAAAACACGTTTGGGCAGCCCTGGGCCAACCTACCAAAACTCAGCATTCACTGCCACTACATCATCAGCACTGCCCTGCTCTATTCTTCACGTACCCTGTCTGCTTCCAAGGGCCTCTTCTGGGACCACCCTATTGGCAAAATTATTCATGTACTTACTATTCAGTGAAGAACCTGGCAATGCCATATTGGCTAATTTCCTCTCTGTTCTCTAGCAGCTGGCATACTGCATCCTCCATGTATGTGAGCACATGTCGCTGAGCTGGAAAAAAAGAGGCAAGAGGGAAAGAGAAACTGAGAGAGAAAAATAAAAAGTTTTCCTGATCTCAGTAGGAGGTCATGTAAGTCAATAAAGGTGTTGGCTCCACATTAGTCAAGTGGGCATGGGATAGGCAAACCACATTGGCCAGACCTAAATGAACCATGGTTTCAAGTGGTGTAACAGGGGACGATGCAGAACAATGACCCACTCCCATCTCACTGGCTGTTAGTATCAGCTTCTACCCTTATTCTTCATTTAGGTGATGAGGGTAGGTTTAAAAGGAGCTTTAGCTGTTACATCTGTTAAGTTCTTCCTTCTCCCTCTTCCCACCCTCTTCCACTTCTGCATCCCTCAGAAACTTACCCTTGGGAATTAGAGAACCCATGCCTGAAACGTGGATGGTGTAGTAGTGAAGAAAACTCAGTTCTTTTAAAAATAATCACTGAAAAAGTTTATGAAACATGAAAATTTCAGTACTGGTCTATACATAAGTCATTATCATTAGTAAATAATAAGACCATAAAATCTGGGTGGCTCAATTTATTAGAACTCATGTTCTCTGCATTTGTTGTGACCAGGAAATGTGTGGAACAATCATGGACTTGTAATAATGGAAATGGGTATCAGAGTTATATGGACCTGGGACTGAATCATGGCTCCATTTTTGGTAGCTAAATCTTGGGCAGTTACTAAGCAATCTACACCTGTTTTCATTTGTACCAAGCATGGACAGCAATATAATTTCACTATTTTCAAAGTGTGGTCTGCATCACTTGAGATGTCCTGTCAAAATGCAGATTTATAGGCACCATCCCTGACATAGTGAACTTCAATTTCTAACTGGAGCCCATGAAATTTTAACAAGCACCTTAGTGCTTCTTATGCAACCAGAAGTTTAAGAACCATGGGTTTTCAGTTCAGAAAGACCTGCACTCTCAGCGCTGTCATTTCCTAGCTATGTGACTGGGGTAGTTAGATTCAACTGTCAAGTTGGCCAGGTGAAAATGCCTAGTTATATTGCTTGTGGACATAAGCCGATGTCATGTGAAACTCATCTGTTCCTGATTACATCTGCAGTCAGCTAGGAGGCATGCCTGCTGCAATGAATGATGTTTGAGTTAATTGGCTGGTGCTTAAATGAGAGAGCTCAAGGTAGCTCAGCCCAAGCAGCTCGGCACACCTCATCTCAGCACTTGCAGCTCAGTCCAGGCCTTTGGAGATGCAGAAAGGAATCACCCCAGGGAAAGATGTTGGAACCCGGAGGCCTGGAGAGAAGGCCAGCAGAGATTGCTTTGTGCCTTCCCACATAAGAAAGAACCTCAGTCAAAAGTTAGCTGCCTTTCCTCTGAAGAACTATACATTAACTAAATAAATCCCCTTTTATTGAAAGCCAATCCATCTCTGCTGTGTTGCATTCCAGCAGCTAGCAAACTAGAACAGTGACCTTGAGCAAATTACTATCCAAGGCTGAATTTCCTCATTGTAAAACAGGGATAATAATAATAGTACCTGCATCATAGGGTTGTGAGAATTAAATAAGATAATGCATGTAAAACACAACAATGCCTGGCACACAGTACATGATTGATTACATATTTTCTTAAAAGCATATTTCAAAGCCTATTAAATGATACAACTTCAGTAAAGATCATAGGCCAGAGTTCTTATATAGCAGCTGTTCAACAAATGTTTATTCTCCTTCCATAAATTTTGTCTTTTGGTATGACAATGGTATCTAGTACACGTCACTAGAAGCTTCCAACTCAGTGTTTCCATTTACCATCCAAAAATTGAAAAAAATACTTTCTTCTGTAGTACTAAGAACAACAACAGCAACAACAAAAACAAATGTGATGAATATCCTGCCAAAAAATAAATTCCATGAAGTTGCTGCCAAAGTTGTCATTTGCCTCTTGGCTACAGTTTCATCCCTCAAGAAAATATGTAAAAGTTTTCTAAAATTTATGAAAATGAGTTCCAAAAAACTATTCCTGAAGTCCTGAGAGTCCAGTGAAGCTTATAAAGCAAGAAGTTTATCTGCTCAAGCTGTACTCAAGAAGGTCTTCATTTGACAATGGCAAGCTAAGATTTCACCATGTTTGCACCAACCTAAAGTCAAGATAAATTATGTTTACTTTCCATCATTTGTTCTTTCTATATCAGTGCCTCCTAAAGCTAACAACTATCAACCACTGTGAACATACCCCCACTCCCCAAAAGATGTGACAACAAAATCTGTGCGTTATCAACTTGCATTCAACTGAATAACTATTTTTCTAAGTAACAGACAAAACTGAGAGTGAACTTGTGAGATATACGTGCTAACTTCTGGCTTTAATGGCTTTCAAAATACCAGTTCTCATAATTAAGAAGATATTTAATTGGAAAGAAAAGAAATGGTCAAATAATAAAATCAGCCATATTTTTGCCTCTATACTCCTCTGCCCCCTTTTTCTTTTTTTGTATGCTGCATGGTGGGGGTCACATTTCTTTTTTTTTCCATGTGACTATCCTATTATTACAGCACCATTTGTTGAATTTGGGGGGGGGAGGGTGGTGGTACCTGTGCCAGGAATCGAACCCAGGTCTCCACATGGCAGGCGCGAATTCTACCACAGAACTACCCTTGCACCCCCTCCTTCCCTTCTTTTATCCACTTAGTCCGACCTTACAAAGAGATTCATTCCTTGGGCTATGTGGACTTTTATGACCTAGATCTACCTAAGACTAGTCACGTATTGTTTTTCCTTTTTTTTTTTATATTGGTTTTTTTTTACATTTTTTTATTAATTAAAAAAATTAACTAACACAACATTTAGAAATCATACCATTCTACATATGCAATCAGTAATTCTTAATATCATCACATAGATGTATGATCATCATTTCTTTGTACATATGCATCGATTTAGAAAAAGAAATAGCAAGACAACAGAAAAAGAAATAAAATGATAATATAGAGAAAAAATAAAAATAAAAAATACAAAAATATATAAGAAAAAAAACTATAGCTCAGATGCAGCTTCATTCAGTGTTTTAACATAATTACATTACAATTAGGTAGTATTGTGCTGTCCATTTGTTTTTTTTTTTTAGAAATCATACCATTCTACATATGCAATCAGTAATTCTTAACATCATCACATAGATGCATGATCATCGTTTCTTAGTACATTTGCATCGGTTTAGAAGAACGAGCAATACAACCGAAAAAGATATAGGATGTTAATATAGAGAAAAAAAATAAAAGTAATAATAGTAAGAACAAAACAAAACAAAACAAAAACCTATAGCTCGGATGCAGCTTCATTCAGTATTTTAACATGATTACTTTACAATTAGGTATTATTGTGCTGTCCATTTTTGAGTTTTTGTATCTAGTCCTGTTGCACAGTCTGTATCCCATCAGCTCCAATTACCCATTATCTTACCCTGTTTCTACCTCCTGCTGAACTCTGTTACCAATGACATATTCCAAGTTTATTCTCGAGTGTTGATTCACAGCATTGGGACCATGCAGTATTTGTCTTTTAGTTTTTGGCTAGACTCACTCAGCATAATGTTCTCTAGGTCCATCCATGTTATTACATGCTTCATAAGTTTATCCTGCCTTAAAGCTGCATACTATTCCATCATATGTATATACCACAGGTTGTTTAGCCACTCGTCTGTTGATGGACATTTTGACTGTTTCCATCTCTTTGCAATTGTAAATAACGCTGCTATAAACATTGGTGTGCAAATGTCCATTTGAGTTTTTGCCCTTAATTCCTTTGAGTAGATTCCCAGCAATGGTATTGCTGGGTCGTATGGCAATTCTACATTCAGCTTTTTGAGGAACCGCCAAACTGCCTTCCAGAGTGGTTGCACCATTTGACATTCCCACCAACAGCGGATAAGTGTGCCTCTTTCACCGCATCCTCTCCAGCACTTGTCATTTTCTGTTTTGTTGATAATGGCCATTCTGGTGGGTGTGAGATGATATCTCATTGTGGTTTTGATTTGCATTTCTCTAATGGCCAGGGACATTGAGCATCTCTTCATGTGCCTTTTGGTCATTTGTATTTCCTCCTCTGAGAGGTGTCTATTCAAGTCTTTTTCCCATTTTGTAATTGGGTTGGCTGTCTTTTTGCTGTTGAGTTGAACAATCTCATTATAAATTCTGGATACTAGACCTTTATCTGATATGTCGTTTCCAAATATTGATTCCCATTGTGTAGGCTGTCTTTCTACTTTCTTGATGAAGTTCTTTGATGCACAAAAGTGTTTAATTTTGAGGAGTTCCCATTTATTTATTTCCTTCTTCAGTGCTCTTGCTTTAGGTTTAAGGTCCATAAAACTGCTTCCAATTGTAAGATCCATAAGATATCTCCCTACATTTTCCTCTAACTGTTTTATGGTCCTAGACCTAATGTTTAGATCTTTGATCCATTTTGAGTTAACTTTTGTGTAGGGTGTGAGATATGGGTCTTCTTTCATTCTTTTGCATATGGATATCCAGTTCTCTAGGCACCATTTATTGAAGAGACTGTTCTGTCCCAGGTGAGTTGGCTTGACTGCCTTATCAAAGATCAAATGTCCATCGACGAGAGGGTCTATATCTGAGCACTCTATTCGATTCCATTGGTCGATATATCTATCTTTATGCCAATACCATGCTGTTTTGACCACTGTGGCTTCATAATATGCCTTAAAGTCAGGCAGCGCAAGACCTCCAGCTTCGTTTTTTTTCCTCAAGATGTTTTTAGCAATTTGGGGCACCCTGCCCTTCCAGATAAATTTGCTTATTGGTTTTTCTATTTCTGAAAAATAAGTTGTTGGGATTTTGATTGGTATTGCAATGAATCTGTAAATCAATTTAGGTAGGATTGACATCTTAACTATATTTAGTCTTCCAATCCATGAACACAGTATGCCCTTCCATCTATTTAGGTCTTCTGTGATTTCTTTTAGCAGTTTTTTTGTACTTTTCTTTATATAGGTTTTTTGTCTCTTTAGTTAAATTTATTCCTAGGTATTTTATTCTTTTAGTTGCAATTGTAAATGGGATTTGTTTCTTGATTTCCCCCTCCGCTTGTTCATTCCTAGTGTATAGAAATGCTACAGATTTTTGAATGTTGATCTTGTAACCTGCTACTTTGCTGTACTCATTTATTAGCTCTAGTAGTTTTGTTGTGGATTTTTCCGGGTTTTCGATGTATAATATCATATCGTCTGCAAACAGTGATAGTTTTACTTCTTCCTTTCCAATTTTGATGCCTTGTATTTCTTTTTCTTGTCTAATTGCTCTGGCTAGAACCTCCACCACAATGTTGAATAATAGTGGTGATAGTGGACATCATTGTCTTGTTCCTGATCTTAAGGGGAAAGTTTTCAATTTTTCCCCATTGAGGATGATATTAGCTGTGGGTTTTTCATATATTCCCTCTATCAGTTTAAGGATGTTCCCTTGTATTCCTATCCTTTGAAGTGTTTTCAACAGGAAAGGATGTTGAATCTTGTCAAATGCCTTCTCTGCATCAATTGAGATGATCATGTGATTTTTCTGCTTTGATTTGTTGATATGGTGTATTACATTAATTGATTTTCTTATGTTGAACCATCCTTGCATACCTGGGATGAATCCTACTTGCTCATGATGTACAATTCTTTTAATGTGTTGTTGGATATGATTTGCTAGAATTTTATTGAGGATTTTTGCATCTATATTCATTAGAGAGATTGGTCTGTAGTTTTCTTTTTTTGTAATATCTTTGCCTGGTTTTGGTATGAGGGTGATGTTCGCTTCATAGAATGAATTAGGTAGTTTTCCCTCCACTTCAATTTTTTTGAAGAGTTTGAGGAGAGTTGGTACTAATTCTTTCTGGAATGTTTGGTAGAATTCACATGTGAAGCCATCTGGTCCTGGACTTTTCTTTTTAGGAAGCTTTTGAATGACTAATTCAATTTCTTTACTTGTGATTGGTTTGTTGAGGTCATCTATTTCTTCTTGAGTCAAAGTTGGTTGTTCATGTCTTTCCAGGAACCCATCCATTTCATCTACATTGTTGTATTTATTAGCGTAAAGTTGTTCATAGTATCCTGTTATTACCTCCTTTATTTCTGTGAGGTCAGTAGTTATGTCTCCTCTTCCATTTCTGATCTTATTTATTTGCATCCTCTCTCTTCTTCTTTTTGTCAATCTTGATAAGGGCCCATCAATCTTATTGATTTTCTCATAGAACCAACTTCTGGTCTTATTGATTTTCTCTATTGTTTTCATGTTTTCAATTTCATTTATTTCTGCTCTGATCTTTATTATTTCTTTCCTTTTGCTTGCTTTGGGGTTAGTTTGCTGTTCTTTCTCCAGTTCTTCCAAGTGAACAGTTAATTCCTGCATTTTTGCCTTTTCTTCTTTTCTGATATAGGCATTTAGGGCAATAAATTTCCCTTTTAGCACTGCCTTTGCTGCCTCCCATAAGTTTTGATATGTTGTGCTTTCATTTACATTCACCTCGAGGTATTTACTAATTTCTCTTGCAATTTTTTCTTTGACCCACTCGTTGTTTAAGAGTGTGTTGTTGAGCCTCCATGTATTTGTGAATTTTCTGGCACTCCACCTATTATTGATTTCCAACTTCATTCCTTTATGATCCGAGAAAGTGTTGTGTATGATTTCAATCTTTTTAAATTTGTTAAGACTTGCTTTGTGACCCAGCATATGGTCTATCTTTGAGAATGATCCATGAGCACTTGAGAAAAAGGTGTATCCTGCTGTTGTGGGATGTAATGTCCTATAAATGTCTGTCAAGTCTAGCTCATTTATAGTAATATTCAGATTCTCTATTTCTTTATTGATCCTCTGTCTAGATGTTCTGTCCATTGATGAGAGTGGGGAATTGAAGTCTCCAACTATTATGGTATTTGTGTCTATTTCCCTTTTCAGCGTTTGCAGTGTATTCTTCATGTATTTTGGGGCATTCTGGTCTGGTGCGTAAATATTTATGATTGTTATGTCTTCTTGCTTAATTGTTCCTTTTATTAGTATATAGTGTCCTTCTTTGTCTCTTTTAACTGTTTTACATTTGAAGTCTAACTTGTTGGATATTAGTATAGCCACTCCTTTCTTTTCTGGTTGTTATTTGCATGAAATATCTTTTCTCACCCTTTCACTTTCAACCTATATTTATCTTTGGGTCTAAGATGTGTTTCCTGTAGACAGCATATAGAAGGATCCTGTTTTTTAATCCATTCTGCCAGTCTATGTCTTTTGATTGGGGAATTCAGTCCATTAACATTTAATGTTATTACTGTTTGGATAATATTTTCCTCTACCATTTTGCCTTTTGTATTATATATATCATATCTGACTTTCCTTCTTTCTACACTCTTCTCCATACCTCTCTCTTCTGTCTTTTCATTTCTGACTCTAGTGCTCCCTTTAGTATCTCTTGCAGAGCTGGTCTCTTGGTCACAAATTCTCTCAGTGACTTTTTGTCTGAGAATGTTTTAATTTCTCCCTCATTTTTGAAGGACAATTTTTCTGGATATAGGAGTCTTGGTTGGCAGTTTTTCTCTTTTAGTAATTTAAATATATCATCCCACTGTCTTCTAGCCTCCATGGTTTCTGCTGAGAAATCTGCACATAGTCTTATTGGGTTTCCCTTGTATGTGATGGATTGTTTTTCTCTTGCTGCTTTCAAGATCCTCTCTTTCTCTTTGACCTCTGACATTCTAACTAGTAAGTGTCTTGGAGAAAGCCTATTTGGGTCTAATCTCTTTGGGGTGTGCTGCACTTCTTGGATCTGTAATTTCAGGTCTTTCATAAGAGTTGGGAAATTTTCAGTGATAATTTCTTCCATTAGTTTTTCTCCTCCTTTTCCCTTCTCTTCTCCTTCTGGGACACCCACAACATGTATATTTGTGCGCTTCATATTGTCCTTGAGTTCCCTGATACCCTGTTCAAATTTTTCCATTTTTTTCCCGATAGTTTCTGTTTGTTTTTGGAATTCATATGTTCCATCCTCCAAATCACTAATTCTATCTTCTGTCTCTTTGAATCTATCCTTGTAGGTATCCATTGTTTTTTCCATCTTTTCTACTTTGTCCTTCACTTCCATAAGCTCTGTGATTTGTTTTTTCAGTTTTTCTCTTTCTTCTTTATATTCAGCCCATGTCTTCTTCATGTCCTCCCTCAATTTATCGATTTCGTTTTTGAAGAGGTTTTCCATTTCTGTTCGTATATTCAGCATTTGTTGTCTCAGCTCCTCTATCTCATTTGAACTATTGGTTTGTTCCTTTGACTGGGCCATATTTTCAATTTTTTGAGCGTGATCCGTTATCTTCTGCTGGCGTCTGTGCATTTAGACAGATTTCCCTGGGTATTGGATCCAAAAGTTTGGAAGATTTTTCTGTGAAATCTCTGGGTTCTGTTTTTCTTATCCTGCCCAGTAGATGGCGCTCGTGGCACACGTTTGTCTGTGGATCCCACCAGTAAAAGGTGCTGTGGGTCCTTTAACTTTGGAAAACTCTCGCCGTCCGGGAGGTTCACTAGCCGAAGCGGCTTGGCAGAGTGCCAGCCGGCCCAGGGTCCGAACGCGGGGAGGGTCGCTGGCCGCCGCAGCCCGGGAAAGTGCCCATCCGAATTTCCTAGTTGGCCTGGGGCGCCAAGCGTGGCAGGAGGGCGCCAGCCGCAGCGGCCTGCCCAGGAGTGTGCACCGTTCCCAGGGAGTCATGGGTTTGAAAGGGGCCCCCCGTCACCGTTCTCCACGGCCTGGGGATTTCTGATCCAATTCTCTTAGTTGGTCTGGGTGGCCGAGCGTGGTGTGGGTGCCAGCCACTGTGGTTTGAGGGGACCGCCCGTCCAACTCTCCCAGCTGGCCCGGGAAGAGGGAAGGGAGTGACTCCGGCCGCTTGCCACCCCGCCCGGTGAAGCCCGTGCCCCTCAGCGATCTCACCAAAGTGGGTTCTCTCAGCCAGCCAGCCGTTCCAGGATGGGGTACACTGTCTTTTTTATCTCTGTCGTGGCTCTGGGAGCTGTTCTGTATCGTTTCTACTCCCCTAAAAGCTGTTCTGGAGGAGAAACTAAGATCCGCGCATCTTACTAAGCAGCCATCTTCTCTGGAAGCTCATTAGAATATTGAATGTAACATTCGAGATGAGTATTTTGGACACTGAAATCCTAGAGCATTTTTTCACAGCATTTCTTCATCCCAAAGAGAGAAATATAAACTGCAAACATACAGATGATAAAAATATTTCCCTTGAAAAGCTGACAAAAATGAGTTAAAGGGCACTGTGTCTTAAAATGCTGCACTTACACCTCTCCCCTTTTATACAGTGCAGTTAAGGACTGACATCCATCCAGGTAAGGACATCAGGACTGGTAAAGTTTTGCTTCTGTTGGGGGCTAGTGTTTAATTTACAATAGTTTTTAATTGGTTTTGATGTGGACTTCCTGAAAATGCTTGTAATCACTTTCCTACACTTGAAGCTCCAACCACACTAAAAATTTTGCATTCCTTGAAGCACATTGCCCCTGCTACGGGGCCTTTACACACACCACTGTTTCTGCAGGAGAATTTTCACTCCCTGAAATCCATGCCACGCTGAAGAGGTCAGCTGGGAGGTTTCTTACTCAGGTAGAGTGGAAGATAGCCCAGATACTGATATATATATATATGTTAATATATATACTATAACAATGGTCATTCAAATTAGTGGGTCAATGATTTAATCCATGTTGGGAGAATTTACAATTTTTTGAAAATAAAATTAGACCCCTGCTTCATGCCTTATTCCAAAATAGACTCCAGAAGGCTGAATGCTCTAATCATGAAAAACAGAACTATGCAAGTATTAGGATATGACTTAGGAGAATAATTTTTATAATTGGCAGGTGCAAAAAGGTACTACAAGAAGGAAGAAATGCAAATAACTAAAAACTTATGGAAAGATGGCAACTTCAATGCAATGACATACATGTAAAATTGAAATATCTTTTCTATACTGATTATCATTTATCATCATGTCTCAATGGGTGAAGAGGTGAAAAAAATCACTCTCAAATGTTGTTGGTGCAAGTCTAAATTGGTAAAAAGATTTTAAAGGACAAATAGTAACTATCACAATTCCAAATGTCTATACATATTGACCCAGAAATTTTAGTGGAATCTTGTCTTTTAGACACACCCTCCATGTGCACAAGGACACACACACCGAGTTCACTGCAGTGTCATTTCCTAAAGCACCAAATGGAAGGCAACTGTCTTCATTAGCAGGAGGCTGATTAAATCAGAGTTCATCCATAAAAGAATCGGACCACCATTCAAACGAATGAGGTACAGCTGTATTTATCAACCTATACATCTGTCCATGATATACTTTTAAGTTAAAAAATAAAGTTTTGGGAAAAATATACACTAAATACTTCCATATACAACCAATAAATGCATCACTTGAGTATTTTACAAATTCACTAAAGCAACCAAAATACAACACACCAGCAGCGGGCTGGCAGCTTAGCAGTGGAAATTTATGAGCTCACAAGCTCACAGTTCGGAGGCTCTGAGAACTTATAAATCACGGCCTCCCCAGAGGCCACTGGATAGCCCCATCACATGGCAGGACACGTGGCGGCCACCGTGCTGGGCCTCCTCTCCAGGTTTTGCTGCTTCCAGCTTCTGGTTTGTGGCTTCCTCCCTGTCTCTGGGGCTGCTCTCAGCTCGTGTGTGCCCTCCCAGCTCTGGCTGAGCTGAGCTCCATGTGGGCTTCGTCCTTTTATGAAGGACTCCCATCCGGGGATGGACCCACCTGGGGCAGCCGCACCTGAAACCCCTACCCCGGAGGCCCACCCTCAGGAGATGCACAGCCGCAGGAGTGGAGCAGCTCCAAGACCTGGATTCTCCGGGGCACATACACAGCTTCAAAATATCACAAGTGCACGTATAGCTATTAAAATACATAGGTGATTGTAACCCACCCATGTATCACCTACTTTTTGAGACTTTTCTGCCTCTGCACAATTGTAATCTTCGCCTTTTAAAGCCCACACTCTGTGCACACACCTACAATCCCACAGACATCACATGCTTGCAGTTTCTGAGCAAGATAAACACAGAAGAGCTTTTCAGTGGTGATACGGTGTCAAACATTCAAATACAGGCAGCAATTTGCCACACCTAAAGTACTAAAGCCATATTGAGAATAAAGTCATGCAATCTTCCAAATACTTGGAGTCACAACTGTTTGTCACATTGGCTCCAGACGACAGGAGGTGCAGTAGCCTGGGCAACCCTGTCTGGTACCTGCGCACCTCGAGAGCCCCCCAGATGGAAGCCCTTGCTTATAGGGACCCCGAGTATAAGGCACCCCATCCAAGTGCAGGCGGGAGGGCCTAGAGGAAGAGAGAGTGTGTGCCTTGTGCTCTGGCAGGGCTCACACGGCTGGACAGCCCAGACACACGCCCATATCTGCCCCCTCTGCACCCCCAGCTCAATACCAGGGGCTTCCCAGACCTCGGGGCATGCCAGTGGCTGTGCACGTGAAGTCCTGCTGCTGCCAGTGACCACAGGTGGTGATGAGTGGCTTAAAGGAGAGGAAATCACAACACCTAGATGAGTCAAACCAGTTACTTCTCACAGGGAGCTGTGGTTCAGTAGGTGGGAAACAGGTTAGAATGTCATGATGCTGAGACACTTCCATGAAAGGACATTGTGTTCAAGGGATATGATATCTTGAATGCTTCCTATGAATTTCCCTCCCAATTCTCTCTGCAAAAACCGATGATAGGTCCCTAAGATGAACCTGAGAAAACTGCTATTAAAACCTTAGCAATTTTCCTTCAACTCCAACACTCCTGACCACCATCTCATACTTCAAATTCAATCCCTCTAAGGTATTTAGGAGTTCGGCAGAATTCGAACACATCCAGCATAAAGTTGTATTTTAGATATGGTGAGGCGGAGAGAGAGTAACCTTTATATTTGTGTGTGTTTTTTTTAGGTATGTGAATATATGTGCACATATGTGAGGGTTTTTCCATGTTATACACATTTGTTGTGTATATAACATACTGCAAGCATGAAAATAATTGCAGATGCATCTGGCAGGGACATAACAAAATGTTATGGTCATTTGTTCTGATGATCTTCACAGAAAAGACAACCCCCACTCAAGCAGACACCTTGTGGGACAGCTCTTCCCCAGAGGGTCCCTCCGCAGGGTCATGGGGGCTCCAGATGCAGCATCCGCCTCACCTGTGGCCCATTGGGAATGCAGGTTCTTGGGGCACCGGGTCTCAGCGATGCAGAACCACGGGGGACCTGCCGCGCTGTGGGGGTGATGCTCCTTCACGGGGTTCGGTCGCGCCCTCGAGTTTGGAGCCATACTCGGCGTGGACTGGTCCCGCGGTGCTGATGGACTGGACGTGCTTCCCATTTTAGTGACAAATGCTTTTGCTAAAGCAGCTCACTGAAAACCTGATGCACAGAGGAAGCATGCCTCCTGCACCTTTTCCTCTGCTTTCTGCACATGGGAAAGGAACACAGGCTGCCCTGAATCAGGTCAAGATTCAGGAAAAATCAAGAAAATGCATTAGAAAGCTGTGATTGAGTTCAAGCTGGAAATACCAGCTATTTCCACTTCAAAACCAAGAAAACATAAGGTCTGCGAAGGGAATCATGCACACAGTGTCATGAAGGAGACTTTGCAACCACTCACACCCATGCATCTACTTTCATTGGATTTTCCATGTCTGAATAATTACGTACTGTGTCCAAGGCACAGAACCCAGGAGCCAAGCACCTATCTCAGTGTCTTCAGACAGCAAGTTTCACTATTTTCCTAAGACATATGAAGGTTTCTGTTTTCTTTCCTTTGTCTAAAAGTATCAAGTATTGTATTAAATCAACCCAAAGAAATTTTTCTTGATTTTTGTAATAACAAAATGAGGTAGATTTAACATTTTGGACAACGTTGTTGGAAAATTCCCTTTCGGCTCAAGATTTTTCCTTTTGCAAACAGAGAAAGAGAGAAGATGTAGGTAGTTTGAAAAGATTTCACAGGGAACAAAGTTCTGTTTGTCCATCCCCCTGGCTACTAAAGCACCATCATCCCCACCAATTCTTTTGGACTTTGACACCAAGTAAAAGTCTCTCAACTATGATTAAGTCAGAGAAAAGCCACAAGCATGGACTTGGTGCCTGAAGTGGCATTGAGCCTCTCCTTGGACACAGACCTGGAAGAAGAGCCACTCCCTGCTCTTGGCTTCCACATAACCTGAACCCTGCTACCTGCCTCACCTCCCCTCCTCACCTCCCACCTCTCCTTTCTGCCTCCCCCTCCCCCTGCCCCCTCCCCTTTCCCCCTCCCCCTCCCCTTCCGTCTCCCCTTCCCTTCCTCCCCTCCCCTCCTGACCTCCCCTCGTCCCCTCCCCCTCCCCTCTGCCTCCCCCTCCCCCTCCTCCCCCTTCCCCTTCCCCCTCCCTTCTCTCTCCCCTTCCCTTCCTCCCCTCCACTCCTCCCCTCCCCCTCCCCTCTGCCCCCTCCCCCTCCCCCATCCATTTCACTTCCCCATCCCCCTCCCTCTCCCCTTCCCTTCCTCCCCTCCATTCCTCCCCTCCTCCTCCCCTCCTCCTCCCCTCCTCCTCCCCTCTGCATCCCCCTCCCCCTCCCCTCCCCCATCCATTTCACTTCCCCCTCCCCCTCCCCCTCCTCCTCCTCCTCCCCTCCTCTCCTCAGCCATCAGAGCAGACACTCTCCAAATGATCGGTGACCCACAGTGATCAATCAAGTAGTCTGCAGATCATTTGGAAGTTTCAGGACACAAGCAATGACATGATTATGTTAACAACATTTCAGAAATCTATG
Organism: Tamandua tetradactyla; assembly: GCF_023851605.1. Lineage (NCBI taxonomy): Eukaryota > Metazoa > Chordata > Mammalia > Pilosa > Myrmecophagidae > Tamandua > Tamandua tetradactyla. The sequence goes on from NW_027518242.1 coordinate 223,840, forward strand.
ATGTAATTTTATTTTTATTTTCACAGAAACCTTGTTTCATTTACAATAATCATCACCTTCTGAAAAGTTGTTGCTCATAGTATAGATGCATGCTGAACAATTCTTCTCTATTCTTCAATCACAGAATATACTTTTACCTCTTTTGATGAATTTCCTTGTCATTTCTGACATATTTTCATCGTTGTGAATTGAGTATTTTCTATTGTAAGTATCATGCTGAGTTAATGCCCCTGCTGACAACGTGGCTCAATGGCTCATAAAGGATTTAATAATGCATGAAAGTAGTGATGACAATAAGAATTTCTACCATTTAGAAGAAGGCCACGCACGTAGAAAAAGAATGAAACTCAGTGCAAATAAAGAACGTGAATTCGTAGACATTAGAATATGTGTGACGATTTTACATACACAAATGAAAGCAGAAGTGTATGGCTGAAAATAGATACTTTGTGGGGCCAGCAAATCTGCTGGCCCCTTTAAAACTGTCCTATTTTCTTAAAGAAATTTTTTCCAAATAATGACACAAAACCATAGAATCTTCATTTCTAAAAATAACAAGTGACTTCTCATGTTATAATTTGAGCTCCCCCAGAATAAATGCCTAATAATACTTTCCAATATAAAATTGATTATTTTTGCCAACTGGCCAAAGAGAGTCTAACACTGGAGTGGCTTCATTTACAGTGGTCCTATTCCTGGTCAAAATAAATCTAGATCTTTTAGTTCTAATACCCTGTTTACATTTCATCGGCCTTAAGCACTTGTCTATTATGTCTCTATGGTTTCTACTGAAGCTATCATAGCATCTACAATTAACAATCATTGCCCCTTCCTTTCCAGAAGTTCTTTCATTTTTCTCATCAGATTTATTGTTTGGGCTTCATCTTTTAGTGCCGTGTTGAATAGCTGCAGTGATACACAGTGTCTCCATCTTATTCCTAACTTGAAGAATGCTTCAAAAGTGACACCATTTGGAGGCTGGCTGTGGAGAGCTGACAGACTGCTCCAGCATGCCCGGGGACATTCCTTCTGCTCCACATGGAGACTTTTAACATGAATTGGTATTAGAGGTTATTAAATGTTTTTGAGGGACAACAATTGAAATAATTGCATGATATTTCCCCCTTCAATATGCTTTTATAGAAAATTGTGTTACAAATGATGGACAGTCTGAAATTCTTGAGACAACCCCTACATAGTCATATCTTCAACTTTGATGCATTTTCCTTGCTAAAAATTTAGAGTTTTTGCCATCTCTTTGTTTGTAATTAGGACACTACTAGAAGTTTGCCCTTTTTGTATTAAAGTCATACTGTTTTAATATCACTCTAAAGCTGACCTTAGAAAGTCAATATAATAGCTTCCCAACTTTTTTCATCATGTGGGAGAATTACTAGAACATGAGACAGTAAGTCATCTGGCACTAGTTCCTTTCTAGAAAGAGAGCTCTGCCTACATTTTCAGTTTCATCTATGGTTATGATGCCTTTATGTTTTCTACTTCTTGTTGAATCATTGCTGTTAATTTACATTTCCTTAGACAAATAGTTTTTGCATCTAGAATGATAAATTTATTGGTCCAAATCTGCAAATATTATTTTAATTCCTTCAAGCTGTACTGTTCTGGGTATATTCCCATTTCCTCTTTTCTGTATCTTTCTATTCATGATTTTTCCCCCTTGATTAGACTTAGTAACTATTGAGCAATTTTGCCATCTATTGTTTTTATTGATCAGTATGACTTTTATTCTCTACATATTTTGACTTTTATCTGTATTAATTCCTTCTTCCTGCTTCATTAGTTAATCATTTATTTTTCTTGCATGCTTGATGTTCACCACTCAGTTCACCTCCTACCTGAGGCTGTCACATCTACCTCTCACTCTCCACTTGGCCAGATGATTAAACTCCTTCTCCCCTGACTTTTTCAAGTATCTGCATCACAATACTTAATACAATGCAATTTTTATTCTCTTTCATTTCCACTGGACTGTGACTCTTTCAAATTAATCCTATGTTATTTGACTCTGCCACATAGTGCCTAACACAATACATCCTACAAGAATCTTTTCATTAGAAATTTTTTTGCAGGAAAAATGGAAGAAGGAAACAACAGAAAAGAAGAGGAGGTAGGAAAGGAAGAAAAACAATTTTAGGACCATTTAGTGAAGAAACAAAAATCTTGTTTTCCTATACATACCCTGCAGCCCAGAAAAGTAGCTGATGTTTAAAGTGAGGCTTTTAACTCATCAAGAGTGGGATAAATTATTATCAGAAAATCAGAATACTGATGACAAATTGTATTTCAAATGGAATCAACCAAAGTATGATGCAAATCTAAAAGCATGTCCTCCCAGAGAATTGCACATGGCTCCCATTCTCTATCATCTGAAGAAAAAAATACTTTCTGCCAATTGTAATATTATTTCAGAGAACACAATTTCTATTTGTCACTTGTAGGTTTATAAAAGAGAATAACTTTTTTTAATGTATTAAGAGTATAAGAAAATTCTGTAAGTAGAAACCTTGGTGAACTTCAAAGTTTACAACAATGATCTTCAAAATTTATGTTAAACAATTTGTTCACATTTTCATATACTGAACTCACTTATTTCTTTTTCTTTTTAACAATTTTTAAACAATGCCAAATGTAGAGAAAACCTGGAAGAGCAGTGTGAGGTCCTTTTTTCTTGTATTATTTGAGTAAGTTGCTGCTGACATCATGCCCCATCATTTCCTGATCCTTAATTGCACGTTCTTATGTGTAATCATATTAAAACCATTGATTCAGGAAATTAACACTAATATAATAATACCATCTAATATTTAGATACGTTCAAATTTCTCTAATTGTACCAATACTGTCCTTTACAGCAAAATGACCTTGTCCAAAATTACACATGCAGTTACTTCTCAGCAATGCTTAGACTTCTTCAATCTGGAATAGTTCTCACTCTGTCCTTGATGTTGAGAATCTTGAGACCTTTGTTGGTTACAGGTAAGTGAATCTGTACAGTGCCCTGCCCTTTGGGTTAATCTGATGTTATAAGAGATGCAATGTCATGCATCATCTGCTATGACAATGCAAACCTAATTTTTATTCCCCTGGGTAATAAATACACACACCTTGGTGGTGCCTGGCATGAGATCTGTCAAGTGAAACTACTTTATAATTATATTGAGAGGAGGCACTTAAAAACTCTTTAAATATCTTCTTTCTCATCAGACTTCTGGTTTATTCATTTATTTAATTATTTCAGCATGACTCATGGTTTCCTATTTTATTCAATCAGTCCTAAGCAATTTAAATCATTCTGTTAAAACAGGCCTACCTCAGAGATACTGCAGGTTCAGTTCTAGCACACACACAAAAAACAAATATCTCAATCAAGTGAGTCCCATGAATTTTTGGTTTCTCAGTGCATAGGAAAGTTATGCTATACTCTAATATAGTCTATTAAGTTTGCAATAGCATTCTGTCTAAAAAAACAAGGTACACACCTTGATAAAAAACACATTTTTTTTTTTGCTAAGCCATTATAACCTTCATCTGAGTCTCATCAACTTGTAGTCCTTTTGCTGGTGAAGGGTTTTCCAAGGATAAAGAAAGCTGCTGACTGACTAAGGGGTAGGTGCTAAAGGTTAGGGCAGCTGTGCAATTTCTTAAAATAAGACAACAATGAAGTTTGCCACATTGATTGAATCTCTCTTTCACAAAAGATTTCTGTAGCATGTGATGCTGTTTGATAGCTTTTTACCCATAGTAGAACTTATTTCAAAATTGGAATCAGTCCTTCCAAACTCTGTCTCTGCCTTATCGACTAAGTTTACATACTATTCTAAATGTTTGGTTATCGTTTCAGCAGTGTTCACAGCATCTTCACTAAGACTGGGGTCCATCTCAAGAATTGGGTTTGTTTGCTGATCCATAAGGAACTGTGCTTCACCTGTTGAAGTTTAGCCCTGAGGTTGCAGCAGTAAGTCCTGCCTTCAGGCTCCACTCTAATTCCATTCTCTTGTGTTTCCACCACATCTACAATTAGCCTCCACCACTGAAGTCTCGAACCCCTCAGAGTCATCCATCAGCATGGGAATCACTTCTTCCAAACTCATTAACACTGATGTGATTACTCTTCCCATGATTCAAGAATGGTAAATCCTTTCCAGAAAGTCACAGCACTCAGATCCACCAGAGGAATCCCTGTCTACGGCAGTATGGCCTTACAGAATGCATTTCTTAAATAAGAAGACCTGAACGTTGAAATAACACTTTAATCCATGGGCTACAAAATGGATGTTGTGTCAGCAGGCAAGGAAACATTAATTTCATTGTACATCTCCATCACAGCTCTTTGGTGACCCAGTGTGTTGTTGAGCCATAATATTCTGAGAGGAATCTTTTTTCTGAGCAGTAGGTCTCAACAGTAGACTTCAAACCATTCTGCAAACAGACGTGCTGCCATGCAGGCTTTGTGGTTTCATTTGCAGAGCACAGGCAGAGGTTTGGAACAATGCTTGAGTGGCCTAGGGTTTTACGGATGGTAAATGAGCCCTGGCTTCAATTTCAAATTTACCATTGGCGTTAGGCCCTAACAAGAGAGTCAACTGGTCTTTTTGGAGCTTTGAAGCCAGACATTGACCTATGGTCTCTAGCAATGAAAGGCCTAGATGGCCTCTTCTTTCTATATAAAGCTGCCTTGTCTATGAGGAAAATCGTGGTTTAGTGCAGTTCCTTTCATCGGTTTTCCTAGCTAGATCTTCTGGATAACTTGATGCAGCTTCTGCATCCCCATTTGCTGCTTCCCTGGGTCTTTCTATCACATGGTGATTTCTCTCCTTAGCTCTGATTCATCAGCCTCTGCTGGCTTCAATCTCTTCTTCATCTTCCTTGGCCTTCTTGGAATTGAAGAGAGTTAGGGGCTTGCTCTGGATTAGGTCCTGGCTTAAGGGAAAGTTGTGGCTTGTTTGATCATCTCTCCAGACCAGTAAAACTTTCTGCATATCAGCAATAATGCTCTTACTTTCTTATCATTCATGTGTTCACTGGAGTAGCACTTTAATTTCCTTTAAGAACTTTTCTTCTGCATCCACAGCTTGGCTAACCTGCACAAGAGGCAGAACTTTCTATCTCAGCTTTCAACCTGCCTCCCTCAGTAATGCTGCCATTACTAGCTTTTCATGTAAAGTGAGAGATGTGTGACTCTTACTTCCACTTGAATATTTACAGGTGATTGTAAGGTTAGTAATTGGCCTAATGTCAATATCATGTGTCCCAGGGAACAGCGAGGAGTAACAGCCAGTCAGTGGAGCAGCGAGGACACACTCATTTCTCAAGTTCATCACCATGTATGGTGCAGTTTGTGGCACCTCAAATCAATCATAATCGTAACATTAAAGCCCATGGATCACCATGACAAATGTAATAATGATGAAAAAGTTTTAAAATGTGATACAGAGACACCAAGTGAGCACATGCTGCTGGAAAAATGCTACAGGGTGGCCATAAACCTTCAATTTATAAAAAGACAGTATCCACAAAGCACAGTAAAGCAAAACAAAATAAAATGAGGCTCTCCTATCTCACGTTTTCCCTGGTTTTGCCCGTGGGAAGCCAACGCTGACATCTGAGTCCCTGCTTTTGGACTTAGCAAACTTCCCATGCCCCAACTGTGGGAATGCATTCCTAAAAGGAGCCCTGAGTCTCTTTAATGAGCCTTTCAATGGAAAATGGTGTTTAGAAGCCAAATACTATGCAGAGAGCGTGATCTTTGGTTTCAGGGGTATTGTTGCAGTGACATTAGTGCACAGAGTGAGGACATTATGTCTTACACTCATGATGACTGCACAGACATACCCACTACCATGCCCAGTGCTTTTATAAACATAGAGCTGTGTTTGTGTCTACAGCTTTCTATCTACCCACATGAAAAACTACAAGTTCACAGCATTCATGCCAATTCCAGTCCACAGGGTTCACTCTGGTTTTAGCCCTTGCTGGGTCTGTAACTCCCTTCTCCAACAGGGAGAGGCTGGCTCCCGTGACCTCTAATATAGTACTAGTTTGAACAATCTCTTCATAGATAATAAACATGACATCTCTGCCACTATATGTCTCCCTATCCAAGACTTGGGGAGCAGCCAGGATGTCCTCTTCATTCACGGGGCCTGCACCTCCCTAAGCCGCCCCCCCAACGAAGGCCCCTTACCCTGTTAACTCGGACCCTACAACAGGGCCCCCTTCCATGTGCTCCCCTCTCCTCATTCAGGTCCGCTCCCCCATGGATGGATGCCCTCCTCACCCCACGAGACCCTGCCAGCCCATGCTGGGCCACAGGGGCTCCCCACACTGTCCTCTCCCCACTCCCAAAGGGGGGACACCTGTCTGTATAGACTCCATCCCAAAGGGGTGGTGAGGATGGGGCAGGAGGAGGCAGGAGAAGCTATGTGCTCTGGTGTTCTAGGCTATGCTGGGCTTTAACAGGCCTTATTGGAAATGCAGGACATCTTTTTATAGGTTCAGCACTGACCTGCTCATGTCAATCAGTAAGCATGTGCTGGGCACCCACAGTACGCCTGGTGGTGCTGACATGAGAGAAGTGTGGAGATGTCATCGCAGAGCTCCTCGAAATGAGATCAGACATTGAACAAGAAGTATAACGAAGCTTCATAAAATTTTCAATAGCAACAGAAACATAAAAAAATAAACGTACAGCTGTCAGAGTCTCATATTGCCGTGGCACGGGGGTGGCTAGAGGTGGGCTCCCCTGGAAAGCTTCCGCCTCCCCTCCAGTCCCAGGGTATGCTGGCCCCCTGTGGTGCTGCTTCCCAGCGGGTTTTGCTGTTTCCTCGGCCAAATTCCTGGGGCCACTGATGTTGGGACCGAAGCATAATGAAGAAGGTCACAGCCTAATGTAAAAAGTTATCACTTAAAACATGAAATGAGAAAAAGAAGTAAGAAATGTATCTGGAAGCAATTTTTTAAATGTGTGTGTGCAGGTTAGTCTGACAAACAGATACATGTCATTTTAAAAGCTTGGACTGTCGCGACACCTGTACATTCCCGTGGGGTGTCCAGGTGTCACACCTGTGAGGTCGCATCATGGAAGGGGCTGCTGCCCCTCGCCAATGACGGTTTTTATTGTGGGTGGGGAAACCGATGTAATTTCTGCATCATTTTTTAGGTGGGTTAAAAACATATGATTACAGTGGCTGAGGGCATAATGTCATAGGCTAAATACTGATTGATGCCCCTTAGAAGAAAGGACATCCATTATGAAAATCATTAATCGTTATAATCAGATACTTCTTTTGTCAAGACAAATGCATAGAAATGATTATGGAAGCAATTACTCTTGCTTTCTGCAGTGGTGACCTACCTCAGTGCTTCCATGGAATGTCACTATGATCAAGCAAGGCACAAAATATCACCCTGCATAGCAAGAGAGGAAATAGAAGCTGATTTCCAAAAGTTAAGTCTTCACATGGCCTTCACTACCAAAAATGTGGTCCTTTAGTTCATGAAATTCTCTACATTTGTAGCTGACATCTCTTTGGATGGTGTCCAGCCTCTGCCCCTTTCCCTAAAACCCTTCTCCAGCTATCAGCCTCTAGGATGCTGCTTCTTTTCCCACCTTTGGTTCAAGTACTACAGAAACACACCCAAGCTCATCCAAGCACATCCTCTCCTCTATGAGGGTAGGGTCAGACTCAGTGACTCAAGTCACTTCCCTGCTGGTACTGAGCTCTTAAGGACATCTGAAGGTGGGAAATGGGGAGATATGCCTCAAGTTGACATTGGTAGTCTACGCATGTACAACAGGAAGATGCTCAGCAAAGAAAACCATAGGGAGAAGCTGATGGGCTGAGAAGCAGAGATGGGAGTAGGGGAGAGGCAGAGATAGAGGTAGGAGTGGCCAGGGAGAACTGGAGGGATCTGTGTGTCTAGCCTTTCAGCTCTGGACCCACAGCTGCCCTTTGCTGTGGTGAAATTCCACTAATTCCTTGTAAACACCCCCCTCCCCCTCCTTCACCTTGTATTATACTTCAGCTAGTTGGGAATGGACAGAGTTAAGGAACTCTTTTGTTCTGCCAGCAGTGTGAAAGCCTTCCCTCTTACCTTTGGTGCTATGCACGTGGGAAGAATGCCAAACATTTTCCTACACCTGAAGGCTATTACTAATGGATTTCTAGACCCTATGTATCACAGACTCATTACTTAGATCTCCTTTCCTTTCAAAATTCAATACTATCAGCCCTGCAACTGGCAACCCATTATATAAGGGCTATATATATAGAAAAGTTCTGGCAACAGCTCAGAATACCTCCACTTGAGGTATTTACTAGAGACCTCAGTGTTTGCTTTCTATGCAGGTCATGAAAATCCAACTGATTCTATTAATGCTTATAGAATGTGCAAGTCAATTAATTTGGTCCCTCCCAAATTTGCTTTAAGAACTTTTGGCTCAATTACATCACAGACATTGTGCACAGAGATTTTCAATGTTTCCTTCTAGGAATCCTACAAGAGACCACCTTAATTAAGCTAAGCTTTTAAGGTTTCTTTTCCTCTGCACACTTTTATTATTTGGCTCTCAATGTTTCATTTTTGTTTGTTGTTCATTTAATTGTATCTTTATTTTTTATTGTGAATTCACTCAAATTACTTTTGAATAAATAATAGAAACATCATAATGAAATCACATGAGAGCAGAACATTTTTTTCAGGCTCATTGACTTCACTATTTATCAGCCAGAGATGTGGAGGCAGCAGGAGTGACCCGTCACCAAGACCAGAGGCTGCTTGGCTCTTTCCTATGAGGTCAAAGACATCACGCCCTCCATATACCTTTCTTTCAGCTATGTCCAGGCTCTTCTCTCCATGTGTGCAATTCCTGTGCATTTACTCTCTGTGTAAGAAACAGATGTAGAGAAGAAATGCTCCCAACACTCAAGGAATTTGCAGTCAGAGGAAAAGATAGACAAAGTCAGCTAACAAAAATATAACAATGAATCACATATGCTCTGGGAACATAAGCACATTTGTGTGATGAAACAGAGAGCCAGTGGTTTGCTCCGGAAGCTCTGGGGTGGGGGTGGGGGGTGGCGTTTGAGCTGGACCATGAAGGAGGAAAAGGTGGGCAAACACAAAAGAACATCTGGGCATTCTAGCAAAGGACCAAGGACCTACATGCTCATATTTAGCTTGAAAAACAGTGAAAGGCCAATCAGGAAACTCTTAGGCTACAAACACACATGAAGTTAGAAGACTTGTCAGACATTTCACCTATTTGGTAAGACATTTAAGACACAACAGATAATACGTACCCCTTCGGGCTAAGCATGTCATTTCAAATGCTGCCCAAATAAAATTAGAGAACTCAAGCTGGGATGGATGGAATGGGGTGGAGAAAGTACAACTGTGGGCCTAAAAAGTGAAGCCTGCTCCCACTGCTGTCACCAGTGTTGTGGTCGTGGCACTGTTGGGTGCCCAGCTGTGCCAGCCCTGAGATTGCATCTCGGGCTCTACCAGTGGATGAGGCACCTGGTACCTGCTTTATTAAAACAACATCTTCTGCAGCCCTTGTGAAGCTGCATTAAAGGGCAGATGTCTCCAGGGTGACTGGCTTCCTCAGTGTTTGTGGGCTCTGTGCCAGTCAGTGCTGGTGGTGCTTGGGGTCCTTAGCCTTGTGGGGTCCTGGTTCTCCAGGAGCATAAATAGACATAAGTGCATAGAACAATAATTTCTGGGGAGGAGTAAAGCATGTACACATAAATGCTTTCTCCAATATTTCTATGGTAAGTTTGTGCACACTTAAAGGAGTGACAATTGACATTATAAAATCTTCCACTGATTTTCTTTTAAAATGCTTCTTAGTATAATTTGATGTTAAAACTTTTTCCCATCACTTAGAAATGGTTCCTGGCCCAGTAAAGAACCGATGAACTCAAAATAGTTTGAAGGATTTTGCTGCAAGAAATTCCCTCCCTTCCCTGGGAGACTTATACATAGCAAATTCCATTTCTTCTTGTTGGTATATGTGTGACAATACCCTGCAAGGATGAGCATCACTAAAACTGTCAAAACTAAGTTACTGCCAGCACGTGTGTGGGCCAGGGCAGATCGAGGGTGACACACTGGGATCAAAAAAGTGACCCAGTCAAAGGGCCGGGGCTGTTTTCACCCCAGGACATCACCTCCCACTGCCCCAAAGTCTGAGGTTTACTGCTTGTCATTTCTTTCATTTTGGAAACCGTGGGAAAGCAGTGAACATAAGCTCATCTGTTGGAAGTCACTTTCCCCCTTTCTTGCTCCTTCAAAATACTTATGTAGCCACCTTTGGTCATCTGTCTTGATGAAAAACAACCACTCCTGAGTGAGCACTTTCAGTGAGAGGGTGATGGGTAGCATGAGGGCAGACACAAAGGATGGCTGGTCCTCACCAAGACTCTGCACCGTGGCTCGCGTGGATGCGCCCTCCTGCCCGGGGGTGACTGGTCACGTGAGCCCGGTCTCCAGTGGAGCGGGTCAGCCTGAGCCGCCGGGCTTATCCTGAGGTGTCCAGCAGCCTGGGGCTATCCAGGTGCTGGGGAGAGGGTGGGCTCTGGCCAAGGTGCTGCAGGGCCGCGCGGGGCCCCCACCACTCACCCAGCCACTCTCCAGGCCCCAAGAGAGCTCATTCTGCCAACGTCCACTGTCTTCAGACCTGGGCTTCCCGAAGGTGATACCTGGAGGTGCCAGATGCTCAGGTAAGGCCTCCTGCGAGATGAACAAATGGAAGGGAGAGTTGCAGCCTTCACTACCGCCACGTCAGCAGCCACCCAATGACTGGAGGGACCTGGCTTAAACAAGAAGAGGCCCTAAACTGGCAAGAGAAGACTTATTCCTTTTCTAAATGGAAGGGATAGTGCAGCTATTATAAATATTCCTCTGCCCAGAACTGTTGGTTTAATAGTGTGCATAAAATTAAGGTTATTGGTTGACTGAGTAGCATTGTCTTTACTTGCAGCCTCCCGTCCTTCCCTGACAGAGAAGCACATGGAAGGAATGGAACAGGTGATGGAAATAGGACACATGAGGGAGATACCTGAGGACAGGGCAAGACAGAGGCTCTGCACTGCAACCCAGGGGCATGGGCTGAACCCCAGCAGAGCACTCTGAGCTCAACCCTGGCTTTGCTACATCATGGATTGAACAAGACACTTCACTTCCCTGTGCCTCAGTTTACTCAGCTGTAATGGGGAGGTAAGAGTGGTAAGTGCCTCATAGGGTTTGTCCTAGTTTGCTAGCTGCTGGAATGCAATATACAAAACCAGCATGTCTTTTGGAAAAGGGAATTTATTAAGTTGTTAGCTTAAGTGTTCAAAGGCTGTGAAAATGTCCCAATTAAAACAAGTCTATAGAAATGTCTAATCTAAGGCATCCAGGGAAAGATACCTTAGCTCAAGAAGGCCGATGAAGTTCAGGGTTTCTCTCTCAACTGGAAAGGCACATGGTGAACATGGTGACATCTGCTAGCTTTCTCTCCTGGCTTCTTGTTTCATGAAGCTCCGCTGGGGACATTTTCCTTCTTCATCTCCAAAGGTTACTGACTGGTGGACTCTGCAGCTTTTTCCAAAATGGTTCCCTCTTAAAGGGCTCCAGTAAACAACCCCACCTTGAATGGTGGAGACACATGTCCATGGAAACTATCTAATCAAATGCTACCACCCACGACTGGGTGGGTCACAACTCCATGGAAACATTAAGAAAGCTCCCACCCAGCAGTACTGAATGAGGATTAAAGGACATGGCTTTTCTGGGGTCCACCACACATTCGCACCAGCACAGGGCTGTTTTGAAGACAAACTGAAGTGCGACTGAGAAGCAGATGGAGCTGCACTGGTGTGGATGGGCGTTTGGTATCGTCGCTGTCAGTGCAGGGGATTAGGAAGGCAGAGCTGTCAGAAGCAGGTGACCAGAGAGTGGGCTTAAGGTCAGAGCAGGCCCTGGGGGGGCCACACTCCTCTAGCCTGTGCCAGGAAAGGTGGGGATTTATAATAAAGCCCCCATGAGCATCAGAAAAAGCATCAACAGAAAGAGCATCAGAGTCCAACAGAAAGAGCATCAGAGTCCAACAGAAAGAGCATCAGATTGTGCATAATGTTTGTAACCTGCTGTATTCGCATGATAACCACTGAGCATTTCTCTGTATAATTTATCATAAAATTCATCCTATAGACATGCCTTTTAATGCCCAATTTCAAAAAATCAGTTTTTGCTACTAATAGATACAGTAAGAATAAAAACATTTGTATTTTAAACACTGTTAGCTGTAGCTACTTTCATATGTCATGGAGTTGGGTCTTTGCTGAGGGAAATATGTGGCTGGACTTCTTGGCGGTGAAGAGTCACCATCCTTGCACAGGCTGAGAGAAGAGGAGACTCTGCAAAGGGGAGCAGGAGCTGCCTGGCATGGTAAGTGCAGGGATTCTGCCTTTCCGGGCAGCATGGGGGAGGCCGTGGGGGAGGAGGGGAAAGGAGAGAGGAGGGCTCAGTGCTTGCAGGGGCGGCCTGCACCTGGGGCTGGACCAGGAAGGACCAGAAGAAACACCAGGGGGGCCCGGGGACAGTCTAGTCCTGGGCAGATGCGACGCGGCCCTCAGGGCTCTTCCTCACACCAGGCGGGGCTCCCAGTGGCCAACCCTGGCCCTGGTACCCTCCCAACAATAGAGTTACACCAAGAACAGCCAGGAGATGGGGGGAAGTGTGGGGAAAACAGGCCACACATCACAGGTGGGTGTTGTGGTTGTGTCCCTTGGCTACACAAATTATTTTTACAGCCAAGCAAAAATGGCCTAAAAGAAGGCCCCTGAACTCTTTAGGTCTATTTCTCATTTTAATTATTTTTAAAATGTTGTTTTTGCCAATAGCTATTCAGGACAATGTTAAATTGGATATAGTATCCTTAATAAGTCAGAGAAGTAGGGAAAAAATGCTTTAAAAGTAGGTGTCACTCATCCCAGATATTTGATCTTCTAGAACAAACCATCCCTTAAAAATGCCCACAACTTGGCTCATGGTTTATTACTTTTCTGAGATTTCTTCATTTCACACTATTGAACATGAAGCAACTTGTGAAACTTCTTCAGCCATTTATTCTTTCACAAACTATGAGTATTCATTTGTGCGTTCATCAGGTTCAACAGAAAAGTGACCACATGGCTGCTGGTGGTGGCAGCTGGCCTGGGACCCATGCATTCCACAGGGCGTGAGACCCCGGGCGGCTGGGCACTGCCACCACGCAATGCCTGCCCTGCTCCTCCAGTGGTCCCGAGTCACAAAGTCGTGGGGACGCGTGCCGCAACGTCATGCAGTGAGCAGTGACGGAGATGCTGCCCTGGGGACATGCCAGAGCCACGTCCTGGGAGCAAGAGAAGGAAGGAGAAGATGATGTGCTCACTGTCTCACAGGGCTCTGGGCCCAAGCCCCCAGGGGTGCCACCAGTCTGCAGGACCCAGGGGCAACACAGCCCTCGGCTGATTTCCCTTCACATGGGTGAGCGTAAAACCTTGGCAGCGTGTGTGTGTGTGTGAGTGTGTGTGAGTGTGCACGTGTGTATGTGTCCATGTGAGAATTGGGTGGAGGAGAGGTGCGATGATAATCAGAATACTTAATCCAACTTAAATTCTAGAGATTTCCACAGCATTATGAGGAGGCCCAATACCCAGGCTTGGGGCCCTTGGGGGTCCCTGCCCACGGCCAGCGGGTGGCCCTAGGCATGGCAGTGTGGGACCTGTACCCTCTAAGCCCCTCCAGTGCACCACGAGTTAGCCCCACCCATTCCCAGTCAGAGTTTGCTCCCTCCTGGATGCCAGACTCTGTCCAAGGTAGAAAGGATGTGAGGAGATAAGGTGGACGACAGACCCTGCCTCCCTGTGGCCTCCAGCCTGATGGGGACAGGAGGAGGGAGTTTCAGGTCTTGATCCAAAGGATCACCTGCTGTCATGCCAGCTTATCCAGAATGTGCAGGAGATGATTTCACATCCATTTTAAAGTACAATAGAAAAATATAACCAGTGCATCAAATTTTTGAAATATTGCTTTGGGATAAGGCCAAAAAAACAATAAGTTAAAGAAAAAAAAAGCATAGTGTTAATTAAAATGGATTAAGCAAGTATAGTAATAATGCAAAGAGAACCTAGATATGGCATTAAAAACTGTTTACGTGATATGTGAGTAAAGTTGGGGAACAGTACATCCTGCCAATGAATCCTTACAAAGCCCTGGAAGGAGGTACCGGTGCAGTTTGCAGGCCAAGGCCTCCGGGCTCACATGCCACCCTCTCTCCAGGGCACCTTGCCAGCAGCACCAGCTAGTTTAAAAAATTCTAACTCCTTCAGGATTTTCCCAGACACAGACCCTGCATCATCTGCTCTCTACCCTGCAGAACATTCTGGAGCCCCGGTTAGTGAATCTTTCGAGTGGAAAATACATTCCCAACTTTTTTCCCTCCAGCCATCAAGCAGTTGGTTTTAACAGTATTTATTCTGCCTGTGCCTTTGCGTTGCAGCAACCTAAGGGCAGTTATCTCAGAACCCACAAAAAGGTCTTCTCATAATGGGCGGCCGCCTGGTGAGGCTTTCCATATACGGAGACCAAAGACAGAAGAGCTAAACATGGACGTGGTGAAACTGCTGCCCTCGTCTCTGCCGTGCAAGTTGTTCACCATGTGGGGTTTATAAGTTCTTCCAAAGCCACATTTGCCCTGTGAAAGCTGCACAGGCCACGTGCCAAAGTGAAAATTAAATAAAGCAACAAACAGCCTGCACCCAAATGAATTTGGTTTCATTTTTATTATACGGAGTGAGGTTGTGCACTAAAAAGCAACCACAAAGAGATGTGCCAAGCTGTGGTGGTTTCCCAGAACGCACTAAAAACTCAGGAAGCCCACACAGTCTCCATTTATGATGGTTGCTACTGGATCATAAAATGGCTTCTATTCTGACTTGTTGGGGAAAAGTCTATTTGGCGAAAATTCCATCATGCAGTGTAAAATGTGGGCTATCAATTTCAGTCTAGTCTGTTAGGCATGGCTAAGAATTCTGCAACAATAAAACCTCAAAATGTATTGTTATAATGTTTAGCCTCTGTCCCTTCCAATATTACTGGGAATTTTATCCCATACCAAAAAAAAAAAAAAAAGGAAAGAAAGAAAAGAAAAGCTGTCTTGTCTGTGAATTTAGTAAAGAACAGAGGATAGCACTCCACGGAATTAGATGATTATCTAAATGTTATGATTGAAACACTTTTCCATTCTGTTCATCACTAGTGGGAAGGCAGAATGAAATGCTGCATCCTTAGACAAATGACTATTGCCAAGTTGATTCAAGTGTTGAAACTAAATTATTTTTAAGTTATCTTCTTTGTACAAATATAACTTTGTAAATCTTCACCAATTTTGGAAGGTGATAAATCTCAATTATGGAATATTTGTTTTGTTTTGCCTTATTTTGGTTTCTTTTGTGGCTTTTTTTTTTTACTTTCAAGTATCTTCAATGACTCAATGCAGACCACAAATATTCCTAACCACTGATTTCAATAAATAGGAGTAATAAAGATGAGTGCTCCTTAGAACAGCAAATATACTTATTCTCAAGTGCCTAAAACAGTTGTTTAGACTGAATTATAAATACACTCCTTAGCAAATTAATTATTGTTCCTAATCTTTCTCTATAGCCAGTAGAAAAATCAACATGGTAGACAGTGTTATAAAAATTCCTAATAGCAAACTGTATGGAAAATAAATAAATAATAAGGGGGATAATGGGTAAAATAAATTGAGTGGATTGAAATACTAGTGGTCAATGGAAGGGAGGGATAAGGGGCATGGGATGTGTGAGTGTTTTTCTTTTTTCTTTTTATTTCTTTTTTCTGGAGTGATACAGATGTCCTAAAAATGATCATGGTGCTGAATACACAACTATGGGATGATATTGTGAGCCACTGACTATATACCATGCATGGACTGTGTGTGTGTTATCAGATATGTGTTTTAAAAATATTGTATCACAGTCTGTGGCTTGTCTTTTTATTTATTCAACAATGTATTTCAAATACTGGAATTTCAAATTTTGATGAAATCCAATCTATCAAATTCACATTCATGGTCCGTGTGGTTTTGGGAAATCTTTGCTTAATGCAAGGTCACAAAAAATTGCTCCTGTTTTTCTCTAGAAGTTTCATAACTTCAAATCAACATGCATCTCAAGTTAGTATTTAATACAGTGTAAGGAAAAAGGAGGGCTATTTTAATAACCTTTTAGATAATTGTGAATATTCTTCCTTGATATGATGCCAAAACTTCCTAAGTGGTAGTTTCTTAAAAGTTAGTTATAGTGAGGGATTGAAACTATAGCAAACAAGCTTTTCATACTGTTACATTAAAATCATTTGCCTACCTTGCACTTTGAATGCATTTTGAATGCATCTTCACCTGTGCAAAATTTCACATCAGCATTCATCCATTGATTGTGAAAAATACTGATTTACTGGGTTGTGCAGTTGTGCATTACACAGCATCAAATATGAATCATTGATAACACTATTGATCTAATCAAAAAAGTTTTTAAATACTGGGAACCTTTCAAGCTAACAGCAATTATAAATTCTCCATATTTCTAATTTTCTCTTGAAAGCTAATTTTTTTCATTGACAAAAGCTTCTAATAGTTGTTTTCCTTCAAGTGACAGGCTTGCTTAATTCATTTGCAAGAAAATGTCACCATATACCCAAGACTGATTAACTACAGTTTTTCTGCCATTATTCATTCTTTCATGTAAAAATGGCAGACCATTTCAAAAGTGGCTCCCCCACCTCACAATGTTTTCCTGAGACAACTGTCATATGCTGAGAGGGAGCAAAAATGCTTCATGTGTACCTTTCATTTTGTCATGCAAAACATTTAAAGATATGTGCTCAAGAGTTGAACTAATGAAATTAATATTTTTTACAGCTTGATCAAAGGTAGCCACGTGGAACTGGCTGGTTTTCTTCCTGTGAGAGCAGTGCTGAGTAAAGAACATGATTGCTGGTGCTAGGGTTTAGTCCCTTTGCCTTGATGTGTGCAAAATTGCCAGTGGTTTTATCCACCACTACTCTCAGAATATCAGTGCAATTTCAACATCAGGAAAAAGGCAAAAGATGTCCAAGTTTTATGATGAAAACAGTTTTGACCTCACCACCTGTGCCAAGAACCTGCAGGGTTCTGTGCATCACAGTTGAATAATTGTTGCTCTGGGATAAGTAATAAAATGTTTGATGCCATAAAAGAAGTTGAAACACTATTTTTCAAAAAGACAACATGAAAGTAATAATAACCATCAGATTTGGAAAATTGCCAAATAAAAATTCTGAGAAAGATAAAATGTAGAGTTATTTTGAAACAGGACTGCACTGCCTATAGGAACTGCTTTGCAGGAAGGATGGTTGGGTAAAGTCCTTCGCGGGCCTCTCATTTCCTGGTGGGTTTTGCCCAGGTCCTTGTGGGGTGCCCCGAGCCTCCGCCTGGAGGCTCCATGCCGTGTGTACCCTACAGCCTTGGGAGTGGCAGGAATCCATGAGAAGGGTATTGTACAACTATAAAGTCCCTAATCACCTAACTCCAAGTTCCTCTAAATCAGATGAGCCTTTTCAAAGAGGGTCTAGTGGTAAGAGGAGCCCCGCAGCAGAGGCCCTCGCCTGCCTCTGTCTCTGTTGAAGACAAGAGCTCTTCCAATGCCAACAGCTCAGGGGTCCTGGAAGCAGATCACAGCCCAAAGGGCACACTGGTCTCAGCCCTGGGAGACCTTATCAGAGCTCCATGCTAAGCTGTACCCACGCACCAGCTCTAAAGAAGCTGTGAGATAGTAAGTGAATATTGCATAAACCTCTGTTTTTTGATAAACTGTTATGCAGCAATAAAAAATGCATACAGTGTTGGAATATTTGAAACATGCCCATCAAAATAAGAAAATAACCAAGACTGCCCACTATCATAGCATGCATTTAATATGGTATGAGAATTTCCAGCCAGCACAATTAAGAATAGTAAATAATTTAAAAGTATTTTATTGAATCATATGAAATTAACATTTTTGTAGGTCAAAACCAGTCAAATGCTAATAACTCCATACAGGTCAACCCAATGTAGGGTTGGAAAAGAAGAATCAAAACTCATATTAGTTGCAGACAATAGTTCTAATTGCAATGCCCAGAAGAGAATCAACAAACTATTAGGGGGTAAGATACAAAATCAAATATGTTTCTACAACAGCAATAAACAGCGTAAGTTTTGAAAATTTACCATTTGTAAAAAGCAACAAAGACTATAAGTTGCTTAACAATGGACTAATATGATATCATAAGACTCATAAATGTATAATTTAACAATGTGATTTTAAAATTCACAGAAAATAAAAAGTATTAAAAATAGCCATGATAATTTTTAAGAGAAATAAAAATTTGGACCTCACCATATTGGATATTATGATGCCTTATAAAGTCATATGACATTCCTAAAAATGTGATATTGGAACAAAAATGGGCCAGTCAATCAGTGGAACAGATCAGAGTCTAGAAATAGACCCACACATATGTGTGAGTTTGACATATGACAAATTATTTTCCCCTAACTAAAAGAAATACATGGGACAATGAAATGAGACTGTAAATTGAAAGTTAAAACAACAAAACAACATTCTTAAATAGATTAGAAAAAAATGTATATATCATTTAACAGCAAGTTCTGGTGAAAATACAGTGCAAAAGAAGGATGTAGATTTCTCCATCACTTTGGAAACTATTTTGGCAATATCAGTTCTTGGTGTCTGCCCTAAAGAAACTTTACAAGTGCACCAGGAGACAAGTTCAAAACTATTGTGACACTATTAGTAAAAACAAAAAAGTGAGCAATCTGTTTCTCATGGAGAGAAACATAAATGACCTTGGTTTTTATCATAGTTATGCAATGAAGGTTTACACCTTAGACATAATGACCGAGCTAGGGGTTTATCCAGCAACCTCAGAAACAAGCAAAGGAAATGTGGAAAAATTAGTTGGCAGAAGAATACGTACATTTGCAAGCACACATAATAACAGCATACTGTTTGTGGATATATATGTGAAATAATGCCCCAAAACTTCACATTAGGATTATCTCTGGAGTGAGAGAAGATTGAAGGACTGAAAAAATAAAGGTGGGACATTCAATATATCTGCAATATTAATTTTTAAGAAGAATATCAACTAATAAAAGTAACATATTAACCTCTGCTTAATTTTGAAGAAAGTTTATGAGCATCTGTTTCATTGTTTTTTTTTTCAATTTTCTGTATATTAATTTTTTTTGGCATGGGCAGGCTCTGGGAATCAAACCCAGGTCTCTGGCATGGCAGGTGAGAATTCTGCCACAGAGCCACTACTGTCTGCCCTATACTAATTTTTTTAATTAAAGATATGTCTTAATGTTAACTTCCATTCTATTCCTTTCCAAACTGTCAAACGTCTCAAATTAAAGAAGTCAAATTTTAGTAAAGTTCAGTGGAGAAAGCTGAACCATATGCACACATATGAATAGGGCACAAAATTGAACACATTACCCCAAGTGATTAGAATATAGTCCAAAGAAAAGGAGCTAATTTGTCTGACTGTGCTTCATAATGCTAGGTGGGTTTACCTGAAGACTACTCAAAGTTTATGGTACTTCTGTTGAAAGTTGATCCAAGTGTATTGTGTTAGGAAGTTCAGGTGTCATCTTGGCCAGGTGATGGTGCCCCATGATTCTGTGGACTTGAATCATCAGCATGGGAAGCCCATCACTGCAGTTGGCTAAGGGAGTGCCTTCCACAGCGAGTGACCTTTAATTTAATTAGCTGGAGGCTTAAAAGAGAGAGGTCAGAAGAGCGCTCATCTGCTCAGCACACCTGAGCTCAGGAGGTGCAGAAAGGAATCATCCTGGGGCAAGCTGCTGGAACCCAGAAGCCAGAGAAGGCGAGCAGATGTAGGCCTGTGCCTTCCCACGTGACATAGAAACTTAGTGGAAAGTTAGCTGCCTTTCCTCTGAAGAACCATAAATTTGTAACTAAATAAATCCCCTTATTAAAAGCCAATCATCTCTGGTGTGTTGCATTCTGGTAGTTTTAGCAAACTAAAAAGTTTTATTACCTAGCAATGTATCCATTATAAATTAGCCAGCTTCCATAGCTCACTTTAAAACCAACGCTGTTATTTCCTCCTTCATTGTTCACAGTATATATTTGCTTCTCAGGGAAGCTCCAGCTCTCCTCTCCTGGTTATCAGGTAAGAGCCTGCTCCTGAGACATTATTTGTGGAATTTTGTAATTGTGTATGGCAAAATGTGTCAAGAAGAATTTAATGACACCTAATTGTAGGATATCAATGCCAGTTAAAATCCTGTCACAATCAAATTGGGTCTGTCAAC
Organism: Tamandua tetradactyla; assembly: GCF_023851605.1. Taxonomy (NCBI): domain Eukaryota; kingdom Metazoa; phylum Chordata; class Mammalia; order Pilosa; family Myrmecophagidae; genus Tamandua; species Tamandua tetradactyla. The sequence goes on from NW_027518242.1 coordinate 244,295, forward strand.
ATTGCATCTGGATCACATTTACTTAAGATTATTACACTCTGAGTTTGCTTCAATGGTACAGCTTTCCCCACTCTAAACTCTGCTCTTACAGTTAATTTTTCTGCACGCTCAGATCTAGTTAGCTCAATCTTCCTCATAACAATGATTTTCTAGAAATTTACCCATAAACAATGGTTAAAAGAGTAGAACTCACAATTTGTAATATATGCTGCTTCAAGTCACAGCAGTTTGTTTACATTTGCAGAGATTTTCCAGAATGTCCCAGGCTACTCGGCCCCAGAAATCTCACTGAGGACACCACACCCTCTGTTTTCATGTAATGTAGGTATTTCCAGTCATCTGACATGTGTTTTTCATTTAATTTACCAAGTTCTTTTGGTAAGAGACTTGCTTTTGGTTTTAAATTTTGGTAGAAGGTGAAACTCTAGGGGTTTCTACATGGTTATTGGTACAATAATTATCACTCAAAGACTTTTGGATATCATCGTGGTAATTCTACCATTTGCTAAGTATATTTATATCTACTATATACACAAAATCTGAAAAATAGTCATACAATGGTTTGAGGTACTAGTCCTCAAACCATTAAGTTTAATTGTATCAAAACTCTTTTATTGACTCACATAAGTCTCTATTCTGACTGATGCCCAAAAATGACATTCTGGCATTGAGGGATTTATATCTGCTCAGAGTCAGTCTCCAATAAAATGTTTGTAGTTTCTCCTTTCCCAATGCATCATTATTCTTGTAAACAGCACATAACCCTTTCAGGGTTCTGTAATATGTGGTTGTGAGATTTTCACCAGATCCCTCCTCATGAAAGGCTCCTCTCTTTTAAGGGCCTCCAGGTCTGTGGACAGAATAAAATCTGAGATTTGGATGGAAAAACCTAACTGCTAAGATAGATATCTCTTCACCTTTTTTATTTTAGTTATAAAATTCAAGTAGCATCTTGGCCGACTTCTCATCTCTTTCAGGGCTAAGGATCAATAACCAATTACTCACCATCATCAACCTGTGAGACATCAACCATTCTGATGACTGCATCCATCTCTTCAATTGCCACAAGTTTTGGGAAACCCATTAGTTGGATGAATGTGCTTTACTTGAGCAATGCTTCTTAAATTCATAGCTTTGGAATTGTGAGATTCCTTCTCCTGCACTATGCCTCATCTCAACCCACCACTGTTGAATACAGGTATTTGCCAACTGATTGAGCAAACAAACCATTCTCCAATGCACAAAGCAGCCTGATTCTCTTGCAAATGAACACATATTAATAAATTCAGTCAACATTCTCAATTGTCAAAATCCCACCAAAGATTATTGCCCTTAAAACCACATATTATTCTAAGATTTTGATAATATAAGTTAGGAAATACTATTTACTCTTTGCTGTGGCTTATCTTGGGCTGAACTTTGAAATTGGTCCTCAGAGGCACATCAGGATTTGACCCTAGTTACAGATTTAAAAATGATAAGGATAAAAAGAAAATAGTAAGGTTAGCAGATTTTGGTGACATGTGTGGAGAACTGGAAATGTCATTACAGGGTCTGCCAGCAAAAGTGAGCCCAATCATCAGACAGCATAGAAGGTGTCACTCCTGCTGACAAGGAAGGCAGGGCTTATTCTCCTCTTCTAGGTCATCCAATCCTCCCCAGTGTCTCAGTTCTTGGGGTCCAATTCTTCCCCAATCAGCACCCTAACTTTCACACGAGACCTGACAAGATTGCGAATGTAACTCACTGGAGTGATAGTTAAGTTTGGTTTCCATCTATCTCAGCTCTATACACCCAACTGGTATGGTATTTTTTTCAAATAAAGAAATTCTATGTTTTCCATTATCTTGAACCAAGCACCTTGGACTCCGAGTTTGTAATTCTTTTCCTTTACACAGTCAAATGCAGTTAGAAACCAGCACTGACTCTATCACCCTTAAATTCCTTTTGTCCCTGCAGAAGATTCTGTTGCTGGGGCCACTGGTTCCCCAAAGGGCTCACCTCTGAGTGCATCAATGCCGGGGATGTGGTGGAATCTAGAAGGTGTCCTATGGCGGGCACGACCTGTTCATAGCGGCTGGATTTTGGGGCTGTCAGTCCCAATCAGACCAGAGAACCAATTCCAGACACCCCCCACTTGCCCGAGTTCCCATTTTCTGCATTGATCTCTGGGATCAGTAATTGCATCTATCAAGCTATTGGTAGTAAACAAACAGAAAAAGTTAAATCTGTTGGTTTGAGAAGCCAGTGAATTTACTGTGAAGGTAAAGGTGGCTGAGAGCTCTTTGGGGAGAACAGGAGACTTGCCGATGACACTGATGATGTGCGCATGTGAGAACTCAGTCTGGGCAGCACTGCGACCTCAAGAGCTACACGCGGCAGCTCGCGCGCGCTGGGTCTGCGCAGTGGGAGGGGAGCTTCAGGAATCCTCCCTCCTGCCCGCACCAGTGAGCTCGAGTTGGCCTCATCACGTCTTGTGGTCCAGCTGCAGGACAGGCTGGCAAGGTCTCATTTCTGGCTTTTATTCTGAAGAGGCAGAATATGTAAGTGCTAAATTCTCCAAACATAGGAAAGTTTTCAAAAATACTAGATAACCAGAAAATATAACAGATATCTGCTATTCCTAGTATGTGTGCCTTTATTATAACCTTCCTCTATGAATTATTTTTGTCTTAGATATGTCAGACATAAATAGCGTGAATTCTTTCTTTTGTCTTATTTTCTGTTAAGACTTCACTTTTGTGTTTTATTTCTCCTTTGTAATACTGCTCAAGATTTCTTAACTTGTTTTTCTCAGTAGTTTAATGTTTTCATTTTCATGCTCAACTTTGAATTAATTTAGTTGAACTTTTACTAAATGCTTTAAGTTGATATTTAAAGCATCAAAATTGGAAAACAAACTGTTGAACCTCTCCTTAGCAGGATAAGAAATTTAGTCCATATTTACTTCTTTCCACACTCAACTCAGATTTTATTAAAATAATCTCAAGATATTAAATTGAAATCATTTTATTTTTCATTTAGTATCATCTCTTAAAAATAATATTTTGTATTATTTAATAGTTATGTTAAGTATTTTTTCAGTGTTCCAGTCTTCCTATAGCTTAGATATTTATTTGGTTTCATTTATTAAGTAGCTGGAGAAAGCTTTCAAGCAATTTTTTCCAGGAAAAATATTTGACTTGTTTACTTTTTAAATGTTTTCCTGTCTAAAATTTCTTCATACAGCCTTCACAAATGAAATCTAATTTTATAGCTTATAGAGGTAAAACTTTAAAAAAACTATTTCAATGTTTTCCTGCATCTGATAATTTGATGATGTGGAGAAATCAAATGACATCCCATTTTGTTTTTTTCTAAACTTTTTGATAGGTAACCTGTTTTAGTTAAGTGAGGCTAAGACGAAAAGTGTCTTGCCACCCACAAGAAATGTGGGCAGAGTTTCTCTTTGTTCTCAAAATTCAGTTTTTGCTAAGCTATCTTCTAGATACATCATTTTTGAAAAATTTTGCCTTATACTAACATCTGAAAGCCTGACAATATTCTCTATTAGAAAGGCAATGGGGAAACTAACTCTTATTTATTGCTCTTCTAAATATACAATATATAACCAGCTTCTGTGGCAAATAACTTGCAATATCAAGTGAAATTATATGTATAATACCTCTGACCAGAAATTCCACTTCTAAGAATTTTTTCAAAGATGCTGTAGCAAAAATATGAAGTTACTTGCACAAGGTTATTCATTGTGATGTGATTACCTTATAGAAATCGAAGTCCTGCAGTACAGCTAATTAAAAAACACAGTGGGTTTCCAGCCAACTAAGATGGTGGTGCAAGACACAGAGTCTTTTCACAACTAGAAAAAACTGGCAGAGACATTATCCTCAGATTTTCATTTAACAGTTAGAAGGTTGTAGTAACTGGGCAAGTGCCAAATCAAGAAAACATGGCTTTCGAACAGTCAGAGAAGGGTGGGCCATGGTGGATCAGCAGGCAGAGTTCTCGCCTGCCATACCAGAGAACTGAGTTCAATTCCTGGTGCCTGCCCATGAAAAAACAAACAAACAAACAAAAAACAGTAAGAGAAACTTGCTCGTTACCTGGGCTGGTCCCTCCCCTGCCCGCTCACTGCACAGTGAGGGGCCAACTTGCTCCCATTGTGCATCCTGGGCTCTATTCCAGAGGAGGTAGAACAACCCAAAGCACATGTTGTGATGCATTTATGTACATGTTGCTGTATCAGGTAGTGGCCAGGAAGGCTGAACCAGGAAGCCTACTCTTGACTCACCCTTCCAGAACTTGCCCTACAACAGAAGCAGCATGTGACAGCTAACTGCTTATGAAACAATTAAGTCATAGAAGACTAGGACAAAGGATTACCTGTTCTAACATATACAGAGAGCACAAAACAGAGGGTAGAGGAGGCATTCAAATTTCTGTAATTGAGGGAATTCCTAAGGTAACCAGAAAGCAGGAGCTCAGAACAAAATGCGGGTTCCAAATAGATAGAGAAGATATTGTACTTTGCATTTGCCTGGAGCTGATATTCTTGATAGGAAGACTAAACTCTGAAGGAGGGCACCAGCCAATATAGAGCCAATTTTCAAAGACTGTGAAAGGTGTTTTTATGTGTGTGTTGTTTGTTTTATTAGCTCCTGGTGCTTAAGAAAATCTTTGTCATAGCAATGACTGAACACAAACTTAAGGAACAGACATCTCAGGGACTAAAGCCTAGACTTAACACTATAAAGTGTGAAAGTATAATGTGCAACAAAATACTACAATACAATCAAAGAAATGATATATGATGGTCTATCCAAAGGAATAAGACATAAATCCAGAAACCATTACTGTGAAGGACCAGATTTTGAAGACAACAGAGAAAAAAATTTTTAATGATCTGCATTTTGCTAAAGGAGATAAAGGAAAACACAGAGAAATAACTAAAAGATATCAGGAAAACAATGAATAAAAAATAATGGAATCTCAATAAAGAAGTAGAAAAAAAATTAAGGAACCAAACAGAAATACTGGAGTTGAATACCACAATAATTGAAATTGAAAATTCCCTAGAGAATTTCAATAGCAAATTGGAGCAGGCAGAAGAAAAAATAAGAAAGAGTAATTAAACTCAGAGATAAGACAATTAAGATGATTCAGGCTGAGGAGCAGAATGAAAAAAAATGATCTGAGACTAGGAGACATGTGGGACACCATTAAGTGCACCAATACATAGAACATGGTACTGCCTGAAGGAGAAGAAACAGAAATGGGCAGAAGGAATGCTCAAAGAAGCAATGGCAGAAAATTTCCCAAATGTAGCAGAACACATGAATATGTACATTCAAGAAGTTCAATGAACCCCAAACAGGTAAACTCAAAGACTACCACATGCAGACACATAATAGTCAAACTGTCAAATGCCAAGGACAAGGGAGAGTACTGAAAGCTGCAGTATAAAGGCATTGTGTTATGTAAAATGTAGCTACAATAAGAGTAAGCACTGAAGGTAAGAAATCAGTGGGATGAAATACTAAGTGCTGAAATAAAACAATTGCAACCAAGAAGTTTGCATCCAGTGAGATTTTCTTTCAAAAATAAGGAAGAAAGAGACATTCTTGGATAAGCAAAAACTGAGTGAATTTGTCACCATTAGACCTGCTTGGTAAGTAAGTTAAAGAGAGTCCTTCAGGCTGAAAGGAAAGGATACTGAGTAATGGATTGGAACAGCAGAAAGAAATAACAATCTCCAGTAAAAGTAACCATGTGAATAATTATAAATGCCAGTACTATTGCATTGTATCTTTCATCATGTGACTCCACTTTTTACTTTTCACAAGTTTTTTAAATGCAAATACATAATAGCATAATGATAAATCTATGGCTTAGACATACAATATACGAGAATATAATTTGTAACAAGTAGAACAAAAAGGTGGGGGACAGAAGGGTACAGAAAACTTAGCATGTATCCTATTGAAGTTAAGTTGGCATCAAATTAAACATGATTGTTATAGATTTAGGATGTTAAATTTAAGCTCCATAGTAACCACAAAGAAACTATATAAAAGATATTTGCATAAAGAAATGAGAAGGGACTTAAAATGGCACAATATAAAAATGAAATAAATATGGAAAGAGACATTAATGGAAGAATTGAGGGGCAAAAAAAAAGAGTATACGGCTTACAAAGACCATATAGCAAAATGGTAGAAGAAAGTCCTACATCAATCATTTCTTTAAATGTAAATGGATTAAATGCTCTAGTCAAAAGGCAGAGATTGGAAGATTAGATTTAAAAGTATGATCCAAATATATGCTGTTTACAAGAGATTTACCTTAAATTCAAAGACACATGTAGGTTGAAAATGAGAGGATGGAAACAAGATGCCATGAAAATAGTAAATGTAGGACAGCTGGGTTAGCTGCACTAATACCAGACAAAATAGACTTTAAGTAAAAAGCCATTATGAGTGAAAAATAAGGTCACTATATATTGATAAAGAGGTCAATATGACAAGAAGACTTAGCAATTGTGAATATATATGCACCTTTTGGTAGAGCCCTAAAACATCTGAAGCAGTTGTTGACAAATTTGAAAGGAGATATAGATGGCTGTACATTAATAGTAGGAGACTTCAATATACTACTTTCAATAATGGGTAGAACATTTAGAGAGAAGATCAATAAGGAAGTAGAAAACTTGAAAAATACTACAAAACAACTCAACATAACAGACGTATATCGAACATTTCAGCCAAAAGCAGCACAATACAAATTCTTCTCTGGTGTACATGAATCATTCTCCATGAAAGACCATATATTAGGTCATAAAATGAGTCTCAATAAATTTTAAAAATTGAACTCAAACAATGTATTTTCCCTCACCACAATGTAATGAAGTTACAAATCAATAATGGAGAAAGAACTGGAAAATTCACAAATTTGTGGATATAAAAAAACATACCTCTTAAACAACCAATGAGTAAAAGACAAACTCACAAGAGAAATTAGGAAATATCTTTAAGGGAATGAAAACAAAAATGTAACAAACAGAAACTTATGGGATGCAGCAAAGGTAGGGCTGATAAGGTATAGCTCTACAGAATGATATTTTAAAAAGATCACAGATCTGAAACCTAATCTTACAACTGGATCATCTAGAAAAAAAGAAGAGCAAACTAAATCAAAGTGAGCAGAAGAAAGGAAATACAGATAAGAGAGGCAATTAATGAAATAGAGAACAAAAAAACAATAGAAAAAATAAAACCAAAAGTTGGTTCCTTGAAAAGATCAATAAAATCACTAGTCTGACAAAAGAAAAGAGAGAATTCAAATAGCTATAATCAGAAATGAAAACTGAGACAGTACTACCAACCCATAGAAATATAAAAGATTTTAAGAACATTCTGTAAACAACTGTTTGCTGACAAATTAGGTAAACTAGATGAACATAAAACACCCAAATACCTGCATTGCCTAAAGAAGAAATAGATCTCAATTGACCAATAAAAAGTAAAAAGACTGTATCAGTACTCAAAAATCTCCCAACAAAGAAAAGACCAGGACCGGATAACTTCAGGGATTAATTGTACCACACATTCTAAGAATTAAAGCCAGTCCTGCTCAAACACTTCCGAAAATGAAAGAGATAATACTTTTGAGCTAATTCAGAGGCCAATACCACACTAATATCAAAACCAGATAAAGATACCACAAAAAAGAAAACTACAGACAAATATCTCTCATAAATATAGATGTAAAAATCCTCAGCAAAATATTAGCAAACATAATCCAATGGTATATTAAAAGTATTGTTTATACATCATTATTAAGTTGGATTTAGCCCAGCTATGTAAGTGTAGTTCAACAAGAGAAAATCAAGTAACATAATACGAACCTTTATTAAATGAAAGAAAAATAAGCTATATGATCATCTCAACTGGTGCAGAAAAGACATTTGACAAAATCTAGCACCCACTCTTGATAAAGAGTCTTAGAAAACTAGGAATAGAAAGAAACGTCCTCAACATATATAAAGAATATATATGAAAAACCCTCAACTAACATCATACTCAATAATGAAAGCCTGAAAGCTTTTACTGTGAGAACAGGAACATGGCAAAAATGCCCCCTGTCATCACTGTTATTCACACTTAAACTGGAACTTCTAGCCAGAGCAATTTCTCGAGATAAAGAAATAAAAGTCATCCAAATTGGAAAAGAAGAAGTAAACTCTCCCAATTTGTACATGGCATGATCTTTTTTTTTTTTTTTTTAAAGGAAAGACAGAGAGAAGGAAGGAAGGATAGAAGGAAGGAAGGAAGGAAGAAAGGGAAACATTTTTAAACATTTTCTTGTTTTATTGTATTCTGTTTCTCCGTTTTTGTTACATGGGCTGGGGCCGGGAATCGAACCGAGGTCCTCCGGCATAGCAGGCAAGCACTTTGCCCGCTGAGCCACCGCGGCCCGCCCACATGGCATGATCTTATTGTGACAATTTGAAGCTGTGTGCAACCAATAAAAACATGTTCTTAAATCTAGTCCATGCTTGGTGGTGCAAACCCATTGTAAGTAGGATCTTTTGATGAGGCTACTTCAGTTATGGTGTGACTTTCTCATTCAGGATGGGACTTAATCCTATTACTGGAGCCCTTTATAAAAAGAATGAATAGAGAGTGAGGGAGAGAACACCACTGGAGCAGGAAGCTGAAATCAATGTAACATGGAAGAGAAGTGAGAGACAGCAGACACCGCCATATGCCATGCCATTTGGCATAGGAGCCATGGAACCCTGGCAGCCAGTCTTTGGAAAGAAGTATTGCCTTGCTGATGCCTTGATTTGGACAATTTCCCAGATTCTAATGGAAAATGAATGAATTCCTATTGTTTACACTGAACACATGTCATGGTTTTGCTTTAATCAGCCTAAGAAACCAAGACACCACTATACAGAAAATCCTGAAAGATCCACAACCACACTCTTTGAGTTAATAATCCAAATCAGCAAAATGGTGGAGTACAAGTACTATCAAACTTGTAGAAGAAAATGTAGGGAAGCATCTTCAGGATCTTATGTTGGGCAATGGTTTCTTATACTACACCAAAAGCACAAGCAACAGAATAAGAAATAGATGAATAAAACATCATCAAAATTTTTAAAATTTTGCATCAAAGTGCTTCATCATGAAATTAAAACAACAACCTACACAAGTAGAGTAAATATTTAGAAACCACATATCTGATAAGGGCTTAATATACAGAATACAAAAAGATGCTGCAACATCATAACAAAAAGAGAAACAATCCAAACAAAAAATGGGCAAAGACTTGAATAGATATTTCTCAAAAGAAAATATACAAATGGCCAAGAAGTACATGAAAAGATGTTCAACATTATCAGCCATCAGGGAACTGCAAACCAAAACTACAACAAGATACCACTTCAAACTTATTAGAATGGTTGCTTTTTTTTAAAAAAAAAAGAGGAAAATAACAAGTGTAGGAGAGGATTTGGAGAAATAAGAACTCACTCACTGTTGGTGGGAGTGTAAAATCGTACAGCCACTGGGGAAAACAGTCTGATGGTCCTCAGAAAGTTAAGTATAGGATTACAATATGACCTGGCAATCCCACTTCTAGGTATTTACCCAAAAGGATTGAAAGTAGGGACTCAAACTGACAATGCACACTGTTGTTCACAGTGGCATTGTTCACAACTGCCAAAAGGTGGAAGCAACACAAGAGTCCACCAACAAATAATGAATAAACAAAAAATGGTACATACATGAAATGGAATATTATTCAGCTGTAAAAAGGAATGAAGTAGCTTCTGGGAAGATGGTGGAATAGGATAGACCAAATTCATCCCTCCCAAGGAACAGCTAGAGAAGGGACAGAAAACAACCAGGACAACAATTGATTCCAGGGTACAAGTGACCTGGGAGGGTCTTCTACACCATGTAGGGAGCCCTGGTTGGAAAAGCTGAGGGACTAAGGCACAGAGCACCAGAGACCATCCAGTGAGTGCAAAGAGACTATGGCGTCCTTTCCAAACAGAGGCCCAGAGTCCTCAGGAGTGCATGGGCTGGAAGACGGAGACTAGGAACTAAGCCAAGTACACTGCCCCTCATACTCCCCTCACCCTGTGACCCACAACCTCACTATGCCCCATGCACCTGAGCCATGCTGCGCCCCTCCCCAGCAGGCAATCACCTGCACATTCCTGCCACACACCCTGCCCCATGGCCTTATGCACATGCACCCCCACCCAGTATCATAAAACTCCTCAAAGAAAATATAGGGAAATATCTTCAAGCCCTAGTTACGGGAGGGAGCATCTTGATCTTTATACCCAAAGTATAAACAATGAAAGAAAAACTAGAAAACTGGGAACTCCTCAAAATCAAATGCATCTGTGCCTCAAAGGGCTTTGTCAAAAAGGTGAAGAGGCAGCCAACTCAATGGGAGAAAATATTTAGAAATCATGTATTGGATAAAGGTTTGATATCATGTATACAGAAAGAAATCATACAACTCAACAACAAAAGAACAAATGACCCAATTATAAAATTGATTAAAGATATGAACAGACATTTTTCCAAAGAGCAAATACAGACAGCTTAAAAGCATATGAAGAAATGCTCATTTTCACTGGCTACAAGGGAAATGAAGATCAAGACTACAATGAGATACCACCTCACACCTATAAGAATGGCTGCTATTAAACAAACAAGTAATGAAAAATGTTGGAGAGGATGTGGAGAAATGGGGACACATGCACTGCTGGCGGGAATGTATAATGGTGCAACCACTATGGTAGACAGTCTGGCAGTTCTTCAGAAAACTAGATATTGTGTTGCCCTATGACCCGGAAATACCACTTCTTGAAATATACCCAGAAGAGCTGAAAGCAATGACACAAGCAGACATTTACACACCAATATTCATGGCAGCTTTATTCACAATTGCAAAGAAATGGAAACAATCCAAGTGCCCATCATCAGTTGAGTGAATTAACAAAATGTGGTATATACATAAAATGTAATATTATGCAGCAGTAAGACAAAATGATGTCCTGAAGCACATGACAAGATGGGTGAGAGGACATAATACTGAGTGAAATAAGCTGGACACAAAAGAATAGTTACTGTGTGACTCTACTTTTATGACCATGGGAAAGGTAAAATCAGAGGCTTATGATACAGAATTTAGGGGACATAGAGAAACACAGAAGCTAGAGATGGGTGAACAGTTATCTAATGTAAGGGAATGGATAGAAGAGAAGGTAATTCATTAGTGGGTCTATAAGTCATATTGCTATATTGAAGGTGAACATAATTGAAAGGGGTTGTGTAGAGCCATGTATCCCACAAGTGAACACTATGAATGTAAATAAGTTCTTACATGAACAATTTCAATGGTATCTTTTACAATTGAAATCTTGTACAAAGAGTTTATAATTTTGGGGTATGGGGGGGAAACTTCTATTGCATGCTATGGGCTAAGTTAAACAGGAAAACATCAAAGTACCACAGCAACAGCAGGGGTAGATAATGGAGGGAGGGACAAGATTTAAGGGGAAGTTTGATTGCTCTCGGGAGCAATGAAAATTATCCAAAATTGAGAGTGTTGATGCTTCTACCGCTAAGTGAGGATAATGTGAAATGGATTGTTGACTTTGGACATTATGCAAGATGCCAAGTGGATGGAAGTGGCTGGAGGATACACAGACTGACAAGTAGAATGGCGAACTGTGGTATATACATATGGTTGCATAATGTGCTTGTACAGAAAGTATGAAGTCATGAGGCATGCAACATTGTGAATGAACCTGTGGGATACTATGTGATGAAAAGTAAGCCAGAAAGAAAAGAGTAAATATCGAATGGTCTAATTTGGAACATTTTTATAAGAAAATTGGGGCCTAAACTGTAAGCTCTTAGAGCATCACATTCAGTCTGGAGCTGTAATTGTCATGTCTAGATTCTGAGAGGCTATGCTACATATGTATAGCCTGGTGTTTCCCTGGAACTTTGGCTACATGTGTGACACCTAAGACTTAGAGTGGGGGTTCTGCAGCTCTGAAAGTCACCATTGCCACATACAACAACTTGTGAAGAAACTGAAAAAGAGATCAGGCTTCAATGAGAGATAAGAATGAAGGGCAGGCCACGGTGGCTCAGTGACAGAATTCTCGCCTGCCATGCCAGAGACTTGGGTTCCCTTCCTGGTGCCTGCCCATGCAAAAAAAAAAAAAAGAGAGAGAATGAAGACAATCAGGTTGGGACTAAAGTAAATCAGAATAGGGGGTAAGGAGGACAATTGTCTGCATTTTAGCACTTCATTTACCCTTTGAGACCAAAGGAAGCAAGGTTTATTTTATCCCAAACCTAAATTTTCTGTAGCACACAATCTACCTCAGCCTGTCTGGATAGATCATTTAAACAACCCAAACCCAGGGAGTCAAGAATGGGAAGGAGGGCTTGTAACTTTGTATAGCTTAATGTAATACCCAGATATATCCCTGAGTATGTTGAGCAGATAATTAAAAAGTATTGGCAAAATCACTTGAGAGATGGAAGAAAAATATGAAACTATTAAACTCTACCACTGGTGAAACCCCTAAAACTGTTTCAACATTAAGGACTCCCAAGTCAACTGAGGCTTGCTCTTGTGAAGTTACATATGTAGTAGAGAAGCTTAGCCCAATTGTGGTTATGCCTAAGGGTTATTTCCAAAGGATCTCTTCTTTTTTTTATTAATTAAAAAAAATTAACAAAACATTTAGAAATCATACCATTCTACATTTACAATCAGAAATTCTTAATATCATCACATAGTTGCATATTCATCATTTCTTAGTACATTTGCATCGATTTAGAAAAAGAAATAAAAAGACAACAGAATAAGAATTAAAATGATAACACAGAGAGAAAAAACCTATACCTCACATGCAGCTTCATTCAATGTTTTAACATAATTGCATTACAATTAGGTAGTATTCTGCTGTCCATTTCTGAGTTTTTATATCCAGTCCTGTTGTACAGTCTGTATCCCTTCAGCTCCAATTACCCCTTCTCTCTTTTTTTTTTAATTAACGGAAAAAAAGAAATTAACCCAACATTTAGAAATCATACCATTCTACATTGCAATCAGTAATTCTTAACATCATCACATAGATGCATGATCATCATTTCTTAGTACATTTGCATCGGTTTCGAAGAACTAGCAACACAACCAAAAAAGATATAGAATGTTAATATAGAGAAAAAAATAAAAGTAATAATAGTAAAAACAAAACAAAACAAAACAAAACAAAAACCTATAGCTCAGATGCAGCTTCATTCAGTGTTTTAACATGATTACTTTACAATTAGGTATTATTGTGCTGTCCATTTTTGAGTTTTTGTATCTAGTCCTGCTGCACAGTCTGTATCCCTTCAGCTCCAATTGCCCATTATCTTACCCTGTTTCTACCTCCTGCTGGACTCTGTTACCAATGACATATATCAAATTTATTCTCGAATGTCCATTCACATCAGTGGGACGATACAGTATTTGTCCTTTAGTTTTTGGCTAGACTCACTCAGCATAATGTTCTCTAGGTCCATCCATGTTATTACATGCTTCATAAGTTTATCCTGTCTTAAAGCTGCATAATATTCCATCTTATGTATATACCACAGTTTGTTTAGTCACTCTTCTGTTGATGGAGATTTTGGCTGTTTCCATCTCTTTGCAATTGTAAATAACGCTGCTATAAACATTGGTGTACAAATGTCCGTTTGTGTCTTTGTCCTTAAGTCCTTTGAGTAGATTCCCAGCAATGGTATTGCTGGGTCGTATGGCAATTCTATATTCAGCTTTTTGAGAAACCGCCAAACTGCCTTCCAGAGTGGTTGCACCATTTGACATTCCCACCAACAGTGGATAAGTGTGCCTCTTTCCCCGCATCCTCTCCAGCACTCGTCATTTTCTGTTTTGTTGATAATGGCCATTCTGGTGGGTGTGAGATGATATCTCATTGTGGTTTTGATTTGCATTTCTCTAATGGCCAGGGACATTGAGCATCTCTTCATGTGTCTTTTGGCCATTTGTATTTCCTCTTCTGAGAGGTGTCTATTCAAGTCTTTTTCCCATTTTGTAATTGGGTTGCCTGTCTTTTTGTTGTTGAGTTGAACAATCTCTTTATAAATTCTGGATACTAGACCTTTATCTGATATGTCATTTCCAAATATTGTCTCCCATTATGTAGGCTGTCTTTCTACTTTCTTGATGAAGTTCTTTGATGCAAAAAGTGTTTAATTTTGAGGAGTTCCCATTTATTTATTTTCTTCTTCAGTGTTCTTGCTTTAGGTTTAAGGTCCATAAAACTGCCTCCAGTTGTAAGATTCATAAGATATCTCCCTACACTTTCCTCTAACTGTTTTATGGTCTTAGACCTAATGTTTAGATCTTTGATCCATTTTGAGTTAACTTTTGTATAGGGTGTGAGACATGGGTCTTCTTTCATTCTTTTGCATATGGATATCCAGTTCTCTAGGCACCATTTATTGAAGAGACTGTTCTGTCCCAGGTGAGTTGGCTTGACTGCCTTATCAAAGATCAAATGTCCATAGATGAGAGGGTCTATATCTGAGCACTCTATTCGATTCCATTGGTCGATATATCTATCTTTATGCCAATACCATGCTGTTTTGACCACTGTGGCTTCATAATATGCCTTAAAGTCAGGCAGTGCAAGACCTCCACTTCGTTTTTTTTCCTCAAGATGTTTTTAGCAATTCGGGGCACCCTGCCCTTCCAGATAAATTTGCTTATTGGTTTTTCTATTTCTGAAAAATAAGTTGTTGGGATTTTGATTGGTATTGCATTGAATCTGTAAATCAATTTACGTAGGATTAACATCTTAACTATATTAATCTTCCAATCCATGAACACGGTATGCCCATCCATCTATTTAGGTCTTCTGTGATTTCTTTTAACAGTTTTTTGTAGTTTTCTTTATATAGGTTTTTTGTCTCTTTAGTTAAATTTATTCCTAGGTATTTTATTCTTTTAGTTGCAATTGTAAATGGGATTCGTTTCTTGATTTCCCCCTCAGCTTGTTCATTACTAGTGTATAGAAATGCTACAGATTTTTGAATCTTGATCTTGTAACCTGCTACTTTGCTGTACTCATTTATTAGCTCTAGTAGTTTTATTGTGGATTTTTCCAGGTTTTCGACGTATAGTATCATATCGTCTGCAAACAGTGATAGTTTTACTTCTTCCTTTCCAATTTTGATGCCTTGTATTTCTTTTTCTTGTCTAATTGCTCTGGCTAGAACCTCCATCACAATGTTGAATAATAGTGGTGATAGTGGACATCCTTGTCTTGTTCCTGAGCTTAGGGGGAAAGTTTTCAATTTTTCCCCATTGAGGATGATATTAGCTGTGGGTTTTTCATATATTCCCTCTATAATTTTAAGGAAGTTCCCTTGTATTCCTATCTTTTGAAGTGTTTTCACAGGAAAGGATGTTGAATCTTGTCAAATGCCTTCTCTGCATCAATTGAGATGATCATGTGATTTTTCTGCTTTGATTTGTTGATATGGTGTATTACATTAATTGATTTTCTTATGTTGAACCATCCTTGCATACCTGGGATGAATCCTACTTGGTCATGATGTATAATTCTTTTAACGTGTTGTTGGATATGATTAGCTAGAATTTTATTGAGGATTTTTGCATCTATATTCATTAGAGAGATTGGTCTGTAGTTTTCTTTTTTTGTAATATCTTTGCCTGGTTTTGGTATGAGGGTGATGTTCGCTTCATAGAATGAATTAGGTAGTTTTCCCTCCACTTCAATTTTTTTGAAGAGTTTGAGGAGAGTTGGTACTAATTCTTTCTGGAATGTTTGGTAGAATTCACATGTGAAGCCATCTGGTCCTGGACTTTTCTTTTTAGGAAGCTTTTGAATGACTAATTCAATTTCTTTACTTGTGATTGGTTTGTTGAGGTCATCTATTTCTTCTTGAGTCAAAGTTGGTTGTTCATGTCTTTCCAGGAACCCATCCATTTCATCTACATTGTTGTATTTATTAGCGTAAAGTTGTTCATAGTATCCTGTTATTACCTCCTTTAGTTCTGTGAGGTCAGTAGTTATGTCTCCTCTTCCATTTCTGATCTTATTTATTTGCATCCTCTCTCTTCTTCTTTTTGTCAATCTTGATAAGGGCCCATCAATCTTATTGATTTTCTCATAGAACCAACTTCTGGCCTTATTGATTTTCTGTATTGTTTTCATGTTTTCAATTTCATTTATTTCTGCTCTGATCTTTGTTATTTCTTTCCTTTTGCTTGCTTTGGGATTAGTTTGCTGTTCTTTCTCCAGTTCTTCCAAGTGAACAGTTAATTCCTGCATTTTTACCTTTTCTTCTTTTCTGATATAGGCATTTAGGGCAATAAATTTCCCTCTTAGCACTGCCTTTGCTGCATCCCATAAGTTTTGATATGCTGTGTTTTCATTTTAATTCGCCTCGAGGTATTTACTAATTTCTCTTGCAATTTTTTCTTTGACCCACTCGTTGTTTAAGAGTGTGTTGTTGAGCCTCCACGTATTTGTGAATTTTCTGGCACTCCACCTATTATTGATTTCCAACTTCATTCCTTTATGATCCGAGAAAGTGTTGTGTATGATTTCAATCTTTTTAAATTTGTTAAGACTTGCTTTGTGATCCAGCATATAGTCTATCTTTGAGAATGATCCATGAGCACTTGAGAAAAAGGTGTATCCTGCTGTTGTGGGATGTAATGTCCTATAAATGTCTGTTAAGTCTAGCTCATTTATAGTAATATTCAGATTCTCTATTTCTTTATTGATCCTCTGTCTAGATGTTCTGTCCATTGATGAGAGTGGGGAATTGAAGTCTCCAACTATTATGGTATTTGTGTCTATTTCCCTTTTCAGTGTTTGCAGTGTATTCCTCATGTATTTTGGGGCATTCTGGTTTGGTGCATAAATATTTATGATTGTTATGTCTTCTTGTTTAATTGTTCCTTTTATTAGTATATAGTGTTCTTCTTTGTCTCTTTTAACTGTGTTACATTTGAAGTCTAACTTGTTGGATATTATTATAGCCACTCCTGCTCTTTTCTGGTTGTTATTTGCATGAAATATCTTTTCCCAACCTTTCACTTTCAACCTATGTTTGTCTTTGGGTCTAAGATGTGTTTCCTGTAGACAGCATATAGAAGGATCCTGTTTTTTTATCCATTCTGCCAGTCTATATCTTTTGATTGGGGAATTCAGTCCATTAACATTTAATGTTATTACTGTTTGGATAATATTTTCCTCTACCATTTTGCGTTTTGTATTATATATATCATATCTGACTTTCCTTCTTTCTACACTCTTCTCCATACCTCTCTCTTCTGTCTTTTCATTTCTGACTCTAGTGCTCCCTTTAGTATTTCTTGCAGAGCTGGTCTCTTGGTCACAAATTCTCTCAGTGACTTTTTGTCTGAGAATGTTTTAATTTCTCCCTCATTTTTGAAGGACAATTTTTCTGGATATAGGAGTCTTGGTTGGCAGTTTTTCTCTTTTAGTAATTTAAATATATCATCCCACTGTCTTCTCGCCTTCATGGTTTCTGCTGAGAAATCTACACATAGTCTTATTGGGTTTCCCTTGTATGTGATGGATTGTTTTTCTCTTGCTGCTTTCAAGATCCTCTCTTTCTCTTTGACCTCTGACATTCTAACTAGTAAGTGTCTTGGAGAAAGCCTATTTGGGTCTAATCTCTTTGGGGTGTGCTGCACTTCTTGGATCTGTAATTTTAGGTCTTTCATAAGAGTTGGGAAATTTTCAGTGATAATTTCTTACTTTTTAGTTTTTCTCCTCCTTTTCCCTTCTCTTCTCCTTCTGGGACACCCACAACACGTGTATTTGTGCGCTTCATATTGTCCTTGAGTTCCCTGATACCCTGTTCAAATTTTTCCATTCTTTTCCCAATAGTTTCTGTTTGTTTTTGGAATTCAGATGTTCTATCCTCTAAATCACTAATTCTATCTTCTGTCTCTTTGAATCTATCCTTGTAGGTATCCATTGTTTTTTCCATCTTTTCTACTTTGTCCTTCACTTCCATAAGTTCTGTGATTTGTTTTTTCAGTTTTTCTATTTCTTCTTTATGTTCAGCCCATGTCTTCTTCATGTCCTCCCTCAATTTATCGATTTCATTTTTGAAGATTTTTCCATTTCTGTTTGTATGTTCAGCATTAGTTGTCTCAGCTCCTGTATCTCATTTGAACTATTGGTTTGTTCCTTTGACTGGGCCATATTTTCAATTTTTTGAGCATGATCCATTATCTTCTGCTGGCGTCTGCGCATTTAGACAGATTTCCCTGGGTGTTGGATCCAAAAGTTTGGAAGATTTTTCTGTGAAATCTCTGGGTTCTGTTTTTCTTATCCTGCCCAGTAGGTGGCGCTCGTGGCACATGTTTGTCTGCGGGTCTCACCAGCAAAAGGTGCTGTGGGTCCTTTAACTTTGGAAAACTCTCACCATCCAGGAGGTTCGCTAGCCGAAGCGGCTTGGAAGAGTGCCAGCCAGCCCGGGGTCCGAATGCGGGGTTGGTCACTGGCCACCGCAGCCCGGGAAAGCACCCATCCGAATTTCCTTGTTGACCTGGGGCACCAAGCCTGGCGGGAGGGCACCAGCCGCTGCGGCCCACCCGGGAGAGTGCACGTTCCTGGGGAGTCATGGGTTTGGAAGGGCCCCCCCGTCACCATTTTCCGCAGCCTGGGGATTTCCGATCCAATTCTCTCAGTTGGTCCGGGGGGGCTGTGCGTGGTGTGGGCACCAGCTGCCGCGATTTGAGGGGACTGCCTGTCCAATTCTCCCAGCCGGCCCGGGAAGGGGGAAGGGAGTGACTCCGGCCGCTTGCTGCCCCGCCCGGTTAAGCCCGCACCCCTCGGCGATCTCACTAGAGTGGGTTCTGTCAGCCAGCCAGCCATTCCAGGATGAGGTACGCTGTCTTTTTTTATCTCTGTTGTGGCTTTCGGAGCTGTTCTGTATCATTTCTACTCCCCTAGTAGCTGTCCTGGAGGAGAAACTAAGATCCACGCGTCTTACTAAGCCGCCATCTTCTCTGGAAGTCCAAAGGACCTCTTGTATTGCTCAGACATGGTCCCTCTCTCTCTCCAAGCCCAACTCTGTAAGAGAAATCATTACCCTTACCCCTACATGGGACATGGTCTCTGGTGGTAAAATCTCCCTGGCAATGTGAGTTATGACTCCCAGAGATGAGCCTGGCCCCAGCACCATGAGATTGACAATGTCTTTTTCCTGACCAAAAGGAGGAAAAGAAGTGTAACAAATAAGGTATCAGTGGCTGAGAGAGTTCAGAGTCAAGAGGCTACTCTGGAGGTCACTCATATGCAAGCTTCAGCTAGACATTGCTACCTATCTTTGTGAGCCAACCCCCAACCAAAACTGTTCCTGCCAATCCTATAAGATTCTACAAAATTTCCATGCACTAGGGTTATTTTCCAGAAACCTACAGCCTCCAGATGGATCACTGGACCAGATATGTTCTAAAACCCAGAGGGCCCAGCCTCTCCAGAACAACAACTAGATTCACCCCACGATCCCCATATTATCAACAGCCCTTTCCAACATGAAAAAGTTAGACTGGGCAGAGCCCTAAGACCCTGAACCTCTATCATAACAGAGAAGATAGAATTTAACAAATGCATGTGATGTTGAATCATTATATTTACTTCAGTCTCCAAGGTCTTGGAGTAACTAAAAGGCATAACCTAAAATTGTGGAACTGTAACCCACACCATACCCTGAAATCTGATCTACAAGTAATCATTGTGGTGTGCTTTGAAATTTATTGCTTTTCTGTATGTATGTTAGTTTTAACAGTATGAATAAATAAATAAATATATATATATTTTAAAAAGGAATGAAGTGCTAATACATGCAACAGCCTGAATGCACCTTGAAGACTTCATGCTGAGTGAAATAAACCAGAAGCAAAAAGACAACTATTATATGCTCTCACCAATATGAAATCATTAGAATAAGCAAACTCAGAGACAGAAGCCTAAATTCAGGTTCCCAGAGAGGAACTAGGGAGCCACGGCTCACAATGGGATAGTTTCTGTTGGGCAATGGAAAGCCTTGGTAATGGATGGTGAGGGCAGCACAACATTGCAAATGTAATTAACATGTGGTTAAAAGGGAAAATTTTAGGTTGTAGGTATGTTACTAGAATAAAAATTTGTTTAAAGGAAACTACAGGCCCATACAACACAATGAACCCTATAGACTATAGTCTAAGTTTCTGTGTGAATTTTCTGTATACCCATGATTTCCCTAGAAAAAAAATCTTTGGGTACATCCATAGAAGTAAAGTGCCTTGCAACTCTGAGAATGGAATGAGAAATAATTTCTCTATGCTAATGTGGAGTAACTTCTCAAATATATAGTTAACTTGAAAAGTGTAGTGGACAAAATCCCATATGAAATGCTATCACTTAGCTCAAAACAGGAGTAATATGCATGTGAATTCATAGCTTCTTATCTGAAGAAAACAACCATGATATTTGAAATGTGGCCTCCTAGAGAGGAGAGAAAGAATATAAAGGAACATGCAGGGGTAGAATCTAAATTTCATGGCTATATCTAGTTTGTATATTGTGCATAATGATAAATGAAATTATTTTAAAGCAATTCCTAAAAACTGAAAATTTTAGGAAAGAATCTAAATGTACATTTAGTTTATAGCACAGAGATTTTCCAAGGGACTTAAAAGAACAGTAATATGTACCTTCCTAGTTTGATATATGCCTTGAATTAAAAAAAATTAAAAGCATAATTTTTAGTAATCCTGCCGTAGTTGAAGTGTTGTTATTATTAGTCTGAATCTGCCTGGGTGTAATGCACAAAACAAATGAACTCTACAATATTCTAACTCTATAATTCCCTGTGTTACTGAGAACCTGTATGTTCAGCATGAGAAAAATGAGATACAACTGTAATGTTACAATGAATACATAAATCTCTGTAGGGGGCGCAAGGCAGTTCAGTGGTAGAATTCTCACCTGCCATGCGGGAGACCCGGGTTCGATCCCTGGTCCATGCACTTCCCAAACAAACAAACAAGCAAAGCAAGTAAACAAACAAAAAACAAAACAAAAATTCAACAAATGGTGCTGCAATAACAGGATACTCACATAGAAAAATAATGAATTGGGACCCTGCCATACAGCATACAAAAAATGAAAAAACATTTCCCAATTCTGAATGGTAATTAATGCTCTTAGAACTCAGATTGTGGTCACTATATATTAACATGAACTAAAATGTCCATATACTTACAGTATTGTGCTATCACCAGATAGCATTGTGGCATCCATTTCTGGATCTTTACAATTGTCAGTTCTGTTGAACATTCTGTATTCATTCGGTATCAAATGCCCAATCTCCACCCTCTTTCTATCTCCTGATAACTTGTGCTCTCAACTTCAACTGTCAAGTTCACTCATTAATGTTAGTTCATATCAGTGAGACCATTTAGTATTTGTCTTTTTGTTTCTGGCTAATTTCACTGAACACATTGTCCTCAAGTTTCACCCATGTTGTTCCAGGCTTCATGACTTTACTGCATCTTGCAGCTGCATAATATTCCTTCATATATGCATGTATAGAATGTAGAATGGTGCATACATACGCAGAATGTGGCAGCCCTTGGAGGGCAGTGTGGTGGCACCACAGGAGGCTCAGGGTGGGGCTGCCATAGGGCCCTGCAAGCTCGTAGTTAGGTGCACACTCAGAGGAACTGAGAGTGGGGACACTCCTGGACACTTGCACACTGGTGTTTTTGGCAGCAGTGTTTGGAATCCACAATGTGTGGAGTGACCTAAGGGTACATCTGCTGAAGACCAGAAGGGTTACTGTGGTGTGTACATACAATGCAATACTACATAGCTGCAAGAATGAAGTTGTGGGGCACCCAACGAGGTGAATGAATCTTGAGGACAGTAGGTTGAGAGAATAAGCATAAAATGAAAAGACAAATATTATAAAGCTCGGTTGAAATGGGCTAGCTATAATGTGCACACTCTGAGACTTGAATTCCAGAGCATAGATTATTAGGGATAAGCCTTTTGTAAAGGCTCCTAGATTGTAACCTCTTAAAGCAGTCACACCTATTCCAGACTTTTAACTGTTATTTCTAAATTTTGAGATGCTGAACAATTTGTGTATAATCTGTTAATTCCATGGAACTTTGGGTGTTTGCGTGACACCTGAGACTCAGAGCTAGCATTCTGCAGCTATGGAAGTCAGCATTACCTCTTATAGCCACTATTTAAAGCACTGAAAAAGAGATCAGACTGCAGTTAGAGATACGAATGAGACTGAGCTGGGTAGGACTAAGATAAATCAGCAGAAAGGGTAAATGATGATAATGACTAAATTTTAAAACTTCAGCTTCTATGTGAGCTGAAGGGATCCCAAAAGAAGGGATGTTTATTTGGTGGAATACTTGTATTTTTCAGTAGCACACTGTCTATTATAACTTGTATGTTCCGCTTATTCAAACACCATAATTACATGTAACCTTAAATAGGGAGTGAGAGCTTGTTGGTTTGTACAGACTGGTGTGATGCCCCAATACATCCCAGAGTAAGCTGGGCAGAAGATTAAAAAGTATCTGCAAAGTCCCCCTGAGGGAAAAGAAAAAAGATGAAAATAATAAAATTCCCCACCTGGGAAGCTCTGATATTCTCACAAGCATTAGGGACCTCCAATGTGAGGGTCCAGGCCCTCGATCCTGGGCTTCACTCCTATGAAACTTATTCCTGCAAAGGACAGGCTAAGCCTACTTAAAATTAGGCCTAAGAGTCACCCCCAGAGAACCTCTTCTGTTGTTCAGATGTGGCCTCTCTCTCTAAGCCAACTTGGCAGGTGAACTCACTGCCCTCCCCACTATATGGGACTTGACTCCCAGCGGTGTAAGCCTCCCTGGCAATGTGGGGCAGGACTCCTGGGGATGAGCCTGGCCTTGGCATCATGGGACTGAGAAATCCTTCTTGACTAAAAGGGGGAAGATAAATGAAACAAAATTAAGTTTCAGTGGCTGAGAGATTTCAAATAGTGCTGAGAGGTCTTTCTGGAGGTTATTTTTATGCAGTATATAGATATCTTCTCTCAGTTTTTGATGAATTGGAGGAGCTAGAGAGAAATACCTGAAACTGTTGAACTGTAATCCAATAGCCTTGATTCCTGAAGATGACAGAATAACTATAGAGCTTAAGATGTGTCCATGTGATTGTGAAATCCTTGTGACTGACACTCCCTTTATCCAGTGTGTGGGCAGATGAGGAAAAAAAAGACAAAAAAAACAATAGGGGATAAAGTTTTTGTTTACTTTTATTTTCATTTTTATTGTTTTTGGAGTGATGAAAATGTTAAAAAGTCTATTGTAGTGATGAATGCACAGCTTTATGATGATACTGTGAACAACTGATTGTATACTTTGGATGATTGTATATCAATTAAAAAATCATTGAAAAAAAAGGAACTAAAAGGATCCTGGTCTCCTTGGAGAAATGGCTAATTACACATCTGCAGCAGGAATTTTAAAATATGAGCTTAGTATACTTTTCATACCCACATAGCTAGGAAGCTCTGAAGTATAAGGGCAAGGCAAAAGGGCTCATGATTCAGCTTGATGAAGCTCACACTGGCCTAAAATAGAAAATCTGATTAATCAATAAGATAAATATAGCTGTTTAAAACATAGTATTAATGTTTAAATCCATAAATTCATATGATATTATAAAAAATTAAGCACACAGTCTACTCATGAACCAACTTTATTTTTGAAAACTAGCAAAAATGAAAAGAATCAAACATCTATTCTGCTTGCAGACCTATACCACTGGGTAATGAGATAATAATGAAGGGTAATTTCTCTTAGAGAAGTATTCTCACAAATGAATGAGGAATGAATGAAAGAATTAGAACATTACTATTTCTCAGCCTGTGGTGGATCTAGGTATCGATTATTAATTGCTCCTAATATCATAAGAAAGCAAACACCCAGACATGTGTCTGGTGCCAAAAAGCAAACAAAAAACAAACATTTTTCTAGTCAAGTCTTATGATCCAAATATTAACGTTTAGGAAATAGAGTGGTTTAGAAGGACCTGTTATTCATCAACACAGGAAAGTAATTTGAAAAATTCTGACTGGAAAACTCCAGGAGAAACAACATGGTTTCTTCAACCAATAATTGCAGAACAACAACAACAAACAAACAAACAAAAAAAAAACAAAGAGAGATATTGTCTTATAAAAGACACTTAAGAGACATGTTAATCATTTGCTATGTGAATACCTTATTTGAATTCTAAATCAAACAAATTGTAACATTTAAGAAACAGAATTAGAATTTAAACAATGGATCTGTTATTTGTTGATACTAAAGAGATAGTGTCAACTCAATTTTTATTCAGTTTAAATATAAAAACTGAAATATCTCTGGTCAGATGATATGCTGTCTGGGATTTGCTTCTAAATAAGCCAGGAGGAAGGAATTGGTTTGGGTATAGAAGAAACAAGATAGGCCAAAGGCCTGTAATTGTAGCTGGGTGATGGTACTTTAACGGGAGTCATGAGCCTCATCTTTCTAGTTGGACAGGCTTGCAACTTTTCATAACAAAAGCTGAAAGAAAGTGCCTGCTCTCTAGTGAGTACTATAATTCTGCAGATTTGAACCTTTTGGGGTCAACTAATTTACTATGTATTTGATGGATTTTTTGGTCACCTTATTTCTTGACTTCTGGAATTTCTATTTTATATATTTTGGATCTACAGAATTGATCTTTATAACCTTTCGTGTTTTTTATTTCATTCTTTTCATCATGCTTTTTCTCCGAATTTTTAAATTTTAATTTAAATTTGGTGCAAAATAATTAAATCAGATTTTTCTTCAACATACAACCTTTTACTCACTACCTTTGTTGCATCTCCTATTTGGTAATTGCATTTGTCATCTCCAAAACAATAAGTTTCTCTCAAACTTATTGGGAATAATATTTTTAATAATTTAATAATAAAAATAACAGATTAAATTCTTGTTTTCCTGCATTAGGTAATTTATTAAATTCCTACTAGTTCCCTATTATTTACACGTATTATACCTTTAGATTATTCATGATTACTATGTGAGAAACCTGGGGTTTTTGAAGCTTTAATGATGTCACAAAGACAGGCTGGCTTGGGTGGGCTCAGCAGAGTGTCTCTGTTCCTCTGGCTGGACCCACTCATGTCTGAGAGTTGGATGGAGGCTGACTGATCGAGGTGGGCTTATCTAGGTGCTTCAACTCACTTTCACATGTCTCTGCCTCTCCTGGAGCCAATGAACTAATTCAAGCATGGTCATCTTTCAACAGTGGTCATCTCGCAATGATGGCTCACTCATGCGTCTGAGAGTTGGCAGAGGTTGGCTGATCTAGGTGGGCTTTTTTAAGGTGTTTCAACTTGGTTTCCCATATCTCTCCCTCTCCTGTTACCAGTGAACTCAAACATGGTCATCTTTCAATGATGGAGAGGATGCAAAGGGGCAAGAGAATGCATGCAAGGTCTCTTAAAGCCTAAGCTAGGAACCGGCACATCATAAATGATGCAAGCAACAAGTTAGGGCAAAAGGCATGGGTCAGGGAGGCCCATGCAAATTCTCTGAAACATTCAGTGTCAGAGCCAGGTTTGGGTCCTGATCTCTGAACAAAGGCTTGTGCTGTTCACACTATCCCACAATTAGATTTTTAAAGTTCTCTTGATTTTTGCCGGAGCTCTCATCCATAGGAAGTCAAATTCATGGATGCCTAAGATTGAGCTGCTTGTTGGAATCAGTTCAAAGTTTCAATGTGTCTGAGATCTTTCTCTCTTTGCCCATTGTAGTAGAGGGAGGAGGAGTATATATTTTGTTATAATATTGGCAATTAAGTTGGCCTGTTAGATTTTGTGCACATGTCCCTATCATCTTACAGATCAATTCACTAGGGGAAGTCCACTGTATCCCATAGGATTATAGAAATTAAATGCAACATCTGGAAATACCTTCCACATACTAGAAACTTAACCTGTCCCCTCTATCTCCAGGAACCAGGAACCACTTCTCCTGCAGGTAAGAGGCACAGATCTTTCTCAGTGTACCTCAACTTTTCTTCAACACAGACCACACATATCACCCAGTTTCTCATTTCTCAGTAATTTTTCAACCTGATTTCTTCTGCCTCCATCTCTTGGAATCCTGGAAAGTGAGTTTTCATGTCCTATCATAGCCTAGTTTTCTTCAATTTCTATTCCGTTAATCTGCCTTCCACAACTAGCACTCCATCAGAACTGCTCCCCTTGGGTCACTGACGGCCTTCAGATTGCTGAATCAGGTCATCACAGGTCTTTCCACATAATGTTCAAGCTCTCAGATATTTACACAGCTAATCACATATTCCTTCTCAAAACACTCTCATTTCTCGTTCCAAAACATTTTTTTCCTGAGCCCCCAGCCATTTCAGTCTCAGACTCTTTTGCAATGTCGCCTCTTCTACCAGGACCTAAATACTTGAGCTCTCCAGGTAGCATCCTCAAGATTGTGTCTATCTTTCTTAACAAATTTTATCAGTAGATGCCTTCATTCTTTTCAATGGATCTAAACAATTTCCACAACCTTCCTGGCAATGTGGGACAAAGATCCTGGAATGAGCTGAGAATCAGCATCAAAGGACTGAGAAAAACCCTAGAATGAGCTGAGAATTGACATCAAGAGACTGAGAGAACCTTCTCAACCAAAAGGGGGAAGAGTAAAATGAGGCAAAGTGTCAATGGCTGAGAGATTCCAAACAGAGTCGAGAAGTTATCCTGGAGGTTATTCTTACGCATTAAGTAGATATCACCTTGTTGTTCAAGATGTAGTGGAGAGGCTGGAGGGAATTGCCTGAAAATGTAGTGCTGTGTTCCAGTAGCCATGTTTCTTGATGATGATTGAACAATGATATAGCTTTCACAATGAGACTCTGTGAATGTGAAAACCTTATGTCTGATGCTCCTTTTAGCTACTATATCAACAGAAGTGTAGAACATATGGAATAAAAATAAATAATAGGGGGAACAAATGTTAAAATAAATTCAGTTTGAAATAGTGGTAAATGAAAGTGAGGGGTAAGGGGTATGGTACGTATAGTTTTTTTTTCTCTATTATCATTTTATTTCTTTTTCCATTGTCTTTTTATTTCTTTTTCTAAATCGATGCAAATGTACTAAGAAATGATGAATATACAACTATGTGATGATATTAAGAATTACTGATAATATATGTAGAATGGAATGATTTCTAAATGTTTTGTTTGTTAATTTTTTTAATTAATAAAAAAACCCAACAATTTCCACAGCTGAAAACTCAAAGATACAGCACAAGCCTGAACCTCTCCTTTGAATGGCATGTTTTTACCTGTCATACTTACTTAATGTGTCCATGGCCATATTTTCTATTTCTGCTGTTGGCTCCCTTGTTCTATTCTTATAGCCCTTCTTTGGGGTTGAAAATGCAAACTAAATTAACTCTCCCAATGACCCTATTTCACATCATTATGTTTTATTGCATTGTCAATATAAAAAAAAATCAGAAATCATCTTTTTTCTCATTTATTTACATCTTGTTTCTCTGTCTGGCTGCTAGAATAAATTTCATGACAATAGAAACCTTGTTTGTTTTGTTTACTGATTGACCATTAGTACCTAAATGCTGCCAGACACATAGTAATCACTTAAAAATATTGGTTGAATGAAAGAATACTTGTTCTCTTACTTTTGTTAGTTTTCTGAAAGATAAGCTGAATATACTAAAAAAACTCTATTAATTATTAATGATAATTGCTCACTACTGCTGCTTTATGTTTCACAAATATTTCCATTTACAATGTCTCATTTAATGATGGTTGCAACTCTGAGGGTAGGGATATTTATTCCCCTTACAAAGTAAAGAATACTGTGGCTGAGTGGACTCAAGGAGATGTACAGCTGAGCTTTGATTCCAGGTTTTCTGGTTCCACGTTCACTGATATTTCTATTGTGCCATCATACCCATCATTTTTCTCCAAAGGGTTCAATAGGCAAGGGAAATTCAAAATGCATTCTGTAAAATAAAAATTCTTATAAAGGGCATATATTCATATCATAAACCATAAACTCAGTAGACCTTTTCCTATTACTATATTTTTAACTCCCCAATAAAAAAGAATGTGCTTAGACTACCATATCCAGTGACTTATAGCATCATTATTCATCTGGAAATTTAAAGAATAATTCAAAGAGAAAATTGCATGAATCAAAGTGACTGAATTTAAATAACCACCACCATAGTCATAATAATAATAAAATTCATGCCTTTGAATGATTCTTCATATATTTTAATGTACTTTGAGATACCTACCCTTTTCATTTTCATATAAATTGTAACTTAAGTAGGCTTATTAAGAGCCTTTTTATCTTCTTAGGGATATTTTTAATACTTACTTTAACAGGAATCAGTGACTAGCCTAATGAAATCCTCTCAAACTTAGTTCCTTCCCAATTCTTTTTCTTTATGCCCAAACTCAACTGAAATTACCTTTAAACACTTTAAAGAATTTTCCATCCACCAACTTCATGGTGTTACAGTCCTTCATCAAACCACCAAGCCTCCCTTTTGGCCTTCTTGTGTGCAGTCTGTATCTCCTAGCATACCCAGTGCCATTAGGGGTTAGGAGGTGTGGTCAGCAGTCTCCTGTACATCTCCTGCTATTTAAATGTGACAATTTTCCATGACCCTTAAATGGTTCATACTGTCCAGTGTCTTTCATGCTTTTCTGAACTCTCTACCCCTTTTTGTTTCTATATCCTTAAGTAATTGCAACAACAGAAATACACTCACTGACTTAAGCAAGAGGTTTTTAGAAGGTTATTGGAGTCTCATGACATAGTTTGAAGATGACAGGGTTATTGTGGATTGTGTAGATACCCAATTGTGTTGTAACATGGACAGAACAGTCAGTGCACCACAGACAAGATGAAATCAACTCCCAAATATGCCAGTTGTGCTGGTTCATAGCTTGAAGAAGGCCTCTAGCATAGTTCCTGAGCTGCTCTGACAAATCCCACACAGCAGGTTGATTTAAACAGTGGAACTCATTGTCTCACATTTTCAGATGTTAGGAGCCTTGTTTTCACTCTGGTGCTGCCTTGTCAGCAATCCTTGGCATTCCTTGGTGTTCCCTTCACATGGCAATGCCCTCTCCTTTCTCTTCTGGGTCCCTGCAGGCTTGTGGCTTCTGGCTTCTCCCTGTAACCTTCTCTTTTTTATAAACCCTCCATAAATAGAGATTATGACCCATTCTAATTTACTTAGCCATACTTTAACTAAAAATGACATCTCCAAAAGGTCCTATTTAAAACGAGTTCACACCTACAGGATTGTGGGTTAAGCCTAAGAACATGCTTTCTTTTGGGGTGCATAACTTTTAATCTGCCATGCCATCAAACTGACCTAACTTGGGAAATGTGTTGTTCCTTGGCTGAGAGAGGGTGTGACCCATGAAAAGAAGGGCAGAAATCAAGGTGAAATCAGGGTGCTGGTAAAAAGAGCTAGACAACAAATGAACAACAAATTCCACTACAGTCCATTTCACTGAACAATATCCATAACCCAAACAGTCACATGTACACTTCCAACAGTGTCTGCATCTAACCAAAGCTCATTTATTTTCCCCAAAGAGACAAACGAAGTTCATCCAGATGCAAGTCCACACTTTCTGTCATTGTTCTTTTCCTCCTCTATTTCCTTCATCATCCCATTTCAATCCTTCACAACCTAGAAACTAAATGGAAAACTTCACGATGACCATAACATGCATTTTAAAATATTAGAGTAATGGAAAAACATGAGGCAAGACATTGATTCAAGAATAAAGACATGAAGATAATACATGAGGAAGAAAGCAATGATAAAAGGTAATACCATAATTTCTACCACTGGTCAGGAAGCTGTTTTCTCTTCCTTTCTCTACTATCTACTCAAAGTCTCATGCCTTTTAGCCAGTATTCCAGCTGGGATAGGTAATTTTCTTTGTGATGTAATCCCAACTTTCATTCTGAGACACCCAGGTGCCTTGTGGTCCTGTGTATGTAATTGTAATATTGTTTTACACCCATTGTTATGTCTAGCCATACTAAAACAACTCAACACCCCTAACAGTCCCCCAGGTTCCTACCACTCACTTCCCTGTCCCATTTTATAACAAAAACCTTATTTCCCCTTCAAAAAAAGGGTCAATAATCCCATTAATGCCATAATTCTGCTTCTCACAATTCTCCTAGCCATATTATAAATCTAAAGTCACTAGGCGGCACTCCACCATCCACTGCAATGGACCCATTTCTATGTTCCCTGGTGGAAGCACTCCCCAACTGAAAACAAAGCTCTAGAGTTTCAATAGCATGAGTCATAGTGTTGGAAAGCAAACATCACTCCCACTCTACTTATTTTCCTTCATTCTGGAACCTATGTTTCCTGACATTAGGGAAAACACCAAACTTCACAAGATGATGTCTGCCAAATAGAACCATAACTAAATCCTCCAGGGCTGAGTCAAACATTTTAAAGCTCCAGCCAATTCCACAGACTCACAGCCTGTTGCTTTACTGCCTCAGCTTAAATCAAATTTCCTGGTCGGAGACAACAAAGGGATACAAGCAATTGTACTGCTACATAGAATCATCATGGGAAGAGACAATAAGTGCAAATCCAGAATCGATATCTACCCCAATAAGTATAAACTGCTCACAGTCCTTGTGTGTTCAATCTGGGCCTGATGGCCGAATGGCCAGAGAAGCATGAGACCATAACGAGGCCTCTGGTGAGTAGCTGCTCCTGGCAAAGTGGACACTTAGAGTGGTGGTAGACAGTCAGCCTCAGGGGAAAGTATATGTTCTTGAGCCTTGTGTGGACTCCATCCTACCGTGACTGCTTTGTGCACCTGACCACTAAAGAGATGTCAAAATGGCTATGGTAAATGGCCTAGAAATCCAGAGTGGACAGTCTCCCCACCCAATCATTAGGAACATTTTTACAATGGAGACTCTTAGGTAAGCATTTGGAGGCTTTTCTTGAGAGATTCATCTACATTTCTCTTCCAAATTTTCTTGTCACTATTTTCCAATTTTATATTCCTTCTGCTTTTCCAAACATGTGGTCAAACCATTAGCTATTTCACATCATTTGTTATGAATCCCTGCCTTGTGTCATCATTTCTTCCAGGTATGATGATGCAGGTAAAGCAGCACAGCACTGGTTGTGTACGTTATAGGTGCACTATGCTAGGCTGGAAATGGGGGAAAAGAGGGTTTCAGCATCCACAAAGGTGAAAGGTTGTGGTAGATATTTTCTGTGCTTTTTCTATTTTCAGTATTCAAATTCCTTTCCTAACATCACTGTAGAATCTCCTTGACAAACTATTTTTCAATTAAATTATTTTAATAAAATTTTTAAATAAACAAACATATAATAAGAGAGAAAAAAAAGATGAGTGGGTAGCCTTATAATTTCCTGTCTTCCACCTACCTTGTTATGGTAGGAGACTGCATGGGAATTTGAGGGAGAAACTCAAACCAGAAATAAAGGCTGTGCATATGAATAAAGCTGCTCCTGTAGTTTCCTGAGAAACCCCAGTTTTGCACCCGAAAGTTGGACCATATTCTACTTTCCTAGCAGCTAAAACAAATACCATGCAATGGGTTGGTTTAACAATAGGAATTTATTGACCCCTAGTTTAAGAGGACAGAAGGCTTGCTTCCCAGGTCAGTACCTTCTGGGTGACCCACAATCTTTGGGACTCCTTAGCTTTTTCATCAAGTGGGAACATCTCCTCCTTTCTCTTTCATATTCACTGGTTTCCAACTTTTTGTTTCTCCTGTGGCTTCTCTTTCTATGTTCAATTTCCTTTGCTTATGAGCACTTCATCCATATCAGATAAGGTCTCACACTCACTCAGTCTGGGCACCCTTAACTAGTAATGCCTTCTCAGGTCTGTTTACAGATGAGCTCACCACCCCCAGCACCAGCGGTTGGGACCTAAGCAGAAAATCACATCTGCTTTATCTACTTTACAAGAACAACCTTAACGTCTGACAAAGCCAGCAGGCTGGAACTCTAAAATCTAATGTAACTTCCTTTTCTACAGTTTGATATTCATTAACTATCATTGTCCACTATTTTGCATATATAGAATATTTTAATTGCTTCCTCCAAGCCTTGGTGAAAGCAAGTCTTAGAAACTGCACAGTTCTCATAATTTTATTAGACTGGCCAAAAATAACAGTATTAAATTCTGCATAAATTTCTATTCTTCTTTGAAATAGAACTGAATTATGTTTCTAATTGTTCTGAGAGCACTACTATGTTTCCATGAATTTTAACAAGAACATTACTGAACTTTTGGTTCTAGCTCCAACTGTGCACTTGAGGCAAAGATTTCTTCTGGTAGGTGTGACTGCCTCTCTATAAAATATGCGTTGCTTCTAGATCATGATTGCCAGTGGAAGTACATTATTAATCTTGCATAAAAGGAGTAGCAGTTATTATTTGTCACTCTGCATTTAGTCCCCTCTCTTGGAATGTACTTGATATTCCCAAATCGTAGGTCAGGTTAATCTTTCAGTCTAATGAGCAGGTTTTCATATCTATCATTTTTATATTTATCCTCATCTCTTACAATTGTGGATTATTAACTTTCTTCTGGCATTAAACCATCTGCCTGAAAGTTAGTTTTACATTCTGAAAATCTTTGTTATGACTGGCCTTATTATAGATTGCTGGAGTTGCTGTAAAGGAATTATTTCACCACTCTCCCCTGAATATTTAACCTGTTTCTAGGGAGATGAACCATTTTCAAATTTTTAGTGATTCAGATTTGTTCCTTCATTCTGAAATAACTGTGTGCAATGAAAATGGGGGAAATTTTTATCTGCAAATGGTGACATTTCACCCTGAAAAAAGTCAGCATTCATGAACATCTGATTTTTTTAATTAAAAAAAAAGAAATTAACCCAACATTTAGAAATCATTCCATTCTACATATGCAATCAGTAATTCTTAACATCATCACATAGATGCATGATCATCATTTCTTAGTACATTTGCATCGATTAGAAGAAGAACTAGCAAAACAACAGAAAAAGATATAGAATGTTAATATAGAGAAAAAAATAATAATAATAGTAAAAAAAAAGACAAACAAACAAACAGACAGACAAAAAAAACCCTATAGCTCAGATGCAGCTTCATTCAGTGTTTTAACATGATTACTTTACAATTAGGTATTATTGTGCTGTCCATTTTTGAGTTTTTGTATCTAGTCCTGTTGCACAGTCTGTATCCCTTCAGATCCAATCACCCCTTATCTTACCCTGTTTGAACATCTGATTTTATACATGAAAGCTAAAAATTAAAGAATTTCAAATAGACTCAAATTATTAAATGGCTAGCCTGCAGACTTCTATTTTCTTTATTAATATTTTATTTTCATTATTGTGAAAGTGGTAGAGGTTCAAAGCCTAAAAATAAAGAATATATTAGCCTTATAATAAAGAAAAAAGAGCTGTCTTCTGGACCATAACTCCCCACTCCTGATCCCCCTTGCCAACTACTGATTCTTGCTCTTATGAAGCAACAACTTCCATCTCTTTTACATATTTCTTAGA
Source organism: Tamandua tetradactyla (assembly GCF_023851605.1). Classification (NCBI taxonomy): domain Eukaryota; kingdom Metazoa; phylum Chordata; class Mammalia; order Pilosa; family Myrmecophagidae; genus Tamandua; species Tamandua tetradactyla. The sequence goes on from NW_027518242.1 coordinate 278,095, forward strand.
GTATTTACATCCATATTTCAAAATGCTATCAATTATGAATTCTTACATGAAAGAGGAAGATTTGCTCCCTAATGTGTGATTCCCAATACACAGGCATGCATGTGCACACCCCCCCCACACACACACCCACTCACACACACACATTCTTCTCTCAGCTCAAATATAGTTACATCACCCTTTTGAATTAGACAACCATTAAGCACTTAAATTATTATCAGGTAAATACGGTTCACAGTTAAGCCGCTAAGTATTCTGATCACATTTTCTTTCTTGTACAAACTGTGGTTTCCCTGATTTGCTTTAAAATGTATATATACCTAACACCAATTCATCCCAAGTGCTCCAATTCTTCTTTAATTACACTTGTCAGGTATTTTTTGTTTTTTGTTTTTGTTTTTTTTTTTTGCATGGGCAGGCACCAGGAATCAAACCCGGATCTTGGGCATGGCAGGCAAGAACCCTGCCACTGAGCCACTGTTGCACTGCTCATTTGTCAGGCATTTTATCAATTATCATTTATTGATGGGAATAACTTTCAATCTTCCTATATCAAATTGGACTGTTTGATCTAGAGATATCATCCTAAAATTTGTTTTAATGAGTTTCTTTGTGAATCCCCTTCATCTTTTTTTTGTAGCATCCTGAGAAATGGTGCTTGGAAAGTAAATACTTGAGATTTTGCAAGCCTGAAAATGCTATAATTCTACATTCATAATCAATTTATTTTGTAACTGGGTAACACTGTATCAATTGTTCACTATATTTTCTCATAATTTTGAAGGTATGCTCACTTGTCTTATAGTTCAGGAAGTTATTTTCTCTAAGGTACAAAATATTAATTTTTTAGGCTTTGCAAGCCACACAATCTCTCTTGAAACTGCTCAACTCTGCTGTTGTAGCTGGAAAAACATCTACAGAAGCTATGTACACAAATAGGCATGACTGTATTCCAAAAACAGGCCATAATTTGCCCATCCCTGTTCTAGATTCTGGTATTATTGAGCAATCCAATGCCATATTGATTCTTACTCCATTTATATATGAAGTTAAGTTTTTTTTTTTTGAAAACTTTGAGTTCTAAAAGTTCTTCTCATTTTCCTTGATGATCTGAAATAGTCAGATAATGACTTTGTTGGTCACTTGAAATTTGTTGCTGGACACTGGGTGGGTTTTTTAATCTGAAGACTCTGAGAAATCTTGCCGTATTATATTCTGATGAACTGATCCCATCACGTTTTTTTGTCTTCTTCTAGAGCTCATATTGCTTGTATGTTAAAAAAACTCATATTTATCATTGTTAATTCATCTCTACTCTTTTCATTGTAAGTATTGGAAGGTATTTTAAAATGTATCTTACAACTCTCCCATTCTATTTTTTAATTCATGCTGCTGTTTTTTATTTCTAAGAGTTCTTCTGTGTTATTTAACTGTTATTTTACAGTCCTTGTTCTTGTTGCATGCATACAGTCTCTATGAGGATTTTTATTAGCACAGGCATGTGTGTCTGTGCACATGTGAGGATCTCCTCCCTGTGTTAGTCTTCAGACTTTCTTCTCTCTGTCCCCCTCCTCTCACTCTCTTGCTTTCACCTTCTCTCTCTTCCTCTCCCTCATATTGATTTTCTCAAGGCTAGTAATTCTTGGCTGTACCTTCATAATTAAGGAAAAGGCACAAGAGTGGTGAATGCAAGCTCTGTCTACAGGATTGATTGTATCAATTGGTGGATTTTATTGTGGCATGATGAAATTAGAACCTAGTCATTTCACTGGGGACCCCAAATTCAATGTGTCAGCCTTTCCTCTTAGGCTAATCAGTTTCCTGAGAAAGAAATGTTCCTGCCTCTTGCTCAGGGTAATCACTCAGCTGAAAACATTCTGGGAATCAAGTAGGGGAATGATCATCTATGGATTTCACAGTTTTGTATGCAGACTTTCACTTAATTCCTCTAGTTTTGGTGTGGCCCATCATGGCTGTCCTCAGATGTGTTCAATATTCCCCAAATCAGATATTTTCTGACTCAACCAGTTTAAGGAAGAAATTTTACTCCATTTTTCTTCTTTGGCCAGAGAAAAGTTGTGTGAGATCACACAACATGGTTGTATGAGGTCAGGAACAGGATCTGGTGGTCCAACTGAAATTTTTAAAGGCTCTACTGATCATCCTGTTTCCTTCCCACCCTCCATCCTGGCTCCTGTGGCACCTGACACCATCATCACCTGAGCCTTTCCAGCGGTCTGTACAACAAATTCACTTGGCTCTTCTGGGGTCTTCTATGTGGCTAGGAGATTTAAGGTTTCTTCCATTTGACAAGTCAATTGCCACCCATAAACTTTCCAGCATTTAAAATTTGGTTTAACTTTCTTGTCTGTTGTAGTCTTATTCTATTCTTTTTTTCACTATGAACTTCCTATTTTTTCAATTCCTCTAGTGTCATTTTATCAGGATTTCATGAAAGTCCAGAAAATTAAATGAATGTGTTTAAACTAACATGCTTCAGACAGTTTTATTCCCAATTTTAGGAAACTCATACCTATATCAGCTAATAAAACATTCTAAGTGATTTACTGAACCAAGAGAGCTGAAATTTCTTCTGAGACAGGCAGGTCCATAAGCTTCTTAATTGCAAGAACCAGGCATAATTCATCTCTTTATCTGCAACATTCAGTTCTCTGCTTGTTCAGTAGTGAATTTCCAGTCAATATTTGTTTAATAGTTAAGTAAAATTAATAAACAGATTTTAGGAACTAGCTTCTATTCAGAACATCACTAACATTAATAGCATCTTGTTCAGCAGCTAAAAGTAGAATAATTTTCCTGAAAAAAAGAAATTCAGAATGAAACCACCAATGAAAAGAAGATTGTCAAGAAATAGAAAAGCTTCATACATGTCATGCACACTGAAATGAAAAGGTCACACATTGTCACATCATCATAGGGGGGAGGCAGGATGGAAGAGTTGCCACCCATCCTGAACACCATAACAATGTCAATTTACTTCTTGGCAGAGATTCATTAAGTTGGCACATTTACAGAAGTAATCAAATGACGAAAACTGTCATAGGAATGGTTTCAAGTCAATAATCAGATTATTGTTTCTTCTTCAATAAAAGCTAGGAATGGAAAGAGTTTGGACTAATGACCCTGAAAACAACGATACTTAAAATTCAGGAATAGGTTTCTCTCAGTCATAGCTCCATAGGGAAATAGAACTGGGTGAAACTTCATCTCTGCTTTCAACTCCCAGCCATGTATCAGTCAGCTCACTACCTCTGGATGGTGAAGCTCCAAAGAACATCCGTCTGGGTATATCCCACTCATTTCAGAGGCCAGTGGTTCCATATTAATGGTCTCATGTTAAACTGATAGATAGCTAGAAGAAAATGAAACCTTTTCAACACATACAGTTCAGAGCCATACCTATTTTTTCATGTTGATGGCTTAGAGAGAACAATGTTACCAATTTCGTACTAGATGTCTAATGTTATCCTTCAGTCAAATCACATTATATCGAGTTACAGAGCAGGTCAGCCCAAATGTCCTTGTTCAAAGAAGTCTCTGACTTCCTGCCAAGTGTTTTGGCACCACTCAGGTTGTCATCAATTTGAATTACTTGTAGATCATTTCAGAAGTTATTAAGATAATTATTGGCTGTTCTCACAAGGGTAGGAAGCCAGCAAAGCACTCTGCAGACCCCTCTGTGCCACTCATAAATGGAGTTTCAGGCACTTCACTTCTTAAACTAATATAATTCATGCCATGTCCATGTATGCACAATTTAAGTTTATACCCCATTATTGGACTTTTAGATAATATATTTCAGAAAGTTGTCCAGTTGATATTAGAGTACACATGGCCTTGATGTATCAAAGGTGTTTTCTCTTGCTGCTTTGCTCAATTTTTCCACAAAAGTGTTATCAGATCATATAGGGCACCTGTCCACCTTACATTCTATAAATATTTAAGAAATAGGCTTGAAAATTTGCTTGTGTATGTGGGGGGGGGGTGTCTGATCCATTTATTTATTTATTTATTATTCATTATTTACTTGATTAGAGAAGTTGTAGGTTTACAGGACAATCACGCATAAAATACAGGTTTTCCATACACCGCTTGTTACAGTTTGCTAAAATTGCTGAAATGCAATATACCAGAAATGGATTGGTTTTTAACAAAGCCAGTTTATTAGCTTTGCAGATGTACAGCTCTAAGACTGTGAAGGCATCAACAGGACAATTCCTCCTCTGAAGACAGAGGCTGCAGGTGCCTGGGGTTCCTTTGTCCTCTGGCAAGGCCCATGGCTGGGGTCTGCTGGCCATGGCTCCCGGGCTCGGTGCCTTCAGCTGCTGGTTCCAGTGGCCTTTGGAGGCTCTGTGTGTCCTCTCTCACCTCCTCTGGGGCTTTTCTCCATCAGCGCCCTCCAATCTCATGTTGGTTCTCTCTCTAAGCTCTCTTAAATGACTCCAGTGAAGGAGTAAGACCCCCCATGAACTGGGGGGGGGCACATCTCTGTTGAAACAACCCAATCATGAGGTCCCACCCACAATAGCTCATAGTTCTGCATGCACAGGACTGGGTTAAAAGAGTGTGGCCTTTTCTGGAGCCTGTAACAGCTACAAACGAGCACTCACCTTGTTACTAACACCTTGCATTGGGATGCTGCACTTGCTGCAACTGATGAAAGCACATTTTTATAGCTACTTTTTTAAAAGAGATAATACACACACTATCTGATATTATAGTAGTAATATTCCACATTTATAGTGTTATACTTCAAATGTTTATTCAAGGATTGATCATGTAAAATGACATTTCATGTAGAAATAATGCAATTACATGCCTCACCATCTGGTCATGTCTCAATAATGTACTGATGATAACATACTATTTTCACTGTGGCTGTGAAGAGAGTCATTATATCCTGGAGGAAGGCTAAACCTCATGTCATTGCATGGTGTTCTAGCAGAAAGCACAGATTCAGTGTCTGTACTTCTGAAGGTGTCATCAATAAGGGAGAGAATAAAGGTAACCTCAGAAACTTAAGTTGAAAAAAAACTGAAGGAAGATCAGCCCTGGTAAAGGTGATTCATTTCCTTAAATCAGCAACTACCATTCAGAAAATGGAAACAGCCTGTAACTAGTTACAGATTCTCAACAGCACCACCGATTTCCCCAGTTCCCACTGTACCCCCATGTAAATGTCATCCCCCATACTTCCCTCCCAATTCCTCTCTCTGGTTTGCCCTGGAAAAGCTGTGCTGGGTGAACAGCACAGCCTAGAGTCAAGCCATCCGTACCCAGATGTGACACAGGCTAGATGACATTCTCCTCATGCCTCCCACATGTCTGGCTGTCTTCCAGCACTGACGGCCTCAGCTCTGGACTAGTTTTTCAAGATGCTGGTTTAGTGACCAGTGCTGGAGAACAGAGATAGTGCCTCTCAGAAAGCAGGCATATTTGTTTGCTGTCCAGCATGATACGATAATATCTCCATCTGCGGCTCATGTGTGGCCCACCAACAAGACTGTGACACCTAAACCAGAGGCCCCTCAGCTGTGCTACCCCCACTGCCCCTGGGTCAAGAGGTGGGAGAAACCCAAGGGACTCAGAGACTTAGGCCACCTGCCTTGTCCTTCTCTGATCCCAGAGTTGCTGCCTTCTGCTGAAACTAATGAAATTTGGGGAGGCTGATGTGTTAGCTTATGAGTTGGGAAAATGTCAGGCCCTTTTTGGTTTCTGACACTGCCACTCGGTAGGTCTACAACCATGGAAATTAAAAATTCTCAGCATAGCTTCAGTTTTCTGACTTTCAAACTGGCAGCAATGCATTATTATCTCCTAAGACTGCTGCACGGTTTAAACGAGGTAATGCACAGAACCTTCCCCCACTGCTCCTGTGCTATGAATGCCCAAAAGCATGCTCATGGATGTGGGTGTTGGATGTCATATTTTTAAGACATTTTGGTTTCTTGAAATAATAGTGCTCCCTTTGTAGTCATCTCTTTTGTGCACATCACCTTTTCCTTTTGTTTTTGTTTTAAATCATGTGAATATTTGTATGGAAGTGGAAGGTAAAAGCATTTGATAAAATAAAATGAAACTTGGGAATTATCTAAGTGCCATCCAGAGATCTCAGAGGCAAGGAAAGGAGTCTTTGCTCTCAGGATCAAAGCCGTGGGTTTAGCTGTTGATGAGAACTACATGGAACTTGTTGCCTAAAAAGGGAAAACTCCCAGACAAATTAAATCAGAACACCCAAGGGTGTTTCTGGCATGGATAATTTTACCAAGTTCCCCAGGTAACTCTAATGTTCATCAGGCTGAAAACTGGCAAATGATTGGTCTTTTTCTTCTAAGGTGGAAATGAATCTGGATGGGACTCTGGAAGCACCTGGAGAGCTTTAAAACCTATGGATGCAGTGCCCAGCCCAGAAGCTCCAATTATGAATCCCAGGTATCAGGATTATTTTAATTCTCCAGGTAATTTCATTCTGCAGCCAAAGTTGAGCATGGATATTCTAAGAAAATGAGCAGAGAGATCCTAAGTGCATCTCTTCATAAATATCCTGGGAGGTAGGGCAAGGAATGTATTAAAAATCACAAAACTTGAGGCTTCTGAGGGGATAAGTCCACCCTTTCTCTAACTTCAATACTTGTAATGTCCAAAATCAAGAAAACATCCATATCCTGAGCCCCAGTGTGGTTTGAGTGGCCCTGTAGTTTGTTCTGAAAGACAGAAGCGAGTCCTGCATCGGGAAACAGATGTTGCAGGCTTCTCTGTCACTGGTTCAAACCCCACCTGTGGCCAAGTAACCGCAGTGGGCTGCATGGACAGTCTGCAGGGGTCTCCCACATGGGCAGTCTGCAGGGACCTCTCGCATGGACAGACTGCAGGTGCCTCGCTTGCATGGTCAGTCCGCATGGGCCTCCCATGTGTGGACAGTCTGCAGGGGCCTTCCATGCATAGACAGACTGCAGGGGCCTCCCATGTGGACAGTCTGCAGGGGCCTCCCACATGGATAGACTGCAGGGGCCTCTCACAGGGTCAGTCTGCAGGGGCCTCACTCATGTGAACACTCTGCAGGGGTCTTGTGTGCATGGACAGACTGCAGGGGCCTCCCATGTGTGGACAGCCTGCAGGGGCCTTCTGTGCATGGACAGACTGCAGGGGCCTCCCATGTGGACAGTCTGCAGGGGCCTCCCACATGGATAGACTGCAGGGGCCTCCCACATGGTCAGTCTGCAGGGGCCTCACTCGTGTGAACACTCTGCAGGGGCCTTGTGTGCATGGACAGACTGCAGGGGCCTCCCACATGTGGACAGTCTGCAGGGGTCTCCCATGCATGGACAGATTACAGGGGCCTCATTCGGGTGGACAGTCCATGGGAAGGCCCCGCGTGTTCTCACTGAGGCACCCCTGCTTTCCCATCAGCATATTTCACTCGGATGTTATAAAACATGACACTGTCCAGGATGGGAAAGTCAGAACAGGAGTGTTACTGAATTATCTAAGAAATAAACAGTCTCATCTCAAACAGTCTTGCTTAGACCACCCATGGACTAGGATTTTCCAGGGATCTTTCAGGTTAAATATGAAGGTTTAAGCCATAAAAAAAACAGTTTCAAAGAAAACATTGCTCAAAAACTATGAATGAGTGGAAGTGTTAGGAAAAATAATATTTAAAAATTCTGTGAACAGCTTCACTCCTCAAATTAAAAAGTAATGATCAAGGCCAATTAATGAATACATTATTTTCTTATCAAATGGGCAAGGGAGTTAACATTCGAGAAGTTCCTTCTACTATTTCAGGCACTTTACACATGATTTCCAACATTTCCATCAGACTGCTTGGCACTGGGGTGTGGGGCAACGCACAGGGCGGTGGTCAATGGGGCCCACAACAGAATCCCACGTGATTCCCTTGTTCAAGTGCTTGAACAGATACTGTTATTATTATTAGGTCAGCATCACTATTACTGAGCTTCAAGGAGGTTCAGTTGTCCAGTGTCTCAGCCCCTGGGTGGGGGCGGCAGGGGCAGACCTCGCCAGGCCCATGCAGAACCCTCACCCTTTCCCACCACACCACTCGGCATTAACTGTGGACTTGGCATCATCCTCTAATTCATTGTTTTTTGGGGGGAGGGTGCATGGTGCAGGATCTAATTCATTGGATGCCAGCCCCCTTAGGTCTGGAGTCATGGAGTTCTGAAGTGATGATAGAAAATCCTGGACCAGGGGCTGGAAGATGAATTATCTCCTCAGTGTAAAGGCCAGTGAGCTGGGGTGTGTCCCAAATTCTTTGAGTTGGAAGGATCCCAGAGCAGTCCACGTGTGTCCAGTCATGGTGCACCCCTGTGTGCCCAGCTCTGCATGGCAGCTGTGGGCATGGCCTGTGGGTGTCCTTCCCAAGCCATGGCAGCTGGCCCCAGACTCAGGGGACCAGAGGGCAGGTGGCATGCTGCAGTGTCCCCACAGGGGGAGCAGTCATCCTTCCAACATAGGGGTACATATGAAGGATAAACACCACTGAAATAAAAAGTGTTACTGCCAGGCAGGAATTAACTTTGAAACTAAATGTGGAAGCAGCTGACAGAAATGCTGCAGTCACAGCTCAAGTATGAAGAGGCTGGGAAGGGAGAGACCAAGTCAACCTTTCTCTCTTGGTTAGGTTTCCAAACAGCCAAAGCCTGGCATTGCTGACCTGACTCAAGTTGTTACTGGACAAGGAAAGCACTGGAAGGAGGGAATCATGCGGGATGCAGGAAGCTGCTGTGGGCCCCACTGGCCATGGCCCTGTGCGCTGCCCCACGCCCCAGCGCCAAGCAGTCCCCACGCTGCTGTCTCCTGGGCTTTGAAAATTCAGCGCAAGTCTGCTGAATTTTCCACAATAGTAAGGATCATTCTAGAGAATGTCTGTTAGCCATTTGTTGGCACGTTTATGGCTTTGAGGGAATCTAGGCCATTTCCTGTTCATCACGAATGAAATGAGACAAGCAGATGATGAAGCAGGTGCGTGGTGTCCAGCTATTTTAAGCCCGCAGGCCAGCGCATCATGACAACTGCCAGGCGTTTAAGAAGCATGGCGAGCCTGCGTTTGGTCTCGTGCCCCAGCACAGAGCCGGCTCGACAAGGACAGCTGCGCAGAGGTTTCCTCCGCCACGGGGCCGAGCCCTGTGACCCCGGCCGCCGGGACCCAGAAGGAGCGCATTCAGAGACAGGACGCAGAGGCCCCTCTTTTCGTTGGGGCAGACATCCACTGCCACATCCCGCAGGAGCCCCTGCAAGGTCGCAGGGCCCCGCCATGCCAAGGACGGCTGCCCGTGGGACCCGGCGCCGCAGGCTGGGCGACTGCGCTGATTTTGGACAAGCAGGTGGGTTTTGGAAAGAGAGCCTACTGGATTTTACCATTTGTTAACTTCGCGGCAGGATGTTTAGGAGAGAAGACTTTCAGTGACAGAGTGTTGGCTGCCGTGTGCTCGAGGTCACGTGCATGCGTGGCTTGTCTCATGAGGGTGTGACTCGGACCCCGATCATCCAGGGCAGGCCTGGAGACCCTCCCGGGCTGACGGCGAGCGGCCACCTTGTCAGCAGCGCCGGCCATGGGCGGGGGTGTGTGGGGAGCAGAGCGCTGGGGGCCAGAGACCCCCAGCATGTGCTGGGGGACTGGGGTGGGGGTCATGGCCCAGGGCGTGGTGCACACACCTAGCGGGTCACAGGGCAGATTGAGATTTTCCCATGTTAATAATACATAAGTCCCTTACATTTTGGTTTATGTGTACAAAAAAGTCAATGAGTTGATTTTAATTTTTAAAATGGCAAAAATAAGTGTGTTTTTTAAAAGAAACATAGTGTATGCTAAAATATAAACTTCAATTTCTCCTAAATTTCTGCCCTACCCATCCGGAGAGCATTTTACCTTTATATATTATTTCCTTTGTTGTGATCCTTTTGCCTCCTTACACCCAGCTCCCTGCCCCGCTGCTTTCTGTAATTAGTGTCAGCAGCTAGGATTTAATTCTTTCACACCTTATAGTATACATTCTGCTTGTAAAATATAAAACAAACACAGAAATTTTGAGAAAAAAGATTTTAAATGTAGGAGGTTAAAATAAATTCTTTTTCCCTCAGTTAAAAAAAATCTTTGTCGGTTTATCTATTCTGAAAACAATCATAGAATAAATTTGAAAAGTGGAAAAAAAGGATGGGAAAATAAATTTTCCACAATTCCACATTCTAAGAAAATTATGTGAATATTTTATGAAATATTTTGAGTGAATATCTTGAATTAATTTCTCTTCATAGATCTAGGCTGTTTTCTAAAGTTGCAATCACAATGTGTGTGATACATTTGTACGCGTGCATGCTACCTACGTGCATGATGTCAAAACCTCACTGCCGCATGCTCAGGGACCAGTGCATTAAGGAGAGGTGACACTGCCTGTGACGCCAGCATGAAACCCGGGAGCATGTTCCGGGTGCCCGGGGCCCAGGGCCAGCACCCTTGGGCCTCTTCCGGGCAGCAGTTTGGCATGCCTTGCCTGGGCCGAGATGCCTCTGCCCCCCATGGGGCCCTGGGCACTCGGCCTTGTTCTCTCATCCACATGTGAGGGCTCCAGCTGAAGGCTCAGTCCCCGTGAACATGGAGGGACCACCCGGCTACATCCTGTGACCATGCTCATTGGGTGCTCAGGTGTCCCACGGCAATGCACCCACTGACCTTCACTGCGTGAACTTGCCATGGGGCCTGCTCGTCGTGTCCTGTAGTGCACCCTGGCCATGCCCAACCCACTTCACAGACTCTCCATGGTCTCCCACCAGGGCACGGGCGGCGCTGCTCAACCCTCTGGGCCTGGCTCCTTCCAGCTCTCCTGGCCAGGCCTGGGCCTGGGGGCATCACAACAGTGCTTCCCTCCAAGGCAGGGCCTCCCCCAGGCAGCCCAGCCTCAGGGCCCCGCCCCACAGCCAGCAGGATGCCCCTGGGTGCAGGGCAGCTCACAGGGCCTCCACCACCCTCCCTTCCCTCTCCCCACCCAGGCCCCACACCCACCGCGCCACCCCACCTAGACTTTCCCTCAGCAAGTCTCCTTCACATATAGCGCCATCCACACAGCTTCCTCCCATACCCTCCAAACAAACAGCTCATTTCAAAACAGCCATCGCCACATGAAATATGATAATGGAAATACCTGTATACTTTTTTTTCTGAATTTCAGATAAAGCTCTTAAAAGAGCTTTTCCAGTATGCAATACAAACATTTTTAAAACCCTTGGCACATATTGTCAAAATAGTGTTAGGAAATGTTACAACTTATTTTAATGCTGATAACAAATAAAAGTGATCATATTACCACATCCTCAGCAGGACTAAATGTTACTGACATCTTTAAACAAAAGACATTTTGCTAATTAAATGAACAAAGATTATTCATAGCTGTTCTAGTTGTTCAATGAATTAGTATTCATAGTTGCTGTAAAATGCAGTTTCTGGACCTAATGAGCTTGAGCATAACTTTTGATACTTGTATATTACTTATATTTCCTCTTTTTTGAGAATTCTATTTGAGTCTTTTGTCCATTTACCTCTTGCAGGTTCTGTGGCATTACTTTCTATTCACTAATATCCCTAGTCCTTCATTCATTTCCATTAGAAAAAAATTAAAACCAATTTTAGACAAAAAAAATAGAATGTCTGAACAGAAAATATTTCCTTGTAGGTATATCAATGCCACACATAGCTAATGATAAAATATGTACACTTTTATGTAACACCCTCCAACATCTGAGGAGCTTCTCTTTGAACAGAATGCCAACATTTATTCTTTGGCAAATTTTGAATGTTAACAATGAAGTACACAAGGAATTACCCATCATGGAAAAAAACAGAAACCACTGCTAAAGATACTTAAGAAAATGTCACACTTCTTATTAAACAAATTTCATTGTCTTTTTCGAATGTAGTACTGTTAACTATGTTTTACTCCCTTTCTCCAAGGAGTAAAATCAGCTGTAATAATTCTTCAACTCAAAAGCAAAAGATAATAAGGAAAAGGGCTCAACTTTTTGTACGGAATTTCTACTGGACCATTGAATTAAAACACACAAATTTCTCTAAGTCCTAACGTTGAAATACAAAACTATAGAAGATAATGTTTGTATTCACCACCAAACTTAAAAATTAAACTTTAAGATAATACTGAGTACCCCATACAATTGCATCAATCCCTCTCCACTCCATCTTCCCTGAAATAAACCACTGTTTTACGTTTGATGTTTATCATTCTTATGCTTGCTTTTATACTCGCACTGTCTCATACATCAATAAATAGTATGAAATGTTGTTTTGTATTATTTTAAATTTGTATAAATCATATCATACCCTACATATCCATTTTCAACTTACTTCTTCACCTACACATTTTATGTTTTGAGAAATAAATATCTTGACAGGTATAGCTCTGGTTCATTTTATCTGCTGGATAGTAAGTACCTGGCCAACTCAAAGTTGCATCCATGCATCAGCAACATAAACACGTGGGAGCCTGTTGGAAATGCAGAATCGCAGACCCATCTCAGACCAATAGAATCAGAATTTCTACTTTAACCAGATCCCTGGATGATTTGGATGCACATCAAAGTTTGTTGTTTTTTCCTTAACTGATTGGATAGGACTTCTCTAATTGTTAAAGACAATCTTGTCAGTTCATTGTAGATGTCATCAGCCATAGATGAAATCAACTTACTGAAGATTTAAGTCCACAAAATATCCTCACAGGAACAATCAGGCTGTGCTTGGCTAACCTAATGACTGGACACCGTCACCTGCCAAGGCAACACATGACCTCAGAGAAGCATTCTGACAAGGCCTGTCCCTGCCAGGGTGCTGTGTCCCAGCCTTCACTGCTGCCCCTTCAACTCTTCAGTTTTCCTTCTCAGTGTTTGAAAAACCAACCTCTTGGGCAGTGCAACTCCCCTTGAGAATATAAAATATCACCGAATTGTCTCCTGTACTTTGAGTCATCTCTATTGCCCTTAAAACTTTTCCTTGTTCAGCCCCAGAATGCAGAAGTCTGTTCATTCTCCTTCAAGGGTGAGCAGAAATCAAACCTTGGGAAGAAGTCCAACTTAAACTCTCTTGTTGCCTTAGGAAGACTAAAGATTAGAGAAAAATAATTCAAGGCACCAATTAGATTTTTTATAACTTATTTTATTACAAGCTCAACATTTGCTAAAGCTCAAGGATCCAGCTCAGGGTAGACCAACAAGTTTCTTTCAAGATTGCTGGTGCTTTTTTCTTTTTAATTCATCTCCTCCACCCCAGTACTATCTCTTTTGTGAATAAGGAAATTGACCCAATATAGAACAAATGGTTGACCAAGATCCTGAGGTTGCCCTGGAAATGAGGAGGCCAGAACACCTCTGGAAAACATCACCGAGGCACGGCCTTGCTGGTTCAGTATAACAGTGTGGTGGGACCCCATTCTGGAGTCACCCCAAATGCTGCCTCAGTGCTGATGCACCAGCACACAACCTACCACCTGTGCATTGCAAAACAAGTGGAAAAACAGAGTACATCACTGTCCAGACAAGGCAGACATACATCAGAAAAATCAATGGGGTCGACGCTCTGTGAGAGCTCAGTCCCATCAGTAAACAGTTATTAAAGCCATGGGGAAATGGACACAAGCAGTTTGCCAGTGCAGCTGGCAAAAAAAACATGATTCTTGCTCTCTGGCCCATCAATTCAATAAACATGTTCACTTCCCACTAGACTAGATGCCAAGTGCTTCATATTTCATCTTATTTAATCTGCAAAATCTTCCTGTAGAGTAATACCATGATCACCATTTCATGATGAGGAACCTAAACTCATGAAACAAGTTTAAATGTGTGGTAACTGACAGAACTGAGTTTGATCTGGGGGGTTGTCTGGCTGCAGGCCTAACCCTGTCCCAAACATCCTAAAATAGCTGGTAGAAACACCAGCCCCAAAGAACAGTGTCAACAGTACTCATATTGGTCACTCTGCCTCTTTGCCTTTTCCTGTTCATGCTGGACTCTGTCCACCCGAAAAGAAAGCTAATGTGCTTCTGGGAGATGCTGTGGAAAATGTCTGCTCCCACCTGGATGCAGCTGCTGAAATGCCCTTCCTGCTGGGCATCTGCTGGAACTGTCAGGACAAACGCTACCCCCTTCCTGCCAGGTCACAGGGCCCTGCCTTCTCCAATCACTACTGGACACCAAGCACTGAGAGTCCAGACGTGCACTTTGTTCTACTGCAAAATAGCAAAGTGTCTCTCCCACTCGCTCATTGCATTCTGTTACAGAAATACAAAACAGGGTCCCAATACAGGACTTTTGTAAAATTACTCACATTCTTACTAGAACACCTTTGTGCTGTCTCGCTGCCCATGGGACTTGGGCACAAGAGGAAAGGGCTCAGAGAGAGCTGAGGGGCAGCTCTTACTCAGACATGCCTCTGGACTGTGATTAGCGGGTGTCATGGGTCATGCTTCTTGTACCCAGATTCTTCCTCCACGGGGACTCCCAGCCCAGGAGGTCCCCTCCAGGTGTCAGGTGAGGCCTGTGCCAAGGGAACCCCACAGACATGAGGCATTGGTCCCTGCGTGACTGCTGCGGCTGGCCCTGGGCCAGTGTTGGTGCAGGTTGTTCCTCCTCTTGCAGCTCTGCTGGCGGGTAGGTATCCTTGCTTCCGGAAGGGAAACTGAGGCTCAGGAAGCACGACCTGTGTGAGGTGGCACTGCTCATGACTAGTTTGCCGGTTCTCTCTCTCAGGCCCTCTGAAGGCTGCTTCTCCCTCCACACTGGCCTCAGATGTCTCCCGGGCAGGCTCTAGGTCATCTGCTCTTCCTGAAATACTGATTGGCACAATGCACACTGCGCGGTGCATGGGGGGTCAAGTTATGAGAAAACAGACATGACCCTCCCTCATGAAGCTTATAGCCCTGAGGGATGGAGGTGAGCAGGGCTGAACAATCATGCAAGTGTGGGCTCACAGGATGGGCCAAATGCACGTGGCAATGTCACAGGAGGCTGGTTCAGGTCTGGGGCTGGAGAGATAGTGCTGCCCATGGGAATGAAATTTAATCTGAGATCTGAACCAGGCAAGATTTAAGGAATGTGTTGGTTTGAAAGGATATATGTCCCATAGAAAAACCTTGCTTTCAACAAAATTCCATTTTGTAAAGGCAGAACAATCCCTATTCAATACTGTATGTTTGAAACTGTAATCAGATCATCTCCCTGGAGATGTGATTTAATGAAGAATGGTTGTTAAACTGGATTAGGTGATGACGTGTCTCCACCCATTTGGGTGGGTCTTGATTTGGAGAGAGCAGAGCAGAACGACATAGCCATGAGAAGCAGAGTCCACCAGCCAGCGACCTTTGGAGATGAAGAAGGAAAATGTCTCCTGGGGAGCTTCATGAAACAGGAAGCTAGGAGTGAAGCTAGCAGATGATACCATGCTCGCCATGTACCTTTCCAGATGAGAGAGGAACCCTGACTGTGTTCACCATGTGCCTTATCACTTGAGAGAGAAACCCTTAACTTCATTGGTCTTCTTGAACCAAGGTATCTTTCCCTGGGTGCCTTTGATTGGACATTTCTATAGACTTGCTTTAACTGGGACATTTTCTGGGCCTTAGAACTGTAAACTAGCAACTCATTCAATTCCCCTTTTTAAAAGCCCTTCCATTCCTGGTACACTGCATCCTGGAAGCTGGCAGAGCAGAGCAGAGAGGAGGCAGCCTAAGCAGAGTGCACCACTTTCACTGTGCTGAATGGTGTCCAATTGCGGTTTTTAAGTCGTCAAAATGGGTGAAATATTAGTATCATTGGGTGGTTCAACACAGTTCCAAGGACCCAAGGTGGAAGAGGAAAGTTCAGAGGGGCTGAAGCACAGAGAGCAGAGGGGACAGTGGGGTGACTCAGGGAACAGAAAGGACAAGGGTGGGGGCCATACTCTGTGGTGCCCAACTGTTAATGCCATAGGGAGGTAAAATCAAAAGAACAAAGTTGGGGAGAAGGTGGGGCCATTTTTCTTCTCACACTACACCGTGTTCACACACACACACAATTGAGCACATATTACCACCTGTGTTAGTTATATTCAGTTGTCAACTTGGCCAGGTGAGCATACCTAGTTTTGTTGCTGGGGACATGAGCCAATGGTACGTGAACCTCATCTGTTGCTAATTACATCTGCAGTCGGCTAGGAGGCATGTCTGCTGCAATGAATGACGTTTGACTTAATTGGCTGGTGCTTAAATGAGAGAGCTCAACGCAGCACAGCCTAAGCAGCTTGGCATTCCTCATCTCAGCCCTCGCAGCTCAGCCCAGGCCTTTGGAGATGCAGAAAGAAGTCACCCCAGGGAAAGTTGTTGGAACCAGGGGCCTGGAGAGAAGACCAGCAGAGACCATCCTGTGCCTTCCACATAAGAAAGAACCTCAGTGGAAAGTTAGCTGCCTTTCCTCTGAAGAACTAACAAAATAAATCCCCTTTTATTAAAAGCCAATCCATCTCTGGTGTGTTGCATTCCAGCAACTAGCAAACTAGAACACCACCCGAGGTCCTAATCAGAACTATGAGTTATTAAGCGTTGTCCATCACATACTGTTCAAACAGTTCTATGTATTCTCATTTAATTCTTATTTTTGGCTCCTGAGGTGCAAAGTGGTTAGTTTTCCCAAAGCTGCACAACCAGCGAATGGGAAAGCAGCTGTGTGTGGGTGCCATTCTCAGGCACCTGTGGGCTTATGCCAGGGCAGTGGCCACAGGGTGATGACCAGGCAGTGGGGGACATCTGCACACAGCGGGGGTCCCGGTGCCCTTGAGCTGAGGCTGGAGAGTCATGGGGGCAGCACAGGCCAGGCAGGTGTGTGCAAGGGGAGGTGGGGCTCAGGAGGACGTGGGCACAAAGGTGGAGGCAGAAGGCCAGGGTGTGGGGCCAAAGCACCAAATGCGGGAAGGGGAACTCACTGATCAGACCTGCCCGGAAGGGCCATGGATCAGACCTATGTGGACGGGTCCCGGATCAGACCTGCTTGGATGGGTGCGGCATGTGGGGTGTTTAGGTTTCACTCCATACCGTGTGTGTCAGGAGCCCAGGGTGGGCTATGCAGGGCTGGGGGCAGCACTTCCCCAGGACGGGCCTGGGCCTCGGGAGCTGTCCAGCATGGGAGACTGGCCGAGAGAAGAAGGGCCACGTCTGACATTGGCCCTCCTCTCCCCGGGCACAGGGAAGCTGCCCAGCGGCCTCGAGTCTGTGTGTGCCATCCTGAGCACAGACAGAAGTCCAGGGTGGGAGCCATGCTCTTCCCACTTCCTTGCCACCTTCCTTTGGGAACAGAATTACAGACCACAGGAGGGAAGGGTCACGCTGCCCAACCCACAGGCCACTTCCTGATTGCGGCACTGGCCTCTCCAAGCCGCCACACGTGCCCTGTCAAACTCCATTCTTCTTCCCTGCAGACACTGGGAACCAAACCAACAGCCGCTCCATCCACAGGAAGGATCTCGGAAATGGCTGCCTGCTTCACGGAACTGCAGTCAAAGCCAAAAAACACTCTCAAGGGCAACTCTCCTTGATTCTGAGAATATTCTTTTATATGATGGAAGTGCTTTTATAATCTATTTAAGATGTCATGATGATTTGCTAAGTTTCAAACCCCAACCTCAGTTTTACACTGGAACACTAAGCAGTTTTCTTCAAATTCTCCCAACCGTGCCACCACAAGTAACTTTTCCCAAAACAGATTATGACAGCATAAGAATTTTCCTTGAAAGGAAATGTTCCAAACCTTCATTTCTAATATTTTTCTCCAGGCATTTGAAACTATCTGAATACACCCATCCAATAAAATGGAAATAAAATTACCTTAGTAAGAATTGAAGTCAAGGCAAGTTTCTGAAGTCACAGTTCTCTTCCAGGACTGGCCTCAAACCACATGATACCACAGGAAACATTTTCACATACTTGTTGACAAAATGTGTTTCTCTCAATGAGGTTTTATCCCCATCCTAATCTGTTTTCCATATTTTATGCCTTAGAGTGACTTCACACTCGTGCCTTATCTCTTCCAGGGTAATGCTCATTTCGAGACTAATTCCTATATAAAGCTGAGATTCAGATGAAATGGAGCAGAGGACTGGGTGAAAGTCCATCTGTCTTTAATGAGTACCACTGTGCATTCATTAAATAACCTGGGATCAAGAACCTCTAGGAAAAAATAAATCTTTGTGTTCACAAATTGCCTTCGCCTTACATTGTGTGACTGAGATCTGGCATGTCTTTACACAGGGAGCCTGCTGTCAGTAATGCTGTAGGGAAGAGTAGAGGAGACCCCAGAAAAAATGGGGCATGCGATGAGGTCAGAGGGGCCTGACAGAAGGACCAAGGATGGAACAAAAGTCAAAGAGACAGCCTTGATTTTAAAAGGTTTGCACTCCAGGACTGCTATTAATTCTTCTCTGTAATCCCAAACTTTCAGTTAAGGCTGCTAGCCATGGTATGTTTCATTGTTCTTAGGGAATAAAAGGATGGAAATAGCATTCAGTCTTGAGATGCTAAGAGAAAAGGAGCTATACATGAAATTCAGAGCAGAAAAGGTAATTCCAGAAGTCAGCACATGAAGCTAAAGTGACTCAGGGAAACCCAACTCTCCAAGAGGTCTAGAGATATTTGGAGGGATAACATATTAGGGTTCAATGTGGGTCAGTGTGATGCATTCCCACAACAGCCTGGTTACAGCACCAAGCACCAGTCTGACCCAGGGCTTCAGGTCACAAGGGAATGAAAGTTCACTCCTCAAACAGCTGACTGTATCCTCAAAACTCCCAGGGATGAGGGGCAGTGGATTCCAGCCTCCCCCAGCTCCTGTGATGTGATCAGATTGGATGTGGCATGACCTCTGCACCATAAGTGGATATCCCACTCTCAAGCTGCTAAACTGTTATTCCAAATGCATCATTTGGGTCCATTTCAGGGTCCTGAGGAGGACCAGTGCCCCTTCATCTTACAGAGTCTGGAGGTCACCAGTAGGTCAGTCATCCAGTTGAAATGTTAACTCTTCACATCTCTGGGTGAGATGGGTTCTGACAATGCCGTTGTTCAGCCAGTGCTATGAAAATAATTCCACAATGGAGGAGAAGCCCAGAGTCACCTTGGGCTTCACAATGGTCCTCCATGACCTTCACTGCGATGGCCAGCCCCCTCACGTAAAAATTAACAGAACTAGATGCAGCCATACCCACAGCACATCCTTAGACTTTTTATAGGACAGAAATGAGCTCTAAGGAAACTCTTGCAATGTGAACCTATTAATCACCCAGTAGGAGTTTAATCAAAGACTTGGTACATCTGTTGGCCCAGCTGGACACTGTTTTTTTTTGGCTTCCTTGAAGAAAGTTCACATGTTCTTTAAATGCCACACAAAAAAATTTTAAATGACATCTAAGAGAAAATGACGTTTTTCCTCTGGAAAGGTCTTTTCAAACTAGTAATTCTTGACCATTTTCTTCTGTCAATTTGGAGCTTTGGCACCTTTTCCAGATTTGAAGGTCAGTGTCTTTTCCAGACCACTAGACACCACTTCTTACCAACATCTTCAAGCAAATAATACATCATAATCTTGAATGTATATGGCTAACAACTTCAGAAATAATTTTTTTTACAAAGATGGCTTCATGGGTGGATAGCTCATATGGAAGGCATTTAAATGATGACTCTAGAGACTTGCAGACAGGTGAGATCAGAGTCTCTGCATTACCTGAAAGAGCTGGGGGGAGGCTTCACAGAGAAATGCCTACTTCCATGAACCTAGCATTTAGTTTTCTAGGCTCAAAGACTTTATTTTACCTGCATATGGAAGGAAGTTCCTCTGTCTAGGGGGACTCACATGAGTTAAACTCACACTATAATGAAATAAGATGAGGTATTATTTCTCTCTCTCACATGAAGTAAGTTCAGAGATGAGAAGCAGGGCTGATATAGTAGTTGCACAATCACCATGGCACCAAACTCATTCTCCCTTTCACCCCCACTATTCTTACACTTCCACCATCAAGTTTGTATCATTGTCCAAAATGGTTGTCGGGCCTCCAATGACATCCAGATTCCAAGGAGAAATAAGTAAGAAGGGCATGGATGGCGGAAGGGGACATGATGGTGGGAGAGTTGCCCATCTTCTTTCTAAGGAATATTTTGAAGACCCACCCAACAACTCCTGCCTACCTCCTTCCACCGACTGAAAGGATGGAAATTTAATATTTTTCTTATTCTACGCAGATTACAATTGCATAAGGTAGGAGTGGAGAATGGACATTATTTAGGAACCAGCACTGACTTCCACAGAGGTATGAATCAGAATGTCAAGTTAGTAATGTGTGTCATGAGATCCTTCTCCTTTATGTCGAGGACAGAGGAGAATTTGGAGAGAGTCAAGTCAGCTTGTGAAGTGTGAACTGGCTGTGGGTGTGCAGATGGTACTTGCCAAGAGCTGATCCCAATCTAAACAGGTGGCCATGGTTCAAGGAGAGAAACAAAAGCAGAGGTCAAATGCCGATTTAAAAACTGGACCATTCAATTAAGCAAGGCAAATGTGGAATGCGGTGTAATAATATAACATGGAAGCAGAAAGAGGGAAATCAAACCAGATCAAATCTCAAAGAATGTAAACAGTGATGGGAAGGCAGCTGTGGGCTGAACAGCTCTTTTAGGTTGGGAGCTGCCCGCACTGTGAGATGCTCAGGGCAGGCCCAGACTCCCCCTGCTCTCAGGAATAATAGGCTATGAACTGAAGGTATAATTAACATTTAGCACTTGAGGTGCATTAATAATTTTTAAAAAAGAGATGACATTGGCTATCCCAAGACCGCATTTTCACTGGACATCTGCCATGTTGCATGATGGAGGCTTTCCTGACACTGGATAAGTGACACCACAACTGGCTGGTGACTTTGTAATTGTAACACAACTCCTATGGATTAAGTTGTGGGAATAATCCAGAACACCTGGTGGAAGGTGAGCTGGCCTTCCACTACAGTAAAGGTTTCACTGTGACCATTTTAAATAACCCAGGTGCTGTGTGACCATTCCTGGGGTACACTCAGCCCCCTTCTTCCCTGAGTCTGGGCACACAGCTCCAGCCTGACCAATGGCCATCCCTGGGCATGCCCAGGAGTGCCTACCACCCACGCCATGGGCCAGAGTGAACTGCTCTCACGGTAGAGTGAGGTAGAGGCTGTGTTGCTGCAGCTTCTCCTCCACATCTTCATTCGAGAGTGAGAGACAAGAAAGTGTAGAAAATGTAATGAATGAGCCATTCATTACAAATTGCCAAACTGACTGAGTCAGGTGGCAGGATAAATGGCTTTATCCTGAATTCGATAGACAAGTTGAAAAAAGGGGGGAAATCAAGAATTTCAATGTGAACACAGACATACAACTAACAATTAATGTCACAATAGTGACATTAACACCCTCCACAGGCTTTGATGTTCTTATGGTAATAACCCTCTGGATGGTAAGTGATTGTGACAGAAATGAAGAGGCAGCACTCTGGTTCCTTCAAAACAGGACTTGCTGCCCAGCTGCAGAGTGACTAGTGGGCAGCTTGCAGCACTGAGCTTCTCAAAACCCCCAAGCATTCCAGCCAAGATCCCCTTTAGTCAGAAAAGCCCCAAGCCAATGTCTGGGTAAGGGCCCTTTCTGCCCAGGTGAGACCCTGGGACAAGCTGTCTTTTCCCAAAGCTTGCACTGGGTTAGCAGAGACGTTCTGAGGTCTACACAGCTGTCTGCCACATCCACCTCCCCCTCCTGTTCCCACGGGGTCTCCCACTGAAGACTCTCTCACACTCCTCACTCCAGCTCAGACCTGCTTTCTGATGGC